>NC_090930.1:653364890-653669208 GCF_040938575.1 Ambystoma mexicanum
GGAACGGGGGGTGGGGGGGCAACAGCAGGGAGACACGGGGGCATGACTGGGGGGGTGGGGGGGTAAAAGGAAAGAGACACAGGGCATGAGAGGGGGGCGGGGGGTAACAAAAGAGAGACACGGGGCATGAGTGGGGGGTGGGGGGCAACAGCAGGGAGACGCGGGCATGAGTGGGGGGGTGGGAGGCAACAGCAGGGAGACACGGGGCATGAGCAGGGGGTGGGGTTAACAGGAGAGAGACACTGGGCATGAGCGGGGTTGGGGGCAACAGCAGGAAGACACGGGCATGAGCAGGGGGTGGGGGGCAAAAGGAGAGACACGGGGAATGAGCGGGGGGTGGGGGGGTAACAGGAGAGAGACACGGGGAATGAAAGAGGGGTGGGGGGTTAACAGGAGAGAGACACGGGGCATGAGCGGGGTTGAGGGTAACAGGAGAGAGACTCGGGCATGAGCAGGGGGTGGGGGGCAACAGCAGGGAGAGACGGGGCATGACCGGGGGTGGGGGGCAACATGAGAGAGACACTGGGCATGAGAGGGGGGTGAGGGTAACAGGAGAGAGACACGGGGCATGAGCCGGGGGTGGAGGCCAACAGGAGAGAGACACGGGGCATGGAGCCGGGGGTGGAGGCCAACATGAGAGAGACACGGGCATGAGCGGGGGGTGGGGGGCAACAGCAGGGAGACACGGGGCATGAGCGAGGGTTGGGGGCAAACAGGAGAGAGACACAGGGCATGAGCGGGGGTGGGGGGCAACAGCAGGGAGACACGGGGCATGAGCGGGGGTGGGGGAACACGCGAGAGACACGGGGCATGAGAGGGGGGTGGGAGGTAACAGGAGACAGACACGGGGCATGAGCGGGGGGTTGGGAGCAACAGCAGGGAGACATGGGGCATGACTGGGGGTGGGGGGCAACAGAAGGGAGACACGGGGCATGACCGGGGGGTGGGAGGTAACATGAGAGAGACACGGGGCATGAGAGGGGGTGAGGGTTAACAGCAGAGAGACACGGGGCATGAGCAGGGGTTGGGGGACAACAGGAGGGAGAACACGGGGCATGACCGGGGGGTGGGGGCGACACGAGAGAGACACGGGGCATGAGTGGGGGGAAACGAGGGAGACACGGGGCATGAGCGGGGGGTGGGGGGTAACAGGAGACAGACACGGGGCATGAGTGAGGGGTGGGGGGTAACAGGAGACAGACACGGGGCATGAGCGGGGGTGGGAGGCAACAGCAGGGAGACACGGGGCATGAGTGGGGGGAAAACGAGGGAGACACGGGGCATGAGCGGGGGGTGGGGGGTAACAGAAGAGAGACACGGGTCATGAGCGGGGGTGGGGGGCAAAAGGAGGGAGACACAGGGCATGACCGGGGGGTGGGGGGCAACAGGGAGACACAGGGCATGGCTGGGGGGTCGGGGCAACAGGAGAGGTGTTTAAGCGCGTTATAAATACGTAACTAAGACAAACAAACACAATTTTACGCAACTAAGAAAAACAAACAATTCCTGTAACAGCGCCTCGATGCCTGCGGGCTGTGTGAGCGCTTTATAAATGTAAATAAATAAATAAGAGGGACTCAGGGCTTGACCTTGGGGTGGGGGGCAACAGGAGAGAGACACGGGGCATGAGAGGGGGGTGGGGGGTAACAGGAGAGAGACAGGGGGCATGAGCGGGGGACGGGGGCAACAGCAGGGAGACACGGGGCATGTGCGGGGGGTGGGGGAACACAAGGGAGACACGGGGCATGAGCAGGGGTGTGGGGGTAACAGGAGAGAGACACGGGGCATGAGCGGGTTGTGAGGGGCAACAGCAGGGAGACACGGTGCATGAGTGGGGGTGGGGGGTAACAGGAGAGACACGAGGCATGAACGGGGGGTGGGGGGCAACAGCAGGGAGACACGGAGCATGACCGGGGGTGGGGGTCAACAGGAGAGAGACACGGGGCATGAGAGGGGGGTGGGGGTAACAGGAGAGAGACACGGGGGCATGAGCGAGGGTGGGGGGCAACATAAGAGAGACACAGGGCATGAGCGGGGGTGGGGGGGCAACAGCAGGGAGACACGGGGCATGAGCGGGGGTGGGGTGAACACGAGGGAGACACGGGGCATGAGAGGGGGGTGGGAGGTAAAAGGAGACAGACACGGGGCATGAGCGGGGGGTTGGGGAGCAACAGCAGGGAGACATGGGGCATGACTGGGGTGGGGGGCAACAGAAGGGAGACACGGGGCATGACCGGGGGATGGGAGGTAACATGAGAGAGACACGGGGCATGAGAGGGGGATGAGGGGTAACAGGAGAGAGACACGGGGCACGAGAGGGGGGTGGGGGTAACAGCAGAGAGACATGGGGCATGAGCGGGGGTTGGGGGGCAACAGGGAGGGAGACACGGGGCATGACCGGGGGGTGGGGGTGACACGAGAGAGACACGGGACATGAGTGAGGGTGGGGGGTAACAGGAAACAGACACGGGGCATGAGCGGGGGGTGGGGGGTAACAGAAGGGAGACACGGGACATGAGCGGGGGGCAAAAGGAGGGAGACACAGGGCATGACCGGGGGGTGGGGGGCAACAGGGAGACACAGGGCATGGCTGGGGGGTCGGGGCAACAGGAGAGGGACTCAGGGCTTGACCTTGGGGTGGGGGGCAACAGGAGAGACACGGGGCATGAGCGGGGGTCGGGGGCAACAGGAGAGAGACACGGGCATGAGCGGGTGTGAGGGGCAACAGCAGGGAGACACGGGGCATGAGTGGGGGTGGGGGGTAACAGAAGAGACACGAGGCATGAACGGGGGTGGGGGCAACAGCAGGGAGACACGGGGCATGACTGGGGGGTGGGGGGTAAAATGAAAGAGACAGGGCATGAGAGGGGGGCGGGGGGTAACAGAGAGAGGACACGGGGCATGAGTGGGGGGTGGGGGGGCAACAGCAGGGAGACGCGGGCATGAGTGAGGGGTGGGGAGGCAACAGCAGGGAGACACGGGGCATGAGCAGGGGGTGGGGGTTAACAGGAGAGAGACACTGGGCATGAGCGGGGTTGGGGGGCAACAGCAGGAAGACACGGGGCATGAGCGGGGGGTGGGGGGCAACAGGAGAGACACGGGGCATGAGCGGGGGGTGGGGGGTAACAGGAGAGAGACACGGGGAATGAAAGAGGGGTGGGGGGTTAACAGGAGAGAGACACGGGGCATGAGCTGGGTTGAGGGTAACAGGAGAGAGACTTGGGCATGAGCGGGGGTTGGGGGGCAACAGCAGGGAAAGACGGGGCATGGACCGGGGGGTGGGAGGTAACATGAGAGAGACACGGGGCATGAGAGGGGGTGAGGGTTAACATGAGAAAGACACTGGGCATGAGAGGGGGGTGGGGGTAACAGGAGAGAGACACGGGGCATGAGCCGGGGGTGGAGGCCAACATGAGAGAGACACGGGGCATGAGCAGGGGGTGGGGGGCAACAGCAGGGAGACACGGGGCATGAGCGGGGGTGGGGGGAAGACGAGGGAGACACGGGGCATGAGCGGGGGGTCAGAGTTAACAGGAGAGAGACATGGGGCATGAGCGGGGGGTAGGGGGCAACAGGAGAGAGACACGGGGCATGAGAGGGCAGTGGGGGGCAACAGCAGGGAGACACGGGGCATGACCAGGGGGTGGGGGGCAACAGGAGAGAGACACGGGGCATGAGGGGGGGCGGGGGGTAACAGGAGAGAGACACGGGGCATGAGCGGGGGGTGGGGGGCAACAGCAGGGAGACACGGAGCATGACCGGGGGTGGGGGTCAACAGGAGAGAGACACGGGGCATGAGAGGGGGGTGGGGGTAACAGGAGAGAGACACGGGGCATGAGCGAGTGTGGGGGGCAACATGAGAGAGACACAGGGCATGAGCGGGGGTGGGGGGCAACAGCAGGGAGACACGGGGCATGAGCGGGGGTGGGGGGAACACGAGAG
This sequence comes from Ambystoma mexicanum, assembly GCF_040938575.1. Classification (NCBI taxonomy): domain Eukaryota; kingdom Metazoa; phylum Chordata; class Amphibia; order Caudata; family Ambystomatidae; genus Ambystoma; species Ambystoma mexicanum. The sequence goes on from NC_090930.1 coordinate 653,368,833, forward strand.
AGACACGGGGCATGAGAGGGGGGTGGGAGGTAACAGGAGACAGACAAGGGGCATGGGGGGGTTGGGAGCAACAGCAGGGAGACATGGGGCATGACTGGGGGTGGGGGGCAACAGAAGGGAGACACGGGGCATGACCGGGGGGTGGGAGGTAACATGAGAGAGACACGGGGCATGAGAGGGGGGTGAGGGTTAACAGGAGAGAGACACGGGGCACGAGAGGGGGGTGGGGGTAACAGCAGAGAGACACGGGGCATGAGCGGGGGGTGGGGGCGACACAAGAGAGACATGGGGCATGAGTGAGGGGTGGGGGGTAACAGGAGACAGACACGGGGCATGAGCGGGAGTGGGAGGCAACAGCAGGGAGACACGGGGCATGAGTGGGGGGAAAACGAGGGAGACACGGGGCATGAGCGGGGGGTGGGGGGTAACAGAAGAGAGACACGGGACATGAGCGGGGGGTGGGGGGCAAAAGGAGGGAGACACAGGGCATGACCGGGGGGTGGGGGGCAACAGGGAGACACAGGGCATGGCTGGGGGGTCGGGGCAACAGGAGAGGGACTCAGGGCTTGACCTTGGGGTGGGGGGCAACAGGAGAGAGACACAGGGCATGAGAGGGGGGTGGGGGGTAACAGGAGAGAGACATGGGGCATGAGCGGGGGACGGGGGCAACAGCAGGGAGACACGGGGCATGTGCGGGGGGTGGGGGAACACAAGGGAGACACGGGGCATGAGCAGGGGTGTGGGGGTAACAGGAGAGAGACACGGGGCATGAGCGGGTTGTGAGGGGCAACAGCAGGGAGACACGGGGCATGAGTGGGGGTGGGGGGTAACAGGAGAGACACGAGGCATGAACGGGGGGTGGGGGGCAACAGCAGGGAGACACGGGGCATGACTGGGGTGTGGGGGGTAAAAGGAAAGAGACACAGGGCATGAGAGGGGGCGGGGGGTAACAAGAGAGAGACACGGGGCATGAGTGGGGGGTGGGGGGGCAATAGCAGGGAGACGCGGGCATGAGTGGGGGGTTGGAGGCAACAGCAGGGAGACACGGGGCATGAGCAGGGGGTGGGGGTTAACAGGAGAGAGACACGGGGCCTGAGCGGGGGTGGGGGGCAACAGGAGGGAGACACAGGGCATGACCTGGGGGTGGGGGGCAACAGGGAGACACAGGGCATGGCTGGGGGGTCGGGGCAACAGGAGAGGGACTCAGGGCTTGACCTTGGGGTGGGGGGCAATAGGAGAGAGACACGGGGCATGAGAGGGGGGTGGGGGTAACAGGAGAGAGACAGGGGGCATGAGCGGGGGTCGGGGGCAACAGCAGGGAGACACGGGGCATGAGCGGGGGGTGGGGGGAACACAAGGGAGACACGGGGCATGAGCAGGGGTGTGGGGGTAACAGGAGAGAGACACGGGGCATGAGCGGGTTGTGAGGGGCAACAGCAGGGAGACACAGGGCATGAGTGGGGGTGGGGGGTAACAGGAGAGACACGAGGCATGAACGGGGGGTGGGGGGCAACAGCAGGGAGACATGGGGCATGACTGGGGGTGGGGGGTAAAAGGAAAGAGACACAGGGCATGAGAGGGGGGCGGGGGGGTAACAAGAGAGAGACACGGGGCATGAGTGGGGGGTGGAGGGGCAACAGCAGGGAGACACGGGCATGAGTGGGGGGTGGGAGGCAACAGCAGGGAGACACGGGGCATGAGCAGGGGGTGGGGGTTAACAGGAGAGAGACACGGGGCATGAGCGGGGGTGGGGGGCAACAGCAGTAAGACACGGGGCATGAGTGGGGGTGGGTGGCAACAGGAGAGAGACACGGGGCATGAGCGGGGGGTGGGGGTAACAGGAGAGAGACACGGGGAATGAAAGGGGGGTGGGGGGTTAACAGGAGAGAGACACGGGGCATGAGCGGGGTTGAGGGTAACAGGAGAGAGACTCGGGCATGAGCAGGGGGTGGGGGGCAACAGCAGGGAGAGACGGGGCATGACCGGGGTGGGGGGCAACATGAGAGAGACACTGGGCATGAGAGGGGGGTGAGGGTAACAGGAGAGACACACGGGGCATGAGCCGGGGGTGGGGGGCAACATGAGAGAGACACGGGGCATGAGCGGGGGGTGGGGGCAACAGCAGGGAGACACGGGGCATGAGCGGGGGTGGGGGGAACACGAGGGAGACACGGGGCATGAGAGGGGGGTGGGGGTAACAGGAGAGAGACATGGGGCATGAGCGGAGGGTGGGGGGTGACAGGATAGAGACACGGGGCATAAGAGGGGGTGGGTGGAAACTGCAGGGAGACACGGGGCATGAGCGGGGGATGGGGGCAACAGCAGTGAGATACGGGGCATGAGCAGAGGGTGGGGGCAACAGCAGGGAGACACGGGGCATGAGCGGGGTGGGGGAACACGAGGGAGATGCGGGGCATGAGCGGGGGTGGGGGTTAACAGGAGAGAGACACGGGGCATGAGCAGGGGGTGGGGGGCAACAGGAGAGAGACACGGGGCATGAGCAGGGGGTAACAGGAGAGAGACACGGGGCATGAGCAGGGGGTGGGGGGGTAACAGGAGAGAGACACGGGGCATGACTGGGAGATGGGGGCAACAGGAGAGAGACACGGGGCTTGACCGGGGGGTGGGGGGCAACAGGAGAGAGACACGGGGCAAGAGAGGGGGGTGGGGGGTAACAGGAGAGAGACATGGGGCATGAGCAGGGGGGTAACAGGAGAGAGACACGGGGCATGAGAGGGGGGTGGGGGGGTAACAGGAGAGACACGGGGCATGAGCGGGGGTGGGGGGCAACAGCAGGGAGACATGTGGCATGAGAGGAGGGTGGGGGGCAACAGCACGGAGACACGGGGCATGACGGGGGGTGGGGGCAACAGCAGGGAGACACGGGGCATGAGCGGGGTGGGGGAACACGAGGGAGATGCGGGGCATGAGCGGGGGTGGGGGTTAACAGGAAAGAGACACGGGGCATGAGCAGGGGGTGGGGGGCAACAGGAGAGAGACACGGGGCATGAGAGGGGGGTGGGGGGCAACAGGAGAGAGACACAGGGCATGAGCGGGGGTGGGGGGCAACAGCAGGGAGACATGTGGCATGAGCGGAGGGTGGGGGGCAACAGCAGGGAGACACGGGGCATGAGCGGGGGGTGGGGGGAACAATGGGGAGACCCGGGGCATGAGCGGGGGTGGGGGTTAACAGGAGAGAGACACGGGGCATGAGCGGAGGGTGGGGGGCAACAGCAGGGAGACACGGGGCATGAGCGGGGGGTGGTGGGAACAAGAGAGACACGGGGAATGAAAGGGGGGTGGGGGGCAACAGCAGGGAGACACGGGGCATGAGCGGGGGGTGGGGGCAACAGCAGGGAGACACGGGGCATGAGCGGGGTGGGGGAACACGAGGGAGATGCGGGACATGAGCGGGGGTGGGGGTTAACAGGAGAGAGACACGGGGCATGAGCAGGGGGTGGGGGGCAACAGGAGAGAGACACGGGGCATGAGCGGGGGTGGGGGGCAACAGCAGGGAGACATGTGGCATGAGCGGAGGGTGGGGGGCAACAGCAGGGAGACACGGGGCATGAGCGGGGGGTGGGGGGAACAAGAGGGAGACACGGGGCATGAGCGGGGGTGGCGGTTAACAGGAGAGAGACACGGGGCATGAGCAGAGGGTGGGGGGCAACAGGAGAGAGACACGGGGCATGAGCGGGGGTGGGGGGCAACAGCAGGGAGACATGTGGCATGAGCGGAGGGTGGGGGGCAACAGCAGGGAGACACGGGGCATGAGCGGGGGGTGGGGGGAACAAGAGGGAGACACGGGGCATGAGCGGGGGTGGGGGTTAACAGGAGAGAGACACGGGGCATGAGCAGAGGGTGGGGGGCAACAGCAGGGAGACATGTGGCATGAGCGGAGGGTGGGGGGCAACAGCAGGGAGACACGGGGCATGAGCAGGGGGTGGGGGGAACAAGAGGGAGACACGGGGCATGACCGGGGGGGTGGGGGGCAACATGAGAGAGGCACAGGGCATGAGCGGGGGATGGGGGGCAACAGCAGGGAGACACGGGGCATGAGAGGGGGTGGGGAGTAACAGGAGAGAGACACGGGGCATGAGCAGGGGATAGGGGTAACAGGAGAGAGACACGGGGCATGAGAGGGGGTGGGGGTAACAGGAGAGAGACACGGGGCATGAGCGGGGGGTGGGAGGCAACAGGAGGGAGACACGGGGCATGACCGGGGGTGGGGGCGACAGGAGAGAGACACGGGGCATGAGAGAGGGGTGGGGGGTAACAGGAGAGAGACACGGGGCATGAGCGGGGGTGGGGGGCAACATGAGAGAGACACAGGGCATGAGCGGGGGGTGGGGGGCAACAGCAGGGAGACACGGGGCATGAGCAGGGGTGGGGGGAACACGAGGGAGACATGGGGCATGAGAGGGTGGTGGGGGTAACAGGAGAGAGACACAGGGCATGAGCAGGGGGTGGGGGGGCAACAGCAGGGAGACACAGGGCATGACTGGGGCGTGGGGGGCAACATAAGGGAGACACGGGGCATGACCGGGGGTGGGGGCAACAGGAGAGAGACACAGGGCATGAGAGGGGGGTGAGGGGTAACAGGAGAGAGACACGGGGCATGAGAGGGGAGTGGGGGTTAACAGGAGAGAGACACGGGGCATGAGCGGGGGGTGGGGGGCAACAGGTGGGAGACACGGGGCATGACCGGGGGGTCGGGGCAACAGGAGAGAGACACGGGGCATAAGAGGGGGGTGGGAGGCAACAGCAGGGAGACACTGGGTATGAGTGTGGGGAAAACGAGGGAGACACGGGGCATGAGAGGGGGGTGGGGGGTAACAGAAGAGAGACACGGGACATGAGCTGGGGGTGGGGGGCAAAAGCAGGGAGACACGGGGCATGACCGGGGGTGGGGGGCAACAGAGAGACACAGGGCATGGCTGGGGGGTCGGGGGCAACAGGAGAGAGACACAGGGCTTGACCTGGGGGTGGGGGGCAACAGGAGAGAGACACGGGGCATGAGAGGGGTGTGGGAGGTAACAGGAGAGAGACACGTGGCATGAGCGGGGGTCTGGGGCAACAGCAGGGAGACACGGGGCATGAGCGCGGGTTGGGGCAACATGAGGGAGACACGGGGCATGAGCCGGGGTGTGGGGGTAACAGGAGAGAGACACAGGGCATGAGCGGGTTGTGAGGGGCAACAGCAGGGAGACACGGGGCATGAGCGGGGGTGGGGGGTAACAGGAGAGACACGAGGCATGAGCGGGGGGTGGGGGGAACAGTAGAGACACGGGGCATGAGCGGGGTGTGGGGGGCAATAGCAGGGAGACACGGGGCATGACCCGGGGCTGGGGGCCACAGGAGAGAGACACGGGGCATGACCGGGGGGTCGGGGCAACAGGAGAGAGACACGGGGCATATATTTGAGAACAAAAGCCACTCAGTTGCAGAAAAAGACTAAAAATGTGAAAGTGTGCGCCGGGAATAAAATCATAGGAACACAGCAATTCACACAAAAATTAGCTTTGACAAAAACGGCCGCTGGCCTGGCATTGCCATTGCTAATAAATATCGTAAATCTCATCTGCAGAAGACTATGTACATTTAGAGATCAATTGCAGAAGCAGGTTTTACCATATGCGCCTTTGGACACTTTGGTACTCCTGAGCGAACAGCAAAAGGTAATACAGCAACCGGCTGCTGTCCCCCATTCTTTTAAAAGTGTGAATTAACTTTAAAAAATGCAGTGCAGCTTTTTAATAATGTTCATTTGTTAAATTAAACACAAACTCTTTCTGTATTTCACATTTGTAAACGTGCTGGATTTCCAAGTTAATGTTGCATGCACTCTCTGACCTGCTATTCATGTCGTGTTTTCTAGGGAGCGGTCACTGCCAGCAGGGGAAGAGCTATTGTCATTGAGATGCTTCTGGGCTCAGAGGAATTTAGCACCTAATTACCACACCCTTTTCGTTGATTCTTTACTGGTGTGGAGGAGGGGAAAGCTTACTGCCGTCAGAGCCCTAGTTCAATCATTTGCAAGCCTGCCAGCGTTCTGCCAAATTTCAGGAAAGAAAGCACTTTTGAGGTGCGCCTAAGTTTTGATGTAATCTAAAACTGTGCTGCCATGACTGATAGCAGCGCTCCCGAGTATTACTCTTTTAAGGAGGCCAGAACATTTCCAGATTGTTTCGCTTGATGCATGCAATTTCTGCCTGATTAGTGTGCCACTAATTTATCAAATCGTCACCCACATTAATATATGTTAGTAAAAAAAAATAACATATTTTCTCAGCTTATGAATATTACACAAATTATAGTTTTAGTTTATATAACTGCTGGCACTTAATGTGATGTCATCAAGGGGGCCAAAATAAAAGCAATATCGCATCCTATGACATTTTTAGTGTGAAAAGGTTTTGTGATGCTCTTTCTTGTGATGTCATCTGGCATGTGATATGAATTCCTCCAAGCCTAGTATTTTGAGGATTTAAGGTTGCTGTGGACTGCACCAGGTCTCCAGCACTGGAAACTTTGTTACCAATGTATTGCATGTCTAGAGAGGACCTGAGAGTGCATAAGGGATAAAGAATGAGACTTTATTAAGAGAACTGATAAAATGTGCATGTGGTTCTGTGCAGAGAACATGTGCAGTGTTACATGTACACAGCCCATGTGCATGTGCAGCCTGTTATCCGAACATCAGAACATTTAGGATGTCACTATCCTCTCTTAGAATATAGGTTTGATGATTTTCCAGTGCACATAATGTGTCCACATACTTTTCACTATCATGTACAAGTGCAGGTGCTCAGTGGGTTAATGTGCCTACTGCGAAGAGCTGCATCTACATGATTGAATGTCATGAGTAGACCCGTTGAGATTGTTATACTTCATCTATCAATAAAATGATTAATAGTGCATATGGTAAAGCGTTGGCGCTCTGCTAATTTCAGGCTGGATCTTAACTTAGACAAACCACAAGACCTAACCTTTCTGACTGTGTTATAGCTGCTGACTGACATTGGGTTTATACATAAAAGAGGGACCTTTAGTCGATGCTTATCCTCTAAGGCAGATACAGGCCTGGATTGGCCCACCGGGACACCAGGACTTTCCCTGGTTCCCCGGTAGACCTCAGGGGAGCATAGGGCCTCTTTTTTGGGGGAACTGGTGATGGAAACATACCTTAAACGGGAACAAGGAACATCATGATCATCCATCCATGAGCCAGCCTGGGTGGTTCGCTGCTTTCATGATGCTGCCCGTGCGGGTTAGTGGGTTTGCAGGTACAGATGAAGCACAGGCCGCCCCTGCCAGTGCTTCTGCGACGACCAGGTGAGCTCAGCTGCCGCATACATCTGTTGTGTTACAGATCGAGACAACTCAATCTGTGAATGTGTATGTGCTACAGCTGCCACCAGTCTGTCTGCCCCCTGTGTAATGTGTTGTGGCAGCATTATTTTCATCAGACCGCACAGGTCCCCCCAGGACCTGTTACCTCGGGTGCTGCAGCACCTCTGATGCTCCCACCTCTTTGCCACCGACAGAGTGGCCGCCGTTTGGAAATGACACACCCTCCACAAAGAAGACAAGTGACCATCTTGCAATGCTGCCTGTGCTGTGGCTGTTAGGGTTGTGGGGTTCTGGATTCAAGCTGACTCTGCCTGTAGTTTGGAATCTACACGTGGCAAAACTGCAGATATGTGCGTGTCACTACTCTGGACAGTCCACGTCTGCAAAGGTCCTACTTGCTCGGTTCCCTGAGATTAAAGGAGGTGACGAGTCTCCGATGCAGGATTCCCAAGAGCATACACAATCTGTCTGTGGCTCCGCCTCTTCCCTGCAGATAGGGTTTTACAGTTCATGTGTCCTAGTCTGGGGCAGGTATGACGTCAGTGCTTCCATCTGCGTCCATCCAGGCGCATGCACAGCCAAGTTTCTAGACCAGTATGACTGTGCATGCACAACTGCGCTTGTGCAAATGCAGTAAAAAGTCATTTGTACTAATACAAATGCAATTGCACATGTGCAAACTCCTTTCTGCATGCAAAAAATACATTTACCTTTCGTCACACAAGGCCAGATTACCGTTAAGTGTGGATGCATAGTTTGCAATTGTGTTTGTGCACTTGTGTATTATGGAAAGACATTGCAGGGTAGCAGTGGCACAGTAGAGCAGCCCACCTGTTTATGCTACACATGTGATGATGATTTGCGGTGGGCTATCCGAATGTGTGCATGAGCAACATTTGCCGAGTATACTCTGACAGAGAAAGGGGAGTACTAGGACCAGTGCCACATGTGACATGGTGCAATGTATTGGAAGTGTTATGTAAAGGAGGAACTTCATAGTTCCTTTTACATGGCAATTTTGGCGGACTTGCGAAACCTGTGAGAACAAAGTATGTATTTCAAAAAACATTAGTGTTGTCAAGATGGGGGTTGGGATACATTCCTATACATACTAAGGGGGTAATTCATAGATTTCAGTGCAGAGGCAGCGCACGCGAGCAGCGCAGATAAGGAGCGTGCGCCAGCGTGCGCCAGCCGTGTGCGCTAAACAGCATTCTGGCACACCGCATATTCATGGAATTTCCAAGCCATTTTCAGCGCTGGCGCAGCGAACATCCCGCAGCGCTAGTTACGCCCCCAAGAACGCCCATTGCGCAATGAAAAGCCATTGAAATCCCCAATGCAGCGCAAAGGGCCGTGCACAAGCTTACAGGGCCGCTACACTGTAATCGCGTGAAAATACTACGCGTACCCCGCTCACGGCAGACAAAATGCGTGAAAACGTACTTGCGCAACCCTCCGAATACACGTACCCAGCTCGCGCCACGTAAGTTGCATAGGAAAAGCACCCCCTGTGGTGTGGGCTGCCTGTGGGGCATGCCCAGGGTGGATGGCCTGCCTGCGGGGCATGGGGAGGGTGAGTGGGCTGCCTGTGGGACATGCCCAGGGTGGCTGGGGTGCCTGCGTGTATTTCGGGGGTGCGCAGGAAGTTTCACACGCGACAGGCCTTGTGCGAGCGGGGTACATGTATTTCGGGGGTGCGCGGGGAGTTTCACATGCGATAGGCCTTGTGTGAGCGGGGTACATGTATTGAGGGGGTGCGCGCGAAGTTTCACAGGCGATAGGCCTTGTGCGAGTGGGGTATGTGTATTTCGGGGGTGCGCGGGAAGTTTCACATGCGATAGGCCTTGTGCGAGCGGTGTACGTGTATTTCAGGGGTGCACAGGGAGTTTCACACGTGATAGGTCTTGTGTTAGCGGGGTACGTGTATTACGGAGGTACGTGGGAAGTTTTACACGCGATTCTGCATTTTGGCCCCTCCCAGGTGTGGCCTTACCCCCTCCCCATGCCCTGCAGGCAGCCCACACCACAGGGGACTACCCTACAACCCTCACCATGCCCTGCAGGCAGCCCACACCACAGGGGACTACCCTACAACCCTCACCATGCCCTGCAGGCAGCCCACATGGCACCATGCACTTGTGAGCGCACTTGTGAGCCCCGACTCATGTCCCCAAGCTTCCCACACACCCACCATTGATGGGCACCTGCCGGCAGGCCCCGACTCATGTCCCCCACCCACCCCCAGTGACAGGCACCTACCAGCAGGCCCCGACTCATGTCCCCCGAAAACCCACCCAAATTGGCGGGCACCTGCCAGCAGGCCCCGACTCATGTCCCCCACCCACCCCCAGTGACGGGCACCTGCCAGCAGGCCCCGACTCATGTCCCCCACCCACCCCCAGTGACGGGCACCTGCCAGCTGGCCCGGACTTATGTCCCCCACCCAACATGTCATCACAATCCAGATCCATGGCCCTTATGGCCACCTAAATCCCACCCCATGCCACCCCAGTCCAAACACCCAACCAAGCATTCCATCCACTCCAAATTTAAATTCCCATGTCACGATAGATCCCAAATAACCAGTATGCGCATGAGTACAAGTCCATCAGACCCACACAATGGCGACACATGACTGAGAAAACCCACATTGTGACATGCACGAAACCAATGAGAGAAGACCACACAAATGAAGTAAACCATTTAAATGTATTATATACAAAAATAAATGAATGAAACAAAATTACACAAGAATAAAATGATAAATAAAAGGATGTCCGAAATCAAGGAAAAATTATTAATGGTGAAATGAATAAAATGCAAACAAAAATGCCTCCAAAGTGTCCATCCATAACACTAAATCCAAAGTCAATATAAAGACAAAACCATTCCTCCATGGTAAACAAAAATATGTAAAATCAGGTCCATAACTATATACAATGTAAAAATCAAGGGTCCATGTGCCTAACAATCCAAAGGAAACCTAACAAAAAACCTACCTAATGAATAACTATTAACAAAAAGGCGGGGCATAGTCCATGCGCCCCAAAGGAAAAAAAAATAAACAACTACAACTACATAACTATTTACAAAGGCGGCGGGCTAGTCCCACGGCTCACTGTTTGATGTTCCGGGCCAGAGCATCATTGAACTCCATGTCGATGTTCCGGAGGTGGGCCTGTTCCCTGGACTCGAGGTCTCGCAGGGATGCAGCCATGGAATCCCTCAACTCCCTGCGAGTTTCAACGAGGCCCTCCGCCCGCCTCAAAGCCCGGTGCATGGAGTTCTCCGCCCTGACCATCCTGAGCCGTGCCCTCTCTGCCCGCTGTCACTCCGCATCTATTTGCCGTGCCAGCCGCTGCCACACGGAAGACACTCCCAGTCAGGGGTCCTCCTGCCCCTCGGCCGATGCCTGCCCCCGGGGTGTTGATGGCCCAGAGCCATGATGCCTCCCACGCTGAGCCTGCTGCTGCCTCTGACGCAACTGCCTCCGCCACCACGACGGCATCCGGGCTGATGGAATCCCCCGGTGCCGTCGTGCACATGCGCTGCCCGATGATGCCGGCACATTCTCCATCCGCTGGGGTCAAGTTGGTGGGGTGGCCACCACTGCTGGTCCTCAGACTACTGACTGCGGCAGGGATGGGATCTCCACCTGGCTGGCTGCGTTGGTTGGGGCAGATGCACAGGGGGCCCTGGTGGTATCTGGGCAGGAAGACGGCAGGGAGAATGACTGGCATATAGTGTGCACAGAGGAGGAGAGGGCCGCAAGACTGGCCGACACATGGAGGAAACCCCCGACCATGGCCCCTCCCAACTGGGTCACGTTGGGACACACCTCTTCGTGATGATGTGTGTGGTCCCCACAGGAAGCACGCACGTCATCACGAATGACACGTGTGCGCAATGCGACACCAATCAGGACGGTCTCCATTCAGTCAGGGGTCCCCTCGTCCGCAGGTAGAGGACGTGGACTTCCCCCCTACCTGCAGACGGGCCTGGGATGGGGCATCCCTGCTGGTGCATGGTGATGCAGACACAGTGTCAGGGATAGAGACCTGCACAGGCACCTCCGCGGCAACCTGTGCTGCCTCCTGCCCCTGCCCCTGGACTGCACCACTTGCACCAGTGGTACCAACCCCACCAGGCCCCATTTGCGGCTCTGTAGTGGCCTCCTCCTCCTCTATACCTCTCTCGGACATCATAGGAATCGATTATTCAATATGATTTATAGCAAAAACCAGAAAACAGATGTCGCTACCTGGTTATATCATGAAAACATCTGTCAAATGACGGGAGTAATTTTATATAAGTCTCTGTCTGCCCATCTCTCTCCTGGCTTGACTTTGCATGTTGTGTGCCTTGCCCCTGTTTTGTGTGTGCTCTGAGGCCTGCGGCGCGATATAAAAATTAAAATAAATATATATACTACAACACCTGGCATGAGTAATAGGACAAACAATATCAATACCTAGCAAAAGGCACAAGTACCTGGGCATCTGATGCAAATATTCAGAGATATTGTGAGCACATACACATATATTTGCAATACTTCCATTCTGATGTGCACCTCACGTGCAACCTTTTCGCCACTTTTTAGTAACCATACATATTTAATAAGAATGTTTGAATTTGTTTCACAATAATATTGATTGATTGATGAAATAGCCACTGATGCTTTTTTCACTCTGCCAATTTGTTCACTCAACTCTTTTTCAAACTTCATGCTGACACTCTTGCTCCTTCCATCATCTCAGACTGCCATCTGCCATCCAGTCCTGATGCTCTTCCAAGCATCTCTGCCTCAATGCCAGCAAGACTGAGATCCTTCCTCTTAGGACCCCTGCTCGCTCTTTCTTCCTCTCACTCTGGGCATCCTGTATGGGCTCTCCCCCCCCCCTCCTTCATCCGAAGCCAAAAACCTTGGTGTCATCTTCATCACCCCTCTCTCCTTCCTGCCTCAAATCCATCGACAACCAGTCGAACTTTCAACTCTTCCACCTCAGAGGAATTCTCCCTTTTCTCACTTTCCCTCAGAAGCTCAATTTTACAAGAGCTCTGGTTCCCTCTAGGCTTGACTACTGCAACAGCCTACTCTTGAATCTATTTTCTTCCTCTCTACGACCCCTACAGCTAAACCAGAATAGGGCAGCAAGACTTATCCTTGGCCTCAAGCCCAGGGATTGCATCTCTTCTGCCCTGAAAATCTTTGATTGGCTCCCGGTTGCTGCACAAACTAAATTCAAATCCATCTGCATCATCCACAAGGATGTCTGGGGCCCGGGACCACGGTATCTGCATCTTGCTATTACGAAATATTCTCCATCTAGACTGCTACGCTCCCCTGGTACCAACTCTCTGTGTGTGAAGCAGTTCGCTAAACAGTGGGCCGGAGGCCGATCTCTTTCAGCACACTCCCGCCTGTGGAACAGCCTTCCTCTTTGTCTTGAGCCGGACCTCCTCAAATTCCGGATGCTCCTCAAGACTTTCCTTTTCTCTTCCTCTTCCCCTTCCTCTCTTCTCTCTAACTTCACAGTTGCTACAATTGGTGTCCAGGGCCCTTATGAGTCCTCGGGGCCCTTGCCTCCCACACCCAATCGCCTCATCTTCTGACTACACACAGCACTTGCCTCAGTATTCACTGGCCTACCCCAATATAGGCCGGCACTTACCCACTTCCAGCAGCTGAATGCTTCCTAGCACTTACTGTACCTGGCACTTACATCTGCTGCTCAACCACGAGAACGACATTCCAACACCTACCACCCCACACCTACCAACGCGCTCCCCCCCCTCTTCTCTCTCTGTACTTGCATGCTCTGAATACTCACAAGGCCCAGAAGGTTCGTCTTTTTCCTCCATTGTATATATTGTTTCAATCCCATGTTCCCTCCCATGCCATCGGAGCGCTTCAAAACACAATTTGCTTGTTGAATAAGCACCTAATAAATGCACAATAAATAAATAGGATCTCTTTTTTTGTGTTGCAACCTTTACTCCACTGCTGGCATTCACACAGCTCTGTCACTGACGCACTCCCCAACCCTTTTACCACAGTTTCCTAGTGTGAAGAAGACCGGTGGGGGGTGTCTGTACTTCTGCTCTCTATATGGTAGAAGAGAGGCACAGAGGACCCCAGCCAAGATTCTCTAGTACGGTAGCAATGGACGAGCAATCAAGGCCTAGCTTCTCAGGAGGTGATGCAGGCTGGTTCTTAAGTACAGTGTAGTCCCCAAGCCCCCACAAAGGAATGTCCACACACTGTATTGTTTAGAACACAGTCTTTATATAATCAATATTCAAGGTTATGTACACTTATCATAATAACTCACTTTGTACTTAGGAAAATCAACAATGGCAAATATATACAATTCTAAAGTGGTACCACCCTTTGTATTAGATCTCATTAATATTATAACATACTCATGAAACGTTACCCCTATAACTACCCAATCATCATCAACAGTCCTCTACATAAAAACATCATTCTCCACCAGTAACTGCACTCGCCAAGTAAGTCTCTGCTCACCCTGCTAAATATTGTCTTTACTAAATGGCACCAGGATTCCAAAGACTCCCACCCTCTGCCTGATGAGGTGTGGCTCTTTCTTTCAGACCGCTTATAGCCGCTCTACACTCAGACCTACTTCAACTGCTGTATTTCGCATCTCGCAGACACCCCGATCTGCATATGGTCCTAACAAGCTTCTTGTTGTCATTCACAATGATTTTGTGCTGCTCATCTTCCCTGTTTCATCGGGTGCTAATCCCGCTCCAGTAGTCAGTGCATATCCAATTATGCCTCCTCAACCATTGCGGTCATCCATATCTGCCCCGCAATTGACTTAGTGACCTTTGCTTCTAGCCCTTTGTCCCGCTCTCGGAGCGTTGCTCATTACTTGCTATTATTGACCTACTCGGTCTTGTCCCTGCTTATTTGACGAAGCCCACCGCACCATGAGGAACGACTTTTGCAATGCGATGAACCCACCTGACTTTCCTTGCTTACTTGATGAAGCCCTCCGCAACATGAGTCACGGCTTCCTGCAATGTAACGGACCTTGTCTGATTTGTCCCCGTCTAGTTGATGAAGCCCCTTGTACCATGAGGCGCAGCTTTTGCAATGTGATGAACCCACTTGACTTTCCCTGTTGTATTTGTTGAAGCCCCCTGTAACATGAGGCGCAGTGTCTTGCAATATAATGAACCCACCTGACTTTTCCCTGTTTACTTGATAAAGTCCCCGCAACATGTGGCGCAGCTTCTGGCAATGTGATGGACCTTACCTAATTTGTCCCTCTCTAGTTGATGAAGCCCCCCGTACCATGAGGAGCAACTTTTACAATGCTTCAACCTAATACCTGCCACTTAACTTGGTTGTCCACTGCAATATCAGGATGTATCCCATGTAACTAACTTCTCAATCTCTTGTCAACCTGCCAGTAACCATGTTGTACCTAACTGACTACCCAAATAACACAGTCAGGTACTGTCTGTAACCCATTACCTGTGCAAACAACCATTGTAACCAATCCACTTAAGCGAAAGCGCCCTAGATGTCTCTGGGTTATGTGCGCTATATAAATGACAAAATAAATAAATAAGCATTACCAGCCTAAGTCAAGAGTCATAGTGAAAGCATACATACTATATTAGCATTTGCAGGAACAACAGCAGCAGTGCCCTAAATCAGTTCAGAGAAACAACAGCACTGCACATATACAGGAATGATGAGAGGAGCAGAGGGTCAAGCTAGCAAGGATGGCGTAGTACTACAAAAAAGTAAACAGAGGCGAGATGCTGTCTTGCAAATGGTCACGTAAAAAGGTAATGGTAACTACATAAGGATTTTGTCCATCATGCTCAGGCATTGTAAGGAACACAGTATTTAAAAACGGGACAGTCCTGCTAAATATGGGACGGCCCACCACCCTAGGCAGAGTCCCAGACACAGATGGATGAGAAACGGTACGTGCCACTCTGGCTGTTTCATCTTCTGTGAGATGGCTCTTAAGAGTCAGAGAATGCCCAGCATGGTGCGCAGCTTACACTGTGCCAAGTAAACCAAAAAGGATGATTGAACATACCTCTCTCTACTCGCCCTTATTTGGAATATTTCCCTATTGGGCTCATTTTCACCCTCATCGCAAGCCCCTAGTCATAGAGTTCAGTGTCTACGAACTCCCAGCAAACATTCCCCATCCTTCAAAAAACAGTTTACCCCTTTGATTTCAATGGGTTCACTCTCCAAAAACAACTGCGATCACCCGTCAAAATCAGGACAAGAGGCCTCATGATCAGCTGCTTCTCAAACGGAAAGCAATATCATGCTTAATAATAAGAAAAACTGCAGGTGCGTTTGTCCTTTTTTTCGCAACATTTTTAGATGTACTGCTTGATTGCCCTGTAAATGTTGCTATAATACAACTATTCGTTTTTTAAGATGTCATAAACAGCAATCCTTTTTGGACAGGCACCCTGCTCTAAATTAAACAGTTTTTTTGATTTAGCATATGGGAGAGGGGACATAAATTCACCACTGTGTACGACTTTTAAATAATGTACTGTTTGTTTGGGGATTCATACAGTAAACACCAATTGTTTGTTTCTAGATTCACATTTACCCACTTACCGTGCTTGACTGCTTAATAGTGAGCAGTTGTGGGCTGGGTGATGCGGCTGAGATTCATGCAAAGCAGTCACTTGCGCAAAGCCTTTGTTATGTAGAACTTGACGGCTAAGATTAACACCTCTCTGCCTGGTATCCATGGCGATGGGAGTTCCTCTGCGAAGAAGAAGGTGTGCCTGGCACACAGGCCAAGGACAGGAAGGGGGAAGGGGCACACTGAGTGTAATTCTCAGCTCTCAGGTTAGGCACTTTGCTACTTCAGAAAATATATGTTAAAGTCTGTTAATTTACAAGGCCACGTTTTTGGGGCAATGGTCTATTTTTTAAACCTACACCTAAGCCCGAGTACATTTCTGAATGATTTTTAAGCAGGGACCCTAAAAAGCACATGCTTCAGGGAAACGGCTTTAGGATACTAGGTTGAAGCAGTGTACATAGAAGGGCCCTTAAAAGCCATTTGATTCTTGCTTGTCAGAAAAAAAATGCAAAAACAAAATACTCAAAGCATTTTTCTATGCATTGTGTCATCAGGAAGGATAATGTTTCAGCGAAAAGTAGCGATACATTGGTAGTGCAATGTTCATGTGTACTCTTAGCGCTGGAATGTAGTGCTGCTGTAAGTATGGAATAGCAGCAGTCGCATAGTGATCTGTACGGCTGAACATTAGAAAAAAACAGGATGCACATCACCAGGACTGACATGGTTTATGGAGTTCAAGCAATGGAATAAACAAGGGTGCTGTGGTCCAGACAAGGCTGTGTTTACAACATGGAACAAGGTTATGCTCAATCAGTCAAGTGCTCGTTTTAGGCAATAGTGTACAACCTGAAATCACAGATACGATTCCTGCATGGGTGACACATACTTTTATCCATTTGCTGTGAATACATGAATTAGCTTTAGATCGGGTTACAATAACAGCTCATATTACGTAGTATAGAAATACAACACATCAGAATGAAATGCTATATCAAAATCTGATATTATTAATAGCACAGTACAGAAGTAACGGTGAAGGATGCACATGAGAAATGTTCTTAGGCAGAGCTGCGGGCACCAAGGAATAAAGTAAACGGTTTGGACAGACTTTAGAACTGCGGTACACTAGCTGAACTGTCTGTGAATCCCACAACTCAGTGTTTAGAATCAAACAAATGTATGCTGGACTTTTGAGGGGTGGGATTAGGGAGGTATGCGGTGAGGCAGGAGACTAGTACCAGGGATGTCATGGTGACAGGTAGATGTTAGTCAACCTTGGTGAAATGCATTTCAGGCAGTCATCATATCACAACCACATTAGTTCTGTTTTAAGTTTTTTTTAGCTTTCATGGGACAACACTTTTCAGAAGGCCTGATATTTTCTTTTTGTCATAGTACCTGCATTTCTAATAGGGGTTTATAATAAAGTGTTGTATTGTTGATAGCACTTCTCCATAGCCATGCCATACTTTAAAGGAACAGCACAAGGACTTATCATCAGATCCTCTGTACTTTTAGGCGGCTCTACCAGCATTTTTCAGAAGGGCTGAATTACATTTGAATGGCCAGTACTAGGTGTGATGCTGGAAATGCATCAGAGGGACAGGGCCTCTGAATCCTTGTCCTTTACTGCTTTTTATCGTGTGTTCTGTCATGTTTTCTGCCCAGGAGTCCATGTGGGACTCCTGGCAGTGCAGCTCTCTCTTTTGGTTTGGTGAACAGACCCCTGGGATACCCTTATGGCACCCATGGGTAGGGGTACAACCCTGTACCTCTAGTGTATGTTTTTGGGCACCTGTGGGTGGCCCACAGAGCAGGGTATGGGCTGGTGGCAGCTCCATGCTGAATTTGACAGGTGTTCTAGGTGTCCTCCATTTTGGGATACCCAGGCCCTGCCATTGGGATCAGTTGATTCCTGATAGGAAACAAGATGGCCCCTGTGGCCTCTTGCTCTCTATTGCCTCTTACCTTGTTTTCCCAAAGTCCTGGGAAGCCCTGTCCCTTCCCCCTGACTGGCTGTTGGGTGGAAGTTCCATATATGGTGTTGTTGTGAAGGCCCAGCTAGACTGACTGGAGCCTTCCCAGTGACTGTATGTTGTGGGTACCTCCTGTGGGTGGGACCTGGGTGAATGGAGTGTGTGACCAATATACACTCCTTGTTGTGGTTGTCTGGTTTCTGGCATGAGAGACAAAGACTGAGACAGCCCTGCCCGAAACTGGCCTGAATGCAGTGTGTAGTGTTGAATGGCTGGGTACTTGTCCCAATCCACATTCCTTGTTGTGAGTGTCTGAAAGGGAGGAGTGTGGCCTGAATGCACTGTGTGCCTGATTGGCTGACTGACTGCATGAATGCCCTTCTGTATGATTGGCTGCTGAGTGTGTGCCAGCAGTGTGGATGAGAGACGGAATAGTATATCTGGGGACCTCTCACCACTGGTAGGAGGTTCAGGGAACGTTCAGAAGCGTTCAGAAGCGTTCTGGAGCTGAGTCTCCACTCTAAGAGTAACTGGCACTGCTGATCCTCGACGTCCAGCTGGAAGAAGAAGACTTGCTGTGGCATTTGCTTCGACCGATCCGAAGGCTGCCGAAATCGTCGAAGACTGACCCGAGAGAGGATCTGGTAAGGCGCCCTCTTCCCGTGCTCCGAGGGACCATCGAGCACCGCTCCATCTTCGCCGAAGCGCCCTGGAAGACAGACCCTCGAAAGGCTGCCGACCCGAGACGGGACAGCCGAGGAGATCGAAGTGAAGCACCCGGACATCGCCGGCGTCGAAGTCCATTGCCGTCGACCAGGGTTCGCAGGTTTGTGTAACCGCTGGAGGCCCGTCGAAGTTCTGTTGCCCAGCCGTGGGAACCACTTGACGCCGTGCCGCCGACGACCGGAGCCGTCCGCTCCTTTGCCTAAGAACATTCGAATCGAAGGACTCCCTCGTCCGCACCGTCGACCGCTTTATCCTGCCGGAGAAAGTCGAGGACGACCAACGCGCCGAGGAGAAACCTGCCGGTGGGTTTCCCGCCACCCGAAGACCACAAAGACTCGAACGACTCGACACCCTTGCTGGGCCTCCGTCTCCACAATCTTTGCGGTCCAGAACTATTGTCACCGAGGTGCCCCGCACGCTTCTGCCTTGCAGGACGCCGACGCTCCGACGCTGACGAGCACCGCTCGGACGAAGCTGCCGCCTCATCGACGCCGGTCTACCCTGTTTGTCGACGGACGTTCGACGCCCCGTGTCTCCCGCTTGAAAGGGAAGGCATTCAAGAAGGGTCGTCAATTCCCCATCGCCGAACACCGAGTTCCTCGACGCTTCTCGACGCCTCTCGACGATCCGTGACTGCCGCTTGAAAGGGGGTCGCTCAAGAAGGATCTGTCGACGCCTCTTCGAAGAACTCGACTCCACCAGGTACATTGGGGGAGTAAAAACATTATAGGAGGGAATAAGACTTGCAGAACAATATATGGACTGGGCTTGTGCTATATCTTTATTTTACAGGTTGCCCAGGTGGGGGGATCTCCACACAGAACTGTGTCTAGTGGTAGGGGCCAGTATTCTGCCTATTGCTCAACCATCTTATTTTCTCTCCTCTCTCTATTGCTGGTTTCACTCTATTGATCTGTGTGACATTGTTACAGTATTGTTGATGCAATCCAATGCCGGACAGAGCCAGACAGAGCCAGACAGATTGATGGCCTTAAAAGTGGCCCTTGCATGGGGGCTGGCGTCGCCTGCCGGCGCCCAGTAATAGGGGCATTTTGTATCGACGGGAGCCAACCCAGGGCATGCAGAGGGAGGTCGGGTGTTCAAGGCAACACAGGCAAGGCTGAGTTAAATCAGGTTGCCATCTTGGAATGGAGCAGGCCCTCCCAATTAACATTAGCACTCATAGGCAGTAGTGCTTACCCATAGCCAGTTTTCTTCATCCACGATGGACTGCAGGTGGTATGGCATCCATCAGGATCTGGTTCTTGTTCTGCTGCACGTCTTACATCTTGCCTCTGTACCAGTTTCTGGAAAAGACCCACCCCAGTTCTCGCAAAATCAAAGGTTCTGTGCACTAAATACCTAGTTCCATCTTCTGAACAAAAGTAAATGTACATTTAAGGAATGCTACCCACGGGGACAGGATGGATTGACCAGTAACAACTTGGGGTCCAAGTTATAGGCCTGAGAGAAGTCGGTGCCAATAATTGCTGATGCAGCTTGCCAAGGTGTGTATTATTACTATTAGCATTCCAGGGATAAGCCCTCAGGTGCTAACAGTGATTAAAAATAAAAAGTGAAGCACTCTTGATGTGTGGGTAAAGACCAACTACAGTACTTTAAAGTAAAATGCCAATCTTCCATTTCTATTTTTCATTGGCAGTGTACTTCAGGTGGGGGCGAGTTGTGAGCCAATCAGACAACTAGCTAGTTGGTGGGGAAGCAGTGGGCTGCACAGCCCACAGGTGCAGTGGGCAGGACCGGAGAGGTGATCTGAGAGGCAGAGCAGAGTCAGGGATGGCAGGAAGGCAAAGTACCCGAGACGCAGCACAGGACGGAAGTGTGTTTGTGCACTTGTGTATTATGGAAAGACATTGCAGGGTAGCAGTGGCACAGTAGAGCAGCCCACCTGTTTATGCTACACATGTGATGATGATTTGCGGTGGGCTATCCGAATGTGTGCATGAGCAACATTTGCCGAGTATACTCTGACAGAGAAAGGGGAGTACTAGGACCAGTGCCACATGTGACATGGTGCAATGTATTGGAAGTGTTATGTAAAGGAGGAACTTCATAGTTCCTTTTACATGGCAATTTTGGCGGACTTGCGAAACCTGTGAGAACAAAGTATGTATTTCAAAAAACATTAGTGTTGTCAAGATGGGGGTTGGGATACATTCCTATACATACTAAGGGGGTAATTCATAGATTTCAGTGCAGAGGCAGCGCACGCGAGCAGCGCAGATAAGGAGCGTGCGCCAGCGTGCGCCAGCCGTGTGCACTAAACAGCATTCTGGCACACCGCATATTCATGGAATTTCCAAGCCATTTTCAGCGCTGGCGCAGCGAACATCCCGCAGCGCTAGTTACGCCCCCAAGAACGCCCATTGCGCAATGAAAAGCCATTGAAATCCCCAATGCAGCGCAAAGGGCCGTGCACAAGCTTACAGGGCCGCTACACTGTAATCGCGTGAAAATACTACGCGTACCCCGCTCACGGCAGACAAAATGCGTGAAAACGTACTTGCGCAACCCTCCGAATACACGTACCCAGCTCGCGCCACGTAAGTTGCATAGGAAAAGCACCCCCTGTGGTGTGGGCTGCCTGTGGGGCATGCCCAGGGTGGATGGCCTGCCTGCGGGGCATGGGGAGGGTGAGTGGGCTGCCTGTGGGACATGCCCAGGGTGGCTGGGGTGCCTGCGTGTATTTCGGGGGTGCGCAGGAAGTTTCACACGCGACAGGCCTTGTGCGAGCGGGGTACATGTATTTCGGGGGTGCGCGGGGAGTTTCACATGCGATAGGCCTTGTGTGAGCGGGGTACATGTATTGAGGGGGTGCGCGCGAAGTTTCACAGGCGATAGGCCTTGTGCGAGTGGGGTATGTGTATTTCGGGGGTGCGCGGGAAGTTTCACATGCGATAGGCCTTGTGCGAGCGGTGTACGTGTATTTCAGGGGTGCACAGGGAGTTTCACACGTGATAGGTCTTGTGTTAGCGGGGTACGTGTATTACGGAGGTACGTGGGAAGTTTTACACGCGATTCTGCATTTTGGCCCCTCCCAGGTGTGGCCTTACCCCCTCCCCATGCCCTGCAGGCAGCCCACACCACAGGGGACTACCCTACAACCCTCACCATGCCCTGCAGGCAGCCCACACCACAGGGGACTACCCTACAACCCTCACCATGCCCTGCAGGCAGCCCACATGGCACCATGCACTTGTGAGCGCACTTGTGAGCCCCGACTCATGTCCCCAAGCTTCCCACACACCCACCATTGATGGGCACCTGCCGGCAGGCCCCGACTCATGTCCCCCACCCACCCCCAGTGACAGGCACCTACCAGCAGGCCCCGACTCATGTCCCCCGAAAACCCACCCAAATTGGCGGGCACCTGCCAGCAGGCCCCGACTCATGTCCCCCACCCACCCCCAGTGACGGGCACCTGCCAGCAGGCCCCGACTCATGTCCCCCACCCACCCCCAGTGACGGGCACCTGCCAGCTGGCCCGGACTTATGTCCCCCACCCAACATGTCATCACAATCCAGATCCATGGCCCTTATGGCCACCTAAATCCCACCCCATGCCACCCCAGTCCAAACACCCAACCAAGCATTCCATCCACTCCAAATTTAAATTCCCATGTCACGATAGATCCCAAATAACCAGTATGCGCATGAGTACAAGTCCATCAGACCCACACAATGGCGACACATGACTGAGAAAACCCACATTGTGACATGCACGAAACCAATGAGAGAAGACCACACAAATGAAGTAAACCATTTAAATGTATTATATACAAAAATAAATGAATGAAACAAAATTACACAAGAATAAAATGATAAATAAAAGGATGTCCGAAATCAAGGAAAAATTATTAATGGTGAAATGAATAAAATGCAAACAAAAATGCCTCCAAAGTGTCCATCCATAACACTAAATCCAAAGTCAATATAAAGACAAAACCATTCCTCCATGGTAAACAAAAATATGTAAAATCAGGTCCATAACTATATACAATGTAAAAATCAAGGGTCCATGTGCCTAACAATCCAAAGGAAACCTAACAAAAAACCTACCTAATGAATAACTATTAACAAAAAGGCGGGGCATAGTCCATGCGCCCCAAAGGAAAAAAAAATAAACAACTACAACTACATAACTATTTACAAAGGCGGCGGGCTAGTCCCACGGCTCACTGTTTGATGTTCCGGGCCAGAGCATCATTGAACTCCATGTCGATGTTCCGGAGGTGGGCCTGTTCCCTGGACTCGAGGTCTCGCAGGGATGCAGCCATGGAATCCCTCAACTCCCTGCGAGTTTCCACGAGGCCCTCCGCCCGCCTCAAAGCCCGGTGCATGGAGTTCTCCGCCCTGACCATCCTGAGCCGTGCCCTCTCTGCCCGCTGTCACTCCGCATCTATTTGCCGTGCCAGCCGCTGCCACACGGAAGACACTCCCAGTCAGGGGTCCTCCTGCCCCTCGGCCGATGCCTGCCCCCGGGGTGTTGATGGCCCAGAGCCATGATGCCTCCCACGCTGAGCCTGCTGCTGCCTCTGACGCAACTGCCTCCGCCACCACGACGGCATCCGGGCTGATGGAATCCCCCGGTGCCGTCGTGCACATGCGCTGCCCGATGATGCCGGCACATTCTCCATCCGCTGGGGTCAAGTTGGTGGGGTGGCCACCACTGCTGGTCCTCAGACTACTGACTGCGGCAGGGATGGGATCTCCACCTGGCTGGCTGCGTTGGTTGGGGCAGATGCACAGGGGGCCCTGGTGGTATCTGGGCAGGAAGACGGCAGGGAGAATGACTGGCATATAGTGTGCACAGAGGAGGAGAGGGCCGCAAGACTGGCCGACACATGGAGGAAACCCCCGACCATGGCCCCTCCCAACTGGGTCACGTTGGGACACACCTCTTCGTGATGATGTGTGTGGTCCCCACAGGAAGCACGCACGTCATCACGAATGACACGTGTGCGCAATGCGACACCAATCAGGACGGTCTCCATTCAGTCAGGGGTCCCCTCGTCCGCAGGTAGAGGACGTGGACTTCCCCCCTACCTGCAGACGGGCCTGGGATGGGGCATCCCTGCTGGTGCATGGTGATGCAGACACAGTGTCAGGGATAGAGACCTGCACAGGCACCTCCGCGGCAACCTGTGCTGCCTCCTGCCCCTGCCCCTGGACTGCACCACTTGCACCAGTGGTACCAACCCCACCAGGCCCCATTTGCGGCTCTGTAGTGGCCTCCTCCTCCTCTATACCTCTCTCGGACATCATAGGAATCGATTATTCAATATGATTTATAGCAAAAACCAGAAAACAGATGTCGCTACCTGGTTATATCATGAAAACATCTGTCAAATGACGGGAGTAATTTTATATAAGTCTCTGTCTGCCCATCTCTCTCCTGGCTTGACTTTGCATGTTGTGTGCCTTGCCCCTGTTTTGTGTGTGCTCTGAGGCCTGCGGCGCGATATAAAAATTAAAATAAATATATATACTACAACACCTGGCATGAGTAATAGGACAAACAATATCAATACCTAGCAAAAGGCACAAGTACCTGGGCATCTGATGCAAATATTCAGAGATATTGTGAGCACATACACATATATTTGCAATACTTCCATTCTGATGTGCACCTCACGTGCAACCTTTTCGCCACTTTTTAGTAACCATACATATTTAATAAGAATGTTTGAATTTGTTTCACAATAATATTGATTGATTGATGAAATAGCCACTGATGCTTTTTTCACTCTGCCAATTTGTTCACTCAACTCTTTTTCAAACTTCATGCTGACACTCTTGCTCCTTCCATCATCTCAGACTGCCATCTGCCATCCAGTCCTGATGCTCTTCCAAGCATCTCTGCCTCAATGCCAGCAAGACTGAGATCCTTCCTCTTAGGACCCCTGCTCGCTCTTTCTTCCTCTCACTCTGGGCATCCTGTATGGGCTCTCCCCCCCCCCTCCTTCATCCGAAGCCAAAAACCTTGGTGTCATCTTCATCACCCCTCTCTCCTTCCTGCCTCAAATCCATCGACAACCAGTCGAACTTTCAACTCTTCCACCTCAGAGGAATTCTCCCTTTTCTCACTTTCCCTCAGAAGCTCAATTTTACAAGAGCTCTGGTTCCCTCTAGGCTTGACTACTGCAACAGCCTACTCTTGAATCTATTTTCTTCCTCTCTACGACCCCTACAGCTAAACCAGAATAGGGCAGCAAGACTTATCCTTGGCCTCAAGCCCAGGGATTGCATCTCTTCTGCCCTGAAAATCTTTGATTGGCTCCCGGTTGCTGCACAAACTAAATTCAAATCCATCTGCATCATCCACAAGGATGTCTGGGGCCCGGGACCACGGTATCTGCATCTTGCTATTACGAAATATTCTCCATCTAGACTGCTACGCTCCCCTGGTACCAACTCTCTGTGTGTGAAGCAGTTCGCTAAACAGTGGGCCGGAGGCCGATCTCTTTCAGCACACTCCCGCCTGTGGAACAGCCTTCCTCTTTGTCTTGAGCCGGACCTCCTCAAATTCCGGATGCTCCTCAAGACTTTCCTTTTCTCTTCCTCTTCCCCTTCCTCTCTTCTCTCTAACTTCACAGTTGCTACAATTGGTGTCCAGGGCCCTTATGAGTCCTCGGGGCCCTTGTCTCCCACACCCAATCGCCTCATCTTCTGACTACACACAGCACTTGCCTCAGTATTCACTGGCCTACCCCAATATAGGCCGGCACTTACCCACTTCCAGCAGCTGAATGCTTCCTAGCACTTACTGTACCTGGCACTTACATCTGCTGCTCAACCACGAGAACGACATTCCAACACCTACCACCCCACACCTACCAACGCGCTCCCCCCCCTCTTCTCTCTCTGTACTTGCATGCTCTGAATACTCACAAGGCCCAGAAGGTTCGTCTTTTTCCTCCATTGTATATATTGTTTCAATCCCATGTTCCCTCCCATGCCATCGGAGCGCTTCAAAACACAATTTGCTTGTTGAATAAGCACCTAATAAATGCACAATAAATAAATAGGATCTCTTTTTTTGTGTTGCAACCTTTACTCCACTGCTGGCATTCACACAGCTCTGTCACTGACGCACTCCCCAACCCTTTTACCACAGTTTCCTAGTGTGAAGAAGACCGGTGGGGGGTGTCTGTACTTCTGCTCTCTATATGGTAGAAGAGAGGCACAGAGGACCCCAGCCAAGATTCTCTAGTACGGTAGCAATGGACGAGCAATCAAGGCCTAGCTTCTCAGGAGGTGATGCAGGCTGGTTCTTAAGTACAGTGTAGTCCCCAAGCCCCCACAAAGGAATGTCCACACACTGTATTGTTTAGAACACAGTCTTTATATAATCAATATTCAAGGTTATGTACACTTATCATAATAACTCACTTTGTACTTAGGAAAATCAACAATGGCAAATATATACAATTCTAAAGTGGTACCACCCTTTGTATTAGATCTCATTAATATTATAACATACTCATGAAACGTTACCCCTATAACTACCCAATCATCATCAACAGTCCTCTACATAAAAACATCATTCTCCACCAGTAACTGCACTCGCCAAGTAAGTCTCTGCTCACCCTGCTAAATATTGTCTTTACTAAATGGCACCAGGATTCCAAAGACTCCCACCCTCTGCCTGATGAGGTGTGGCTCTTTCTTTCAGACCGCTTATAGCCGCTCTACACTCAGACCTACTTCAACTGCTGTATTTCGCATCTCGCAGACACCCCGATCTGCATATGGTCCTAACAAGCTTCTTGTTGTCATTCACAATGATTTTGTGCTGCTCATCTTCCCTGTTTCATCGGGTGCTAATCCCGCTCCAGTAGTCAGTGCATATCCAATTATGCCTCCTCAACCATTGCGGTCATCCATATCTGCCCCGCAATTGACTTAGTGACCTTTGCTTCTAGCCCTTTGTCCCGCTCTCGGAGCGTTGCTCATTACTTGCTATTATTGACCTACTCGGTCTTGTCCCTGCTTATTTGACGAAGCCCACCGCACCATGAGGAACGACTTTTGCAATGCGATGAACCCACCTGACTTTCCTTGCTTACTTGATGAAGCCCTCCGCAACATGAGTCACGGCTTCCTGCAATGTAACGGACCTTGTCTGATTTGTCCCCGTCTAGTTGATGAAGCCCCTTGTACCATGAGGCGCAGCTTTTGCAATGTGATGAACCCACTTGACTTTCCCTGTTGTATTTGTTGAAGCCCCCTGTAACATGAGGCGCAGTGTCTTGCAATATAATGAACCCACCTGACTTTTCCCTGTTTACTTGATAAAGTCCCCGCAACATGTGGCGCAGCTTCTGGCAATGTGATGGACCTTACCTAATTTGTCCCTCTCTAGTTGATGAAGCCCCCCGTACCATGAGGAGCAACTTTTACAATGCTTCAACCTAATACCTGCCACTTAACTTGGTTGTCCACTGCAATATCAGGATGTATCCCATGTAACTAACTTCTCAATCTCTTGTCAACCTGCCAGTAACCATGTTGTACCTAACTGACTACCCAAATAACACAGTCAGGTACTGTCTGTAACCCATTACCTGTGCAAACAACCATTGTAACCAATCCACTTAAGCGAAAGCGCCCTAGATGTCTCTGGGTTATGTGCGCTATATAAATGACAAAATAAATAAATAAGCATTACCAGCCTAAGTCAAGAGTCATAGTGAAAGCATACATACTATATTAGCATTTGCAGGAACAACAGCAGCAGTGCCCTAAATCAGTTCAGAGAAACAACAGCACTGCACATATACAGGAATGATGAGAGGAGCAGAGGGTCAAGCTAGCAAGGATGGCGTAGTACTACAAAAAAGTAAACAGAGGCGAGATGCTGTCTTGCAAATGGTCACGTAAAAAGGTAATGGTAACTACATAAGGATTTTGTCCATCATGCTCAGGCATTGTAAGGAACACAGTATTTAAAAACGGGACAGTCCTGCTAAATATGGGACGGCCCACCACCCTAGGCAGAGTCCCAGACACAGATGGATGAGAAACGGTACGTGCCACTCTGGCTGTTTCATCTTCTGTGAGATGGCTCTTAAGAGTCAGAGAATGCCCAGCATGGTGCGCAGCTTACACTGTGCCAAGTAAACCAAAAAGGATGATTGAACATACCTCTCTCTACTCGCCCTTATTTGGAATATTTCCCTATTGGGCTCATTTTCACCCTCATCGCAAGCCCCTAGTCATAGAGTTCAGTGTCTACGAACTCCCAGCAAACATTCCCCATCCTTCAAAAAACAGTTTACCCCTTTGATTTCAATGGGTTCACTCTCCAAAAACAACTGCGATCACCCGTCAAAATCAGGACAAGAGGCCTCATGATCAGCTGCTTCTCAAACGGAAAGCAATATCATGCTTAATAATAAGAAAAACTGCAGGTGCGTTTGTCCTTTTTTTCGCAACATTTTTAGATGTACTGCTTGATTGCCCTGTAAATGTTGCTATAATACAACTATTCGTTTTTTAAGATGTCATAAACAGCAATCCTTTTTGGACAGGCACCCTGCTCTAAATTAAACAGTTTTTTTGATTTAGCATATGGGAGAGGGGACATAAATTCACCACTGTGTACGACTTTTAAATAATGTACTGTTTGTTTGGGGATTCATACAGTAAACACCAATTGTTTGTTTCTAGATTCACATTTACCCACTTACCGTGCTTGACTGCTTAATAGTGAGCAGTTGTGGGCTGGGTGATGCGGCTGAGATTCATGCAAAGCAGTCACTTGCGCAAAGCCTTTGTTATGTAGAACTTGACGGCTAAGATTAACACCTCTCTGCCTGGTATCCATGGCGATGGGAGTTCCTCTGCGAAGAAGAAGGTGTGCCTGGCACACAGGCCAAGGACAGGAAGGGGGAAGGGGCACACTGAGTGTAATTCTCAGCTCTCAGGTTAGGCACTTTGCTACTTCAGAAAATATATGTTAAAGTCTGTTAATTTACAAGGCCACGTTTTTGGGGCAATGGTCTATTTTTTAAACCTACACCTAAGCCCGAGTACATTTCTGAATGATTTTTAAGCAGGGACCCTAAAAAGCACATGCTTCAGGGAAACGGCTTTAGGATACTAGGTTGAAGCAGTGTACATAGAAGGGCCCTTAAAAGCCATTTGATTCTTGCTTGTCAGAAAAAAAATGCAAAAACAAAATACTCAAAGCATTTTTCTATGCATTGTGTCATCAGGAAGGATAATGTTTCAGCGAAAAGTAGCGATACATTGGTAGTGCAATGTTCATGTGTACTCTTAGCGCTGGAATGTAGTGCTGCTGTAAGTATGGAATAGCAGCAGTCGCATAGTGATCTGTACGGCTGAACATTAGAAAAAAACAGGATGCACATCACCAGGACTGACATGGTTTATGGAGTTCAAGCAATGGAATAAACAAGGGTGCTGTGGTCCAGACAAGGCTGTGTTTACAACATGGAACAAGGTTATGCTCAATCAGTCAAGTGCTCGTTTTAGGCAATAGTGTACAACCTGAAATCACAGATACGATTCCTGCATGGGTGACACATACTTTTATCCATTTGCTGTGAATACATGAATTAGCTTTAGATCGGGTTACAATAACAGCTCATATTACGTAGTATAGAAATACAACACATCAGAATGAAATGCTATATCAAAATCTGATATTATTAATAGCACAGTACAGAAGTAACGGTGAAGGATGCACATGAGAAATGTTCTTAGGCAGAGCTGCGGGCACCAAGGAATAAAGTAAACGGTTTGGACAGACTTTAGAACTGCGGTACACTAGCTGAACTGTCTGTGAATCCCACAACTCAGTGTTTAGAATCAAACAAATGTATGCTGGACTTTTGAGGGGTGGGATTAGGGAGGTATGCGGTGAGGCAGGAGACTAGTACCAGGGATGTCATGGTGACAGGTAGATGTTAGTCAACCTTGGTGAAATGCATTTCAGGCAGTCATCATATCACAACCACATTAGTTCTGTTTTAAGTTTTATTTAGCTTTCATGGGACAACACTTTTCAGAAGGCCTGATATTTTCTTTTTGTCATAGTACCTGCATTTCTAATAGGGGTTTATAATAAAGTGTTGTATTGTTGATAGCACTTCTCCATAGCCATGCCATACTTTAAAGGAACAGCACAAGGACTTATCATCAGATCCTCTGTACTTTTAGGCGGCTCTACCAGCATTTTTCAGAAGGGCTGAATTACATTTGAATGGCCAGTACTAGGTGTGATGCTGGAAATGCATCAGAGGGACAGGGCCTCTGAATCCTTGTCCTTTACTGCTTTTTATCGTGTGTTCTGTCATGTTTTCTGCCCAGGAGTCCATGTGGGACTCCTGGCAGTGCAGCTCTCTCTTTTGGTTTGGTGAACAGACCCCTGGGATACCCTTATGGCACCCATGGGTAGGGGTACAACCCTGTACCTCTAGTGTATGTTTTTGGGCACCTGTGGGTGGCCCACAGAGCAGGGTATGGGCTGGTGGCAGCTCCATGCTGAATTTGACAGGTGTTCTAGGTGTCCTCCATTTTGGGATACCCAGGCCCTGCCATTGGGATCAGTTGATTCCTGATAGGAAACAAGATGGCCCCTGTGGCCTCTTGCTCTCTATTGCCTCTTACCTTGTTTTCCCAAAGTCCTGGGAAGCCCTGTCCCTTCCCCCTGACTGGCTGTTGGGTGGAAGTTCCATATATGGTGTTGTTGTGAAGGCCCAGCTAGACTGACTGGAGCCTTCCCAGTGACTGTATGTTGTGGGTACCTCCTGTGGGTGGGACCTGGGTGAATGGAGTGTGTGACCAATATACACTCCTTGTTGTGGTTGTCTGGTTTCTGGCATGAGAGACAAAGACTGAGACAGCCCTGCCCGAAACTGGCCTGAATGCAGTGTGTAGTGTTGAATGGCTGGGTACTTGTCCCAATCCACATTCCTTGTTGTGAGTGTCTGAAAGGGAGGAGTGTGGCCTGAATGCACTGTGTGCCTGATTGGCTGACTGACTGCATGAATGCCCTTCTGTATGATTGGCTGCTGAGTGTGTGCCAGCAGTGTGGATGAGAGACGGAATAGTATATCTGGGGACCTCTCACCACTGGTAGGAGGTTCAGGGAACGTTCAGAAGCGTTCAGAAGCGTTCTGGAGCTGAGTCTCCACTCTAAGAGTAACTGGCACTGCTGATCCTCGACGTCCAGCTGGAAGAAGAAGACTTGCTGTGGCATTTGCTTCGACCGATCCGAAGGCTGCCGAAATCGTCGAAGACTGACCCGAGAGAGGATCTGGTAAGGCGCCCTCTTCCCGTGCTCCGAGGGACCATCGAGCACCGCTCCATCTTCGCCGAAGCGCCCTGGAAGACAGACCCTCGAAAGGCTGCCGACCCGAGACGGGACAGCCGAGGAGATCGAAGTGAAGCACCCGGACATCGCCGGCGTCGAAGTCCATTGCCGTCGACCAGGGTTCGCAGGTTTGTGTAACCGCTGGAGGCCCGTCGAAGTTCTGTTGCCCAGCCGTGGGAACCACTTGACGCCGTGCCGCCGACGACCGGAGCCGTCCGCTCCTTTGCCTAAGAACATTCGAATCGAAGGACTCCCTCGTCCGCACCGTCGACCGCTTTATCCTGCCGGAGAAAGTCGAGGACGACCAACGCGCCGAGGAGAAACCTGCCGGTGGGTTTCCCGCCACCCGAAGACCACAAAGACTCGAACGACTCGACACCCTTGCTGGGCCTCCGTCTCCACAATCTTTGCGGTCCAGAACTATTGTCACCGAGGTGCCCCGCACGCTTCTGCCTTGCAGGACGCCGACGCTCCGACGCTGACGAGCACCGCTCGGACGAAGCTGCCGCCTCATCGACGCCGGTCTACCCTGTTTGTCGACGGACGTTCGACGCCCCGTGTCTCCCGCTTGAAAGGGAAGGCATTCAAGAAGGGTCGTCAATTCCCCGTCGCCGAACACCGAGTTCCTCGACGCTTCTCGACGCCTCTCGACGATCCGTGACTGCCGCTTGAAAGGGGGTCGCTCAAGAAGGATCTGTCGACGCCTCTTCGAAGAACTCGACTCCACCAGGTACATTGGGGGAGTAAAAACATTATAGGAGGGAATAAGACTTGCAGAACAATATATGGACTGGGCTTGTGCTATATCTTTATTTTACAGGTTGCCCAGGTGGGGGGATCTCCACACAGAACTGTGTCTAGTGGTAGGGGCCAGTATTCTGCCTATTGCTCAACCATCTTATTTTCTCTCCTCTCTCTATTGCTGGTTTCACTCTATTGATCTGTGTGACATTGTTACAGTATTGTTGATGCAATCCAATGCCGGACAGAGCCAGACAGAGCCAGACAGATTGATGGCCTTAAAAGTGGCCCTTGCATGGGGGCTGGCGTCGCCTGCCGGCGCCCAGTAATAGGGGCATTTTGTATCGACGGGAGCCAACCCAGGGCATGCAGAGGGAGGTCGGGTGTTCAAGGCAACACAGGCAAGGCTGAGTTAAATCAGGTTGCCATCTTGGAATGGAGCAGGCCCTCCCAATTAACATTAGCACTCATAGGCAGTAGTGCTTACCCATAGCCAGTTTTCTTCATCCACGATGGACTGCAGGTGGTATGGCATCCATCAGGATCTGGTTCTTGTTCTGCTGCACGTCTTACATCTTGCCTCTGTACCAGTTTCTGGAAAAGACCCACCCCAGTTCTCGCAAAATCAAAGGTTCTGTGCACTAAATACCTAGTTCCATCTTCTGAACAAAAGTAAATGTACATTTAAGGAATGCTACCCACGGGGACAGGATGGATTGACCAGTAACAACTTGGGGTCCAAGTTATAGGCCTGAGAGAAGTCGGTGCCAATAATTGCTGATGCAGCTTGCCAAGGTGTGTATTATTACTATTAGCATTCCAGGGATAAGCCCTCAGGTGCTAACAGTGATTAAAAATAAAAAGTGAAGCACTCTTGATGTGTGGGTAAAGACCAACTACAGTACTTTAAAGTAAAATGCCAATCTTCCATTTCTATTTTTCATTGGCAGTGTACTTCAGGTGGGGGCGAGTTGTGAGCCAATCAGACAACTAGCTAGTTGGTGGGGAAGCAGTGGGCTGCACAGCCCACAGGTGCAGTGGGCAGGACCGGAGAGGTGATCTGAGAGGCAGAGCAGAGTCAGGGATGGCAGGAAGGCAAAGTACCCGAGACGCAGCACAGGACGGAAGTGTGGAACAAGGGCATGGATTAGTGGTTTCAACTGTGCTACCTGATTTGCCACCCATTTTCTAGAGAGTGCTAATTTACTGAGAATGCTTTCAAAGTGGGCATGCAAAGTGCAACACGATCTCTTAATAACCAATACATTTATTGTCAGTACAACAGCTATTCTATCATGCAGAAAACGTCTCTTTGAACAATCCAACAGAATGCACAGAATATGTTTGTGCTCAGTGGCCAACTGTGGTAAAATGAGCTTGGCAGATTGACTTAGAGACTGATTCTTTTCTCTATTAGTGGCAATATTAATGGTCTGTAGATATGGTTCCCAGAAATGTTGAGCAATGTTTTCTTGCCATCATTCATACACACCGGCATCAGTACCAATAAGGCCTGTGCAGGTGTTTGCGTCCACCTAGAGAAGAGACTGTGCGAAACAGCGGACTGTAGAGGTAGACATTGTGAGAGAAAGAGAGGCATGACACTGAATTCTGAGAACCATAGTACATGTAACAATGTGTCCACAAAACAATGTAAAGTTGAATGTGTGAACCGAGCCACAAGCCAAAGTGTGTGAACTGAAGAAATCAACCCACAACATTCACAGAAGAACTGTGTGTGAAAGAAGACAACTGTTTCATACTCGGTAATGGACTAAAAACAACTCTCACATGGCAGTTGACAACTGATGATCAATATAACAGAGTTTAAAAAAAAGGGTTTGTTTCCATTCCAATGCTTTATGATGAGCCATCACATACGCATGGTATTTCCATGACATTACTCAGAACTCACAGTATATTTGAGGATGTGCTATAACGTAAAGAGAATCGATAAGCTTACAGCATTGGCCAGGTATTGGTATCTAATGCATACGTTTTCACGTCATTTGCCAGCTATTGCTAGCTTTGTTATCTTTATGCTCCTTTGCTCAAAAGTTCAGCCACAACATATAGCTTTTTGTTTAACCATCTTCCACTCAGAAAGGTACTCATCAAATGATGAGGCATTTCCTAATTTGCAAATGTGGGATTCTTGCCATTACAGATCTATTTTTTAACCGTGTGGGGAGTGTTAATAGGCCTCAGGTGTAGGCAATCACGGTCAAGTGGCTGACATTGCCTGACAGTATTAGTGCGACATGTCCAATGCAATGTATAGGCATATTTGCTCTTAGCTCTCCTCTACCTCGGCTCAGTGTTCATGTAGGAAATGGGGGGGGGTGGGTTGGGTGTAGGGGGAAGGCATGGTATCAAGATAAGACAGACACAAGTGATCACAGTTCAAGGGTGTTTATTAAACTGTACAAATGGGTGAGATAAACACCTAATCTAAACCTAAATCTAAGATGGGAGCAAGCTACGACCATCAAATAATAATAATACTGTCCTAGTGGTGTCTTAATCAAAGAAAAAGGGCCTATGCTAAAAAATAAAAACTATTTCCAATCATTACCGCTCTGCTACAAAAGAGTGTGGGACAGTGTTCACAAGAAAAGAAATTGTTCTCAAAATGATAAGTCAGGATGGTATAGCCGGAGTCTCCCTTCCCCACTTTTTTAGCACTGGACAAGGCGGGACTCTTCAGCACAGCACACTGCTGGGCTTCTCCAGCATGAGCTTAACGTTTGTTTCCAAATTATTAGAGCCTTCTGTGGGCAAGTCTCTTTCACACAGTCTCTTGCCTCAGAGGACCCGATGAGCCATAAACAACAAAAACAAAAGCTATTTTAGTAAATCTTCACGTTGGGTGATTACTCTACGCCTTTGGATCTCCCTCAACCATGCTTCGATCCCTCTTTGTGTTAGCCTCTCTCCTTCGAGTTCACTACGGCCTTTCATTCAAACATAACATTCAAGAATCTCAATGTATTTTTAAACAGTCATTCACTGTGGACAAGTTCACTCTTGTCAACACAATGTTCACGGGGTAGCACTGTTTACCCCAATTCGCAGGCATCCTTCAGCCGGGTTCACGTTTGCCAATATCACAGTTCACTTTGCTTTATCACAATGCAGGATTTACTTCCCTCAGTTTTCTCCTGGAATCCCTCCTCCGTCGGGTTCACATACCCATTCGAACACAATTCTATTAACACAATTCACTTGCCTTCTCCACGTGTCAATGACTTTCGAGTGTACAAGGGGTTTTGCTTAACCCTTGTATGACCAGCTTGACACCTCACGCCAGCCTTTCCCAATGCCTCTTGGTATTTGTAGTTTCAACACAAAAAGGTCCCAGCCAGAGTCCTTCGAATGGGCGCCCACATAGCGCCGGACCACTCTGTATCTGGACCTTTACTGGGTTTTCTCTAAAGTTCATAAACACAAGTTCTTTGTTCACACAGTGTTGCTGCTTGGGCCCCGCACAGTTTGGTTTATTATTACTTTTGTTTGACTCACCGGCTTCTCTGAATTTGCTTCAGTTTCTGATTTCGGGAGTCAAAGACAGCACCACGGTAGCCTGCGCTGCTCCCCGCTTTCGCTATCAATGCGGGAGGGTCTTGTGTGCCATTGACACCTGTCACCACACTCCAGCTGGACTTCCCAGTCGTATGATTGTCCTTTCAGAGGTTTTGCATGGCTAAGTTGAAAAGGACATGGGCAAGTCCTTCCTCGTCCTCCTTTCAGGTCTCGCCGCCTTTCTTCTCCGTTTGAACTGCCAGTCGGGAATAGCTGCGTCCTTGTGCGTTCTGCCTTGCTCCAAAGTATGTTCTTCTGCTCTGTCTTTTATCCCTGTGGGGAAGGGAAGGGGCAGTCAGGTGTGTGTGATTAGTGGCAATGGCCTGACTCTGCCTGACCATTGTGTTGGGACATGTCAGTTAAACGGGTCTGGTTTTAGTCCATTGTTTGTCACAGTGTAAGAAAGTGTTTGTGTTGTAAAGGGGAGTAGAGCTTCTAAGTATCCTACGTAGTAGGATGGGGAAAAGGTATAAGGAAGGCATACCATGTCTCACCCTTTGGGTGTCCTGTTATGGTGTAGCTTTTATGAGGCATATATCAATTAAGATGTAGGTTCAAGATATAGAAATATATGCAAGTTAAATGTTATGTTCAATAACAATGGAAAGCAAGTATTACCATGGAAAGAATACAGCCCTATCTATTCAATGTAGCCTGGAATGGAGGTATGTCATACTGTAAGAGAACATTCCATTTTGGATCAACACACTCAAGAAAAAGTCCTATATGTTACTGAGGATGAGGGACAGAAGTCTTCTGATGATGAGAATGAACTTCCAGTGGAAAATGTTATTGTTAACACCATCGCTGATACCATTAATGCAGTTGATGATGTGGATAATGAAGATGATGAATGTGAGCGCCCTTATGCAAATGTTAAAGTGGATGGTAAAGAAGTATGGATGATGGCAGATTCAGGATCAAAAATAACACTCTTGTCCAAGGAAGTGTTTGAAAGAGTAGTGAAAGGGGATGTACGAGGACTTTTTAAACCTGATATTAGGCCTGGTGGCTACAATCAGGACCCCATTGATCTCTTGGGGTATAGTAAGAATCACTTTCAATTTAAAGACAGGGAATGTGAAGGGAACATGTATGTAACCAAAAGAGGTCTTACTCTACTGTGGTGGAGGGAACAAAAGAAATTGAAGATCAAGTTAGATCCCAATAGTCCTGAACAAGTGTTGCAAGTGAATGAATCAATCATCAGTAAACACCCCAAAGTATTTAAAGAGGGCATTGGAAAGATTAAAGGTATACAGCATCAAATCTTGTTAAGGAAAGGGAGTATCCCTGTGGTTGCAAAATTGAGGCCAGTACCTTTGGCAATTAGAGAAGGAGTTAAAGAGGAGCTGGCGAAATTGTTGATACTATATGTTATTGAAAGAACAGGAGGGGTAGACTGGACTTCTCCACTAATGGTAGTTAAGAAGAGCTCAGGTGAGCTCCGCTTGTGTGTGGACGTACGTCAACTCAATAAGTGTGTGTTGGTAGATCGCCATCCTCTACCTAATCTGTCAGAGATGCTTTCGAGAATTGGGCAAGGAAAGGTATTCTCAAAATTAGACATGGCTTCCGCTTACCATCAAGTAGAATTGGAAGAACGATGCAGAAAGCTCACAGCATTTGTCACTCATGAGGGAGTTTTCCAGTTCAAACGCATGCCTTTTGGACTTGTATCTGCTGCTGCAGTTTTTCAAAAGGTCATGGACAGATTGGTTGGAAAAATCAGAGGTGTATATTGTTTTCAGGATGATGTGTTGATTTGTGGGAAGAGTGAAGAGGAACACAATAACACACTCCATAGAGTTTTGGAGATATTTGAAAAGAATGGCATAGTGTTAAGGGAAGGAAAATGTAAATTTGGTGTTTCTAAAGTTGAATATTTAGGCCATGAAATATCGGCAGATGGTTTAAAGCCAAAAGAGAGTTTGGTAAGTGCCATAAAAGATATCAGAAGCCCAGAGGACAAAGCACAATTGAGATCATTCCTAGGGATGACTGAATTTTATCAGAAGTTTGTACACAACTATGCTAGTAAGGTGACTGAATTGAGAAAACTGCTGAAGAAAGGAAGTGAGTTTGTCTGGTCGTCCAAATGTGAGAGTGAATTTGTCAGATTGAAGAAGGAAATAGATTTAGCACAACCATTAGGACAGTTTGATACGTACCGCCAGAGTAAAGTCACTGTTGATGCATCCGAAATGTGGATTGGTGCAGTGTTGTCTCAAGTGGATGATAAGGGAAAGGAAGAGATTATAGCACATGCATCTCGAGGATTAAGAGGAGCTGAATTTATATATTCTGTCCTTGAAAAAGAGGCTTTAGCCTGTTATTGGGCCATGGAGAAATTCAGAAATTTTATATGGGGAACATGTTTTATGTTGTGCACTGATCATAAACCACTTAAAGAAATTTTAGAGAATAAAGGCCTAGATAAGGTGTCCAGGAGGGTTGCCGGATGGATTACCCGTATGCAATGTCACAGTTTTGTGGTTAAAGTAATTCCGGGTAAAGAAAACATACTAGCAGATAGTTTGTCAAGGTTAAGGAAACAAGAGAATGAAAATGATTCATATGGTGAGAATGTGGAAATGGAAATGGTTTTCATTAATACTGAGGGCATAGTGTTCAAGGAAGAATGGTTGGAGGAAATGGACAAGGACGAGTGTTTAAAGTTGGTTATTACATATGTGGATTTGGGTGATTGGCCCAAGAAAACAGAATTGAAAGAAGATACCGTCCCATTTTGGGAGGTCAGGAATGAACTAAGTGTGGTAGGTGGTATTTTATTCAGATGGGAGCGTGCTGTGGTTCCCAGAATGTTACGAAACAGAATTACTGATTTAGCTCATGTAGGACACATTGGCATTAGCAGAACAAAAAGTGTTTTACGTAACAAGTATTGGTGGCCTGGATTTGATAGGGACATAGGACACTCAGCCAGTCTTCTTTCTATATGTACTAAGATTGGAAAAGGAGAAGTGGCTAGACAACAACCCCTGGTAGAGGTAGAAGTACCAGGTGGAGTTTGGAGAGATGTGGCAGTGGATATCCTGGGCCCAGTTGATTTAGGGTATGGAAGAGGAAAATTTATCTTTGTTCTAGTTGATCTATTTTCGCGCTGGTGTGAGTTTAGTATAGTAAGGGAGACCACCGGAGAGGCCTTAGTAAAGGAGTTACAACAGATATTTGCTAGGGAAGGTGTCCCTGAAAGCATTCTGACTGACAATGGTCCTCAATTTGTTGGTGGATGTTTTGCAAAATATGTCAAAGAGGCTGGAATCAAACACAAGAGGACTGCGTTATATCACCCGGAGACGAATGGGTGTGTAGAAAGAATGAATAGATGTATCATGGAAAGAATTAGGATGGCAACTGAAACAGGATGTGATAGAAAAGTTGCAATCCAGGACAGGATTTTTGGTCTGCGCATGTCACCTCATTCATTTACGGGAATAACCCCTTTCAAGTTAATGAGAGGACGTAAACCAAACACGGTGGTCAGTCCTCCATGGTTGGGAAGAAGAAGAGAAAGTGATTATGTGGTAGATGGTGTGAGCAAAGATTTGAAAAAGAAAAAGAAGGAATGGAGAGCGCATGAGAATGCAAGGAGAGGGAAGAAAACTGAGAATTGAATGTGGAGACATGGTGAGGATAAAGAAAGGGGTGCTGAAGAAGAAAGGAGAAGCACTATATGCTGATCCTGTAAAGGGAATTGCTGTGCTGCGTGGAGCGATTCGGGTAGTGGGAGGACAAGTGTGGAACTTGAATCGTGTTGCTTTTGTGAAAAGGGGTGGATGATGTTTTTGGAATAAAATAAAGGAGGGAGATGTGTTATGGTGTAGCTTTTATGAGGCATATATATATATGTCAATTAAGATGTAGGTTCAAGATATAGAAATATAAGCAAGATAAATGTTGTGTTCAATAACAATGGAAAGCAAGTATTGCCATGGAAAGAATACAGCCCTGTCTATTCAATGTAGCCTGGAATGGAGGTATGTCATACTGTAAGAGAACATTCCATTTGGCTATGATGCTGCTGTTTACTTTTGTTGGCATTCCAAGTGAATCTGTTGCTGCTTTCCTGTGTGCCTGGTTGTAGTGTTATGCAGCTGGAGGCCCTTTCATTATAAATATAACTTAAAATAAGCAGTTCCTTTAACTTGCGGTTGTCCGGATGTTCATACTTAACATGTCCCACTTCCACTCTCTGAACATCCCTCATCGAGGTGATCCTCCCCCAATGGTCCACCCCCAGGCACTGGATTCAATAGCCATGGCAATGTCCTGGTCACCTGGGTGACAGATCTCTGGGGACTAGAGGGTGAGACACCATCAGGTTTATCACATGGGAGGTGGGCATATCCTATGACATAGGATTGGGTAGTGGTAAAGGAAAAAGTGGGATACCGCTTATCCCCGTCAGATGTCTCACCCCCACTCCCTGAGGACCCCTCACCCAGGTGATCCTCCTGCACCCCCAGGGTCTGGACCCAAAGGTGATGTCTGTGATCTGGCCACCTGAGCAAGAGACCCGCAGGGTTTAGAAAGGGAGACACCCTTTGGTTTCTCACAATGAAAAGACACAGAAAAGCAGTTCATCCCAGTTTCAGGGGCTGAAATGCTAGTGTGAATGCAGCGGTTTAACCCGCGATTGTCACACTTCTAAAGAAAAATTATGACAGGGTACGAAATTACCCTACATGATTATTGCCTCCACCTGCACCTGTTTCAAATGGCACAGTGGGAACGCCTTTGTTTCAGGGCATTTAAAAGCATGTGAATTCAGAAAGGGATACAAAAAGAGCATCTGAATGAGCACATTTAAGATGCGTTAATTCCGATGCCCCTTGTGAATTGGGCTGCTTCTTTGTTCAGTGTATGTGAGGAGGTGTGCTGTTACATTGACATTTCAAAATGTTTTGTAGCGTTCACGATGTTAAAGTCTGATGAGGAATAGATTGTGATGATACAGAAGGTGTATGATTATACTGAAGGTATCCTCGCAACATTGAAAAATAAATTGAGAATATATTGAAATGTCTTATCTTGCTTGTGTGGGATGATACTAAATTCAACAGAAGGCTAATGCTAGTTTATACTCAAGCTGCCACCGGCATGGTGTGGGATGGTATGAAGTACCCGGAGGGATAGTGTGTGATGATTTTGAAGTCCCCACAGTAGTGGTGTGTCATCAAATTGAGGTCCGCACAGCAATGGTATGTCATCAAATTGAAGTCCCAGCCCCACAGGAATAATGTTTGATTACACTGAAGTCCCCAGAGGAATGGTGTGTGAACGTTCTCACAGAGATAGCGAGTGTAACAATGATGTCTCTGCAGTGTAAATCGTTGGGGAGTTTTAAGTCCATCACAGGACAGCGGGCCTCATTACGATTTGGGTGGTAAGTGATAAAATTGTCAGTAACTGAGTTATCCCCAATTTTACTACTATGCCAAATTATGACTTTCAGCTTTCAATGGAGGTTTTATCTCCAGCAAAACCCTGGAGCAAAATCTTCCCACTCAACGCCAAAAAATCAGCAGATTTGGCAGAATTCTGCCACGGTAATTCCACAAAGAAAGCCCCATTACATCCAATGAATGGGGAATTACACCACCACCACTTGTAATCAGGCTGAAATTCTTCCTGATCAAGTGGCGGTAACACTAATTCATTTTCCACTAATTTATCGCAGAATTACTGCCTAACTCGTATTGTGGCTCAGTGTGTAATCACATCTACTACTTCACAGTGAAGCTCTGTGATAGAATTGAAATTCCCCAAGCGAACAGCATATGGCAGTGTTCAACTGGTCGACCCCTCCTATGCTTACATCCTATATTTTACTCTCATAATAGGAGTGACTCTGGAGAAAAGGTGTGACTATTCTCTTGCAGGTATTTGACTATGCTGTCCTGGTTGACTTACAGCTTAATATTTTGAAACAATAAAAGTAAGGTATCCAATTATGAAACTGTCATAATGTAACATTTTTAAAGGCTTTTGAGCAATCTTAATTCTTGTGTCTGAACCATTAAAGAGGTTGAAAGAAAGCCGAGGCCGATTGATGAGCATGTTTAAGTGGGAGGCAGTAAATGGAAGGGGGCACATTAACATAGACATGGCACAGACCTATGGAATAGCAGTAGTTACTGGGGAGAGGCATGATAAGTGTACAGAGCATGAAGGCTTGGATAATAACGTCTGGTTCTTCATGTTGTTGCAACAGTAATGAGCTGAGACAACTAGTTATCCTCACTTTCTTGCCAGTATAATAGTGTTGTGCAAAGGAAGGTCGTTGAAGACGCCCTTAAGAGTGCTAAGGACGAATACGACGCTCAAATCCCTTGGCCAATTGACAAACAAGCCCTATGTTCAACGGGGTTCCTCAAACTCTAGAAGGTTTTGGGTTCAGGGTGCTCAACATTCCATGGGCTACACTCAAGGTGAACAGTCCTTGTCTTGGGGCCAATCGCAAGGTCAAGGTTCTGCTCCCAATTTTAAATGAGGAAATAGAAGGGAAGAACCTTACCTGGGAGAGGCTCCACCTCTCCCAAATAATGATGCCCCGCTTCAGGTCCCCTCCCATGCCACTCCAGTAGGAGGCAGAATTTCACACTTCTCCCACGCATGGGAGGGGATAACGTCAGATAAGTGGGTGTTGTCCACCGTGACAGGTGGGAATTGAGCTGTTACAAAAACCACCCTACCACCCGCCGAGACAAAGGAAAATGACAACAGAAGAAAAACAAATACTGTTGGAAGAAGTAAAGGCACTGCTGGAAAAGGACGCATATAGATCGTTCCAGCAAATCAGGTAAACAAGGGTATTTATTCAACGTACTGTGCCAAAGAATGACCTTTCCATGCGCCCAGTACTAGATCTGCGGCCTGTGAACAAATATGTCAAACCCCAGAGGTTTCGCATGACCCCGCTTGAGAGGGAGATTCCACTCCTAAAACGAATGGGGATTACATGGCAACATTGCATATGAAAGATGCATATTTTCATATTTCAATGCTCCCTGCACACAGAAAATATCTGTGCTTCAAGATAGTGGGAGTTCACTACCAGTTCAAGGTACTCCCCTTCGGCATTGCCTCAGCACCAAGAGTATTCACCAAGGTACTGGTGGTGGTGGAAGCACACCTGCGCAGAAAGTCCATCCCAGTATACCCTTATGTGGATGACTAATTAACAGGGAATCTCCTCAAATTTGCCAACAAAATACTCAAAAGACAATAGACCTTCTTTTCAATCTGGGCTTTTCCATCAACAAAAAGATATCAAGCTAAGTCCCTAGACAAATAAAACAATTTCTATGGGCTATTCTAAAGACAAAAGAGGAACTGAATTTCCCCTAAAACGAGAGAGTACAAAACATGCTGCTGCGAGTACCTCACTACAAAGTCGGTCGCCAAATAACTGTACGCAAAGCAATGTACTTGCTCGGGATGAGGGCCTCATGCATTCACTTGCGCATGTGTCCAATGCAGGAATGGTTAGCAAAACAATGGACTCAGGCAAGCAGTCAGGGGATGATCTAGTGGTTGTTTGGCTAACCTTGGTACAGGCTCTTTGTTGGTGGTCCAGGGACAACCTACTCGAAGGAAAACCCTTTCACGTTCCACCACCACAAGCGATCCTCACTACAAATGGATCACTCGCCGGATGGGGGGGGCTCACTTCTTCCACCACACATCCCATGGCCAATGGACATGCACTACAGCACAGAAACATATCTACTTCCTGTAACTATTGTCAGTCCTCAAGGCTCTTCAAGCCTTTCAGCAACATCTGGCAGGTCAAACAGTGCAGGTCCTCACAGACAGCACAACTGCCATGTTCTACCTAAACAAGCAAAGAGACAAAGTCTGTCCAAGCTAGCCTCAAGAATACAGAAGTGGGCACTCAAGCAGAATATTTTCCTAACATCTG
Organism: Ambystoma mexicanum; assembly: GCF_040938575.1. Taxonomy (NCBI): domain Eukaryota; kingdom Metazoa; phylum Chordata; class Amphibia; order Caudata; family Ambystomatidae; genus Ambystoma; species Ambystoma mexicanum. Next base: position 653,412,135 of record NC_090930.1, read on the forward strand.
AGCATGTTCCAGGGGAACTCAATTCTCTGGCAGACATTCTAAGCAGATACCCTCTACCAGAAGAACACGAGTGCCAACTCGACAGAGATATCCTTTCGAGACAGAATATTCTCACAATGGGGTCACCCCCCATTAGACTTGTTTGCCACAAGCCTAAACGCACAATGCCCAGACTTCGTGTCCAGGTTTCCCCAACCAGGGTCCAAGGGGAACGCCCTGTGGATAAACTGGTCAGGGAAATGTGCTTGGGCGACACCCCCCCCCCATCCCCTGACACCGCTCGTGAGCAAAATAGTGCACAAGATGCACCAGGAACAGGTAACTCTAATTGTGGTTGCTCCCATGTTTGCCAGACAACCTTAGATTCCACATCTGCTCAAACTGGCGATGTGCGACCCAATCAAGCTCCCGTGCCCATACAACAAGCTAAAACATACAAGGGAGCATCCCTCCACCCGCACCCTAAATCTATGAACTTGGCAGCTTGGCTCCTGAAGTCATAGAATTTGGCCACTTGAATCTTCCAGAAAGGTGTATGGATATCCTAAAGGAGGCACAAAAACTCAACACCAGACACTGCTATTTCAATAAGTGGAAGAGATTTGTGATATGGTGCATGTCACAAACACTAAACCCAACATTGTTCCCCAGCTAACATTCTACATTATGGCCTAGTATTTAATTCCATCAAAGTGCATCTGGCAGCTCTGTCAGCTTACACCACTTCACAGAACAAGGTGTCCTGGTGGAAAGTTCCAGTCATTAAGGCATTCATTGAAGGGATAAAGAGGCTGTAACCTCAATTTCCAACCCTCCTCAGGGTTGGGATCTCAGTGCTATGCTCTCCAAGCTCATGGGTCCACCCTTTGAGCCTATGCGCAATGCCAGCCTAAAACATCTGACTTACAAGATTGCATTCCTGGTAGACATCATCTCTATAAAATGAGTCAGCGAGCTACAGGATTTTTCCGCACAAGACCATTTCTTCATAATACACAAGGACAAGGTTGTCCTCAGAACACATCCATCTAACTGAGCAGAAAGAAGCCTCCGTACACTTGATGTACGGAGGGTGGTCTTGTACTATGTGAACAAAACTAAACCTCTAAGGAAAACAGACCAACTCTTTGTTTCCATAGCACCTGGAAGGGAAGGTGATCACATGTCAAAGAACGCCATCTCCAGATGGATTGTCAAGTGCATACAGCTCTGCTATTCCCTATCCAGGAAAGTCTTACCTTTCACACCAAGGGCTCAATCTACCAGAGGTATAGTAGCTACCCTAGCTTTCATTGCAAACATCCCTCTAGACGCCATTTGCAAAGCTGCTACATTGAGTTCCATCCATACGTTCCCACGGCATTATTGCATTAACACACACTCTAAAGCAGATTTACAGGTGGGATAAGGTGTCCGAAAACATCTCTTTGCTGCTGTACCTTCTCACTTCCCACCTCTTTCTCCAGATACTGCTCGGTAATCTATGCAGAACATGTGATCTAAGCAGATCCACAAGCTCCAGAAGGGATACATTAATCACTGTAATTGTATTTCTGTGCTTTTATCTGCTTAGATGAACGTGCCCACCCTTCCTCCCCTTCTGGAGTAGAAGACACACAGATGTTTTCTGGGCTATCACTGTTTCTGCTTCATTACATCTGTACTCACGCTACACTTCATGCAACCTCATGTCAGAAATAAACAATCTGAGGGACATCGACGCGTGAAGGACCATGTGTACAGTACAGGTCACACTAGGGATAGTATTATTAACACAGCCTGTCAACGTCCATTTTTGAGTTTTGAAAACAAATCTTGTGATACTCTGCAACTTCCACTAGATGTTGGACTATGCAGAGCATGTGAATCTAAGCAGATACAAGCACCAGAAATACGATTACGGTGAGTAATGTATCCCATATTCCCATATATATAAAATGGAAGTTTGTGGATATGTATGTGTGTCTGTTCGAAATGTTCAGCATACTTCCCAACATGCTACCAACCTGAAATTTGGCATGTGGGTAGGGTTCCATGGTGTAGACAATGTAACATATATAAAATAGACCTTTTTCAGATTTTTTTAAGCAATGTGCAATGCTTTCCCCCCATCATATAGCTCTCTGCACCATAGTTCCGCTGTAGTTCTACGTTCATTGTTGCTAAAGTTCAGCAGTTCATGAAAACTTCAGCAGTTCATTGTTCCAAACTTTCCACACTATCAGCATTCTAGCTGACATTAGCGGCACTCACTTTTGAAGTCATGCGGTTGACACAAAACAGTGCTTTTGTAGTAATGCGGGTGACAGGAAATGGTGCATGACTCTTCTATAGTGTCCCCAATGACATTGTAGGTCACATCATGGCAAATCTATCATGATAATTACAGGAACTTCATTTCGCATGGAAGCTGATGAATGTATGCCATCTCAACAGTACAAAGCGTACATGTTTCAGTCGTACACGTACAGGTACAGCACTTCAATCTTACACACTTCAGCCCTAAACGGGGACAGCACTTATGTTGAGGTCGCTGCTGCCTCGGCTGTAGATCAGGACACCAATAATGTTGCTGTGCAATCTCAATGCTCCAACTCAAAGTAGCTGGAATCGATTTATGTGACTCATGCTGTTTTAATGGTCAGCTTTATGTGGCTTGGTCCAGAGTTGGAAACAAAGACAAATTGTTCACACTAGCTCCTACAGGAAACACTAGCAATTTTGTCTTCAAAGAAGCATTGGTTTAGTTTATTAAATAAACTTCAAACTAGGACTTAAGTAGGATTTACTGTGCGAAGCACGGGTACACCTGCTAGTAGTATATAATACAACACACCTGGGCGCATATGTCTACGCAAGACCCATGTATCCATTTCACAACCTCACTTCACAACCTCACAGTAAACCGATGTATCCAAATCTGTACTAATCACACTTAAGAATCTGCAGCTCACCTTTTACTCTGCTGCCACCAACCCCCACCTTCTTCTATTGCAGAGCATAATGCCAAGAAGCCACGAAAATAGCATAAGCCAGGTTATACAATTTTCAATTATATATATATTTATGCTGGTGCATAGCATCACTGACTTTAACATCACAATTGTCACACATCTCTGTGTGGAAGGTAGCATCATCATTATGACACTATCTCTGAGACCTTAACACCACCCCTATCAAACACAATCTGTGTAGGGCCTTCAGCCTTATTTTTATGGCAGAGTATCTCTGTGGGGACCTTTACATCATTATAATCACAAACCATCTCTATGGGGACATACTCATCCATCATGCACCATCTCTGTGGGGACATTAACATCATTATATTCAAACACCATCTCTGTGGGGTCTTCAGCTTCATTTTTATCACACAGCATCTCTGTGGGGACTTTTACATCATTATAACCACACACCATCTCTATGGGGACATAATCATTGTTATCACACACCAGCTTTGTGGGGACTTTAACATTGTGATCTTCAAACACCATCTCTGTGGGGTATTCAGCCTCATTTTAATCATACACCATCTCTGTCTGGACTTTAACATCATTATAATAACACACCATATCCATGGGGGCTTTAACATCAAAATAATCACACACGTCTGTGGGGACTTTAAGATCAGTATATTCAAACACCATCTCTGTGGGGACTTCAACCTATTTTTTATCGCACACTATCTTTGTGGGGACTTAATCATTACCATTATTACACACCATCTCTGTGGGGTCTTCACCCTCCTTTATGACACACACTATCTCTCTGGGGACTTAATCATCACCGTTATCACACATCTCTGTAACAAACTTAAAATCATTATACCCACATGCCATCTCCATGGGGACATAATCATCACTATTATCATATGCCATCTCTATAAAGGACATTAATGTTTTTATCATCGTACACCATCTTTGTGGGGACTTAAAAATCTGAATATACATACACCATCTGTGTGGAGCCATTCTAATCATCAAAATCAAACACCATCTCTGTGAGGATTTTAACATCATTATATTCAAACACCATCTCTGTGGGGGTCTTCAGCCTCATTTTTATCACACAGCATCATTGTGGGGACTTTTCCATCATTATAATCACACACCATCTCTATGGGGACATAATCATCATCGTTATCACACACCATCTCTGTGGGGACTTTAACATCATTATCTTCAAACACCATCTCTGTGGGGTCTTCATCCTCATTGTAATCATACACCATCTCTGTGGGGACTTTAACATCGTTATAATAACACACCAGAGTGCTCTATATATTTATGTCCCGTTTGTATAGTGTTATTCTTGTATCGTATGTATCTATGCTTCTGCTATATCGTGTACATTATGCATCTGTATATTCTGACCTGTATTTTATATGCCACTATGTAACCTAAGCTGAAAGTCTTCTTGCTTCTTCTGTGCCCTGATACCTTCGGGTCTGGCACACATTATAAATAAATTTTAAAAAAACACACCATCTCTATGGGGACTTAATCATTACCATTATCACGCACCATCTCCATGGGGACTTTAACTCTAACATCACAATAATCACACATCATCTCTGTGGGGACTTCAACCTATTTTTAATCGCACACCATCTTTGTGGGGATTTAATCATTACCATTATCACACACCATCTCTGTGGGGTCTTCACCCTCCTTTATGACACACACTATCTCTCTGGGGACTTAATCATCACCGTTATCACACATCTCTGTAACAAACTTAAAATCATTATACCCACATGCCATCTCCATGGGGACATAATCATCACTGTTATCATATGCCATCTCTATAAAGGACATTAATGTTTTTATCATCGTACACCATCTTTGTGGGGACTTAAAAATCTGAATATACATACACCATCTGTGTGGAGCCATTCTAATCATCAAAATCAAACACCATCTCTGTGAGGATTTTAACATCATTATATTCAAACACCATCTCTGTGGGGGTCTTCAGCCTCATTTTTATCACACAGCATCTCTGTGGGGACTTTTCCATCATTATAATCACACACCATCTCTATGGGGACATAATCATCATCGTTATCACACACCATCTCTGTGGGGACTTTAACATCATTATCTTCAAACACCATCTCTGTGGGGTCTTCATCCTCATTGTAATCATACACCATCTCTGTGGGGACTTTAACATCGTTATAATAACACACCAGAGTGCTCTATATATTTATGTCCCGTTTGTATAGTGTTATTCTTGTATCGTATGCATCTATGCTTCTGCTATATCGTGTACATTATGCATCTGTATATTCTGACCTGTATTTTATATGCCACTATGTAACCTAAGCTGAAAGTCTTCTTGCTTCTTCTGTGCCCTGATACCTTCGGGTCTGGCACACATAAATAAATTTAAAAAAAAACACACCATCTCTATGGGGACTTAATCATTACCATTATCACGCACCATCTCCATGGGGACTTTAACTCTAACATCACAATAATCACACATCATCTCTGTGGGGACTTCAACCTATTTTTAATCGCACACCATCTTTGTGGGGATTTAATCATTACCATTATCACACACCATCTCTGTGGGGTCTTCACCCTCCTTTATGGCACACACTATCTCTCTGGGGACTTAATCATCACCGTTATCAAACATCTCTGTAACAAACTTAAAATCATTATAGCAACATGCCATTTCCATGGGGACATAATCATCACGGTTATCATATACCATCTCTGTAAAGGATGTTAATGTTATTATCATCGTACACCGTCTTTGTGGGGACTTAAAAATCTGAATATGCATACACCATCTTTGTGGGGCCATTGAAATCATTATATTCAAACACCATCTCTTTGAGGAGTTCAACATCATTATCACACACAACCAATAAAATGAAATGTCTTTAATAGAGAAGCTTCGTCATTTTGGGGGTTTTATTGCACATGGTTCTACTAGAGGAAACTGGTGTTGGGGTCTTAGTGGGTTAGATGGGGAGTCGTCTGAAAAGCCTGCAGTGTTGACAAGTGGAGGCCGTACCTACCTCAGTGCCCAATGCTGGTGTGGTTCAGTATGGTTTGTGAAAGTGGCACTTGGATTTCTCATTTATATGGAGATGAGGGCCCAAGGTCTATTAAATGAGTGTGCTAGTATGCCGAATTAGCCACTGGATTAGGGGATGAGTAAAATGGATAGAGGTTAGAACTTTGGCATGCCTCTATCTGGTTCATGTGGTATTAATATGCATAAGGCAGTCATGTGTGAGATGGATATATTTGTGTAGTGTAAAGCAGTAGGCAAAGGATAGGTAAGTCATTTAGGTGGGCAATAGGAGATGAGAAATGAGGACAAACGGGGAGTTTAACACTGGACAGAAATGATTGAGTTCCCATCTTTTGTTGACCTCTGGATGGCCTCTGTGTGTCTTTAATAACATTCTTTCTTATCACACACCATCTTTGTGGGGACAGTAACATCATTGTAATCACACACCATCTCTGTGGGGACTTTGGTGTTATCATAATCACACACCTTCTCTGTGGGGACCATACCATTGTCATAATTGAACACCATCTCTGTGGGGACCTTATCATGATTATCACTTAGAATTGCTTTGGAGAATTTAAATTGACCATAATCAAACATAATCTCTATTGGAAAGGTAACGTCACTAATATTAAACATGATCCAAAAGTAGATAACAACACCTCATCATTCCTAAAGAGGAGATGTGTAAATAGGGAAGATGGTGCCTGTGGAAGAATGAAACTTGAATTTGAAATCCTGCTTCCTTTTTTATCACAAAGTGTAATCCTGGGTCAATCATGGTATCTCCTGTGCCACAGTTCTCTTTCCTGGAAGTTTTTTTAGTGTTTATAATAGTGTTTACTGCCAGAACAAACTGCCTTTAAGTTTCACATGCAAATTAAACATCTTGCAAATTCAAAAACATCCTAATCCATCTGTTGTGGTGCCTAGATATCAGGAATGTACTTGTATATAAAATATATTGTATACTAAGTACTATAAAGTAAGCATTTTTTCATTTGCTCATTATACATTCCATCCCAAATAAGAATAATGTGGTAAGTCCCCATAAGGATGGTAACACACGTTTAAGTCCCCGCAAAGATGGTACCAAACACGCGACTAAAAATAAGTATTTTTGCAAATTTGAAGTTGGATCCTGTATTGTGAATTTTTTCTGAATATATTTCTGCTATTAACACATTTCCAGAACATTGGGAAAGGTTAGTCCCCACAAGGTAGGTAAAGAGAGAGAGAGAGAGAGAGAGAGAGAGAGAGAGAGAGAGAGAGAGAGAGAGAGAGAGAGAGAGAGAGAGAGAGAGAGAGAGAGAGAGAGAGAAAGAGAGAGATCCACGTTTGTTGTACAATGTCCTTCAATCGGTGGTTGCTTTGGAGGGGGAACTGGGGCTGGATTCGGCAGAGGTTTGTTTACTTTGTGATCTCGTGACCATGGGTTGGGCTATGGGCAAGTGTCCAACGTCTATGGCAGTGTTTGTGACTGGGGAGTGGTCAGGGGCAGTGATACAATTGTCCTCAGCGGTGTTTGCCGTATCCTTCTCTGTAGCCGATGTTTGCTCTTGCAATGGCCCTGTCGTCAACGCTAGGGCGGGTCTGATGTTTGTAGGGCTTCACGTCGTGTAGGTGATTCCAGGCGCGCTTATCCACCAAGTGGAGCCCGGTAAAGCATGTGCTGTTCCACTTTCTATTGAAGTTGCAGAGGAGCACATGATCGCCCTCCGCAATAGTGCATAGTCCTTCCTTCTCTTGTTCCTTGTTGGTGTCTTCTTGTTGAGAACTCTTCGACCCGCCCCGCGTGCGCTCGAGCTGTTGAGATATAAAGGCGACACTAGTAATCAAGGAAGACACATATTGATATATTTCATCACCAAAAACATTTGCAGTGTTATCATGGTCAGTAAAGGCTCTTGATGTTGGCGTTAAAGGAAGGCACATTTGACGTCCTGTCACCACCTCGTGGGTAGTGATGTGGTGATCAAATCCTGGCTTATTCCTCAGCTCAAATAGAGCCAGCGGAAAGGCAGTACAACCAGCTCTTTTTAGTTGTCTGCTGAATTTTTGCAATTTCCTCTTTCAATAGGCCATTGAGACGTTCACAGATACCGTTGGCCTGCGGATGGTATGCACATGCAAATTTATGTTTAATACCCAGCAGAGATGTGATGTGCTCAAACATTTCATTAGCAAAGTGTGGGCCGTTGTCCGACCGTAGCACTTCGCAAACAACCCATCTGGGGAAGACCTCTCTCAATAGAAATTTAGCTGCTCTAAACGCATCTGAGTGTGAGCAGGGTCCGGCCTCGATCCACCTGGAGAATGGACAAACCACTACAATCATGTACCTATGGCCTTGACATACATTGATCATATCAACGTAGTCAATATGAAGGTGTAGGAAGGGTCCTTCGGGCCGGGGTATAGTACCTCTAATCACTTGCAGCGTGTTAGCAGCCGTAAACTGTTGGCATGTGAGGCAGTTGCTGAAGAAATTAGTAACATGAGAATTTAACTCGGGGCAGAACCAAGCCTCCCTAATTCGTGCTGCAATCACTTCCTTCCCTGTATGTGCTGGATGATGGAGCTGGGCCAGGGGGGTGTTCAACAGTGCCAATGGCATGACCACTTTTCCAGTATTATTTTGACGCCACAGTGCATCTGTTGGGGACATCGTACATCCTCCCTTTAACCACAGTTCCTTTTCTGCCATTGGTGAGACTGCCTGCAATTCCATTATCTGTTGCAGGGAGATGAGCGTACCCTTCCTTCATCATCATCATCATCTGTCTTACAATTGACCTCCCCCTCCCTCTCTCTGATTCTGGGGGGGTCCCTAATTCACCAAAATATGCAGCATGCTTGGCATGTGCGACTGCTGTTTAATTACCTTTCGAGATGTAGTCATCTCCATTAGTGTGTGCCGGACATTTAACCAAAGCTATCTCTTGGGGGTCGTTAATTACTTCAATCAATTCTGCTAGCAAGAAGGCATGTTGCACTGGGGTGCCATCAGCTCTTCTAAACCCCCTTCTCTGCCATTTTATCAACCCGGAGTGCACCGTTGATGTGACATATGCGCTGTCAGAGTATATAGTAACTCTTGTCAACACTTTCCTTTAGTGCCAAAATCAGCGCAACCAATTCCGCTGCCTGAGCCGAATAATGCTGCGGTAATTGCACGCATTTTACTGGGACATACATCAAATCTTCTGTCATTTTAACTACTGCTGCCCCAGTTCTCCTCATCCCATCGCTTTGGTCAATGGTTGACGAACCATCAATGTACAATATCTCACCGCCTTTAAGGGCATCCTCCTCCACTTTCCTTGTGCTGGAGTACATTTCAATAGTCTGTGTGCAATCGTGAGTATAATCACCTTCCTCAACAACTTCCGCTATGAATCTGGCTGGATTTACGTTACTGCATCTGACAATTGTCAATTCGGGTTTGGATAGGATAATCTCGTAACCTGACACCCTCTGTGTGGTCAGTGTGGACTTAGGTTTGTTCAAAATTGCAAACAGTGCATGCTCCACAAATAATGTGGTGGGGCACTCCATTGTTATCGATGATGATTTCTCCACCGCAAATGCAGCTGCGGCGAGACCCTGTTCGCAGGGGAAATGTCCTAACATGACAGGGTCCAAGTGACCGCTGTAGAAGGCTATTGGCTTGTGTCCCATGCTAGTTTTCTGAGTCAATACTGCTTTCATTACTGCTGAGTCGCAATGTGAAAAAATGAAAAATTGGTGTTCGTAATTTGGAGTGGCTAGTACGGGAGCTGTGGATATGGCGCGTTTCAACTCATCAAATGCCTCTTTCATTTCTCTTGTCCACCCCCAATCTCTTGTCCCCTTTTTGTGCCTCTCTCAGTGCTTCGAGCAGGGGTCCTATGTATGAGCTGTAGTTGAAAACCCATGCTCTACAGTAGTTGCATAGGCCCAGGAACTGCTGCAGTTCCCTCACAGTTTCTGGTTGTGGCGTGTTGGTTATGGCTTGTGCTCTTTGTGGTGCAATGTTTCTTCCGTGCTGGGATATTAGTTGGCCAATGTATAGTACCTGTTCCTGACAGTACTGTAACTTTTCCTTGTCTACCTTGTACCCCTTTTCAGCCAACAATGTCAGCATTTTTACTGAGTCTTCCTTGCACCTCTCCTCAGTTGTGCTGCAAATTATATCGTCAACATATTGCAGCACTGTGCTTTCCATTTCAATTTTTCCCAAATCCATCTGTATTGCTCTGTTGAAAATTGAGGGTGACTCGCAGTACCCCTGTGGTAACCTTGTGTGTTTCCATGTTGTATTCCTGTATGTGAAGCTTGTCAAATCTTGTGAATCTGGGTGCAGAGGTATTGAGAAAAAGGCATTTTTGAGGTCAATCACAGTGAACCGTGATGCCTCTGCTGGTATTCCACATAGTATTGTGGCTGGGTTTGCTGCTACGCGGTATTCTGCCTCTACAATGTAATTCAAGGGCCTGAGGTCCTGGATGAAATGCCAAGACCGTCCTTTAGCCTTGCGCACCGGGTACACAGCCGTGTTACATGCCGACTCTGATGGTACCAATATGCCATTATTTATCATGGCTGTTATATGCCCTCATCTGCCTCTTTTGATAGTGGGTATTGCTCCCTTTTTCAACTTTATTTTTACTCCTCCAATCCTCTTTATGCAGCCCACGTCATAGAGACTGGTGGTCCACAGTGATGCTGGAACCTTGGCCATGTCTTCCTCGTATAATGGTACTGGGGTAGATGCAGGTGCCTCGAGTGCCATAACCATTTTCAGTGCTACTTGCTTGTATGTTACTCTTAACCAGATGTCGACACTCATCATAAATACCATCTCTCCTTCTCCCTTGTTTTCTGAAAAGAGCTCTTCGTCAGACACCTGCGTGAGCGTGCATCCCTCAGCCAGTGCTATCACTGCTCTCCATGCTCTCCCTTCCCTGTCTTGGGCATATACTGCAATGTAATCTGCAGTTGCTATAATGCTCTCGATGCTCACCGAAATCACCTTCCTCTCTGGTTCACTAGCTGGTGTCTCAGGCCTGAACAAATATGCTGCTGGCCTCCTCCAAATCTTGCCTTCAATTCCTGGCATCCATGCAAATGCCATGTCTGTTCCATATTGGAACAGCTCACCATCCACAGGCTCAGCTCACAGTATTTGTCATGCAGTAAGCATGTTTATTCCTGGTGTGGAGCAAATTATGGCGTTCTCCGTAAAGGAGATTGTCATATTTAATCTGCTCATTATGTCCCTTCCGAGTATGTTCACTGGCGACTCATTTGAATACAGGAGTGGGACAGACATGTCAATCTCCTATGGATACGGAGATGTTATCAGTAAAGGGAACCAACCCTCTAGCCCCAGAGAATCCTTGAGTGCGCATGGCCTCGCCTGACATTTTAAATTTACCCTCCCTTATGCAAGACCTAGTTGCCCCAGTGTCAACAAGGAAGGACATTTTTTGTCACCTATCGCTACCTGAATGCGTGGTTCCTCTGCACTATTAGGTGTTATTGACAGGATGGGACACACCAAGGACATCTGTGGGTTGTCCTATTGTGGGTACAGTGACTGACCGCTTCCTGTGTAAGGGTTGTGTCCCAAGATAGTCACCCTCCCCAACTGTGTTTGTTGTAGCGGTGTATCAATGGGTGTCAATTTATGGTCCTGTATTTGAGTGAGCTGTTGTACTGGTTGCACTTGGTGTTGTGTTATTGCCACCTGCTGCTGCGGTGGTGTGTATGTCTGCAACCGTTGTTGTGGTGATACTTGCTGTTGTGCGTTGCTCTGTTGTGTTCCCTGCAGTTGCTGGTAAATCTGCCGCTTCCTCATAGGCCCTTGTGGTCCCTGTTTCCCCCAGGCTGGTGGGGTGGGTCTCATTCTACATGTGCGTGACATGTGTCCCAACATCCCACAAACCCAACATACAGGTGGTTCCCTGGTCTGCCATGGGAAAATCCCCATATTGTCTTGGTACCCTTGTTGCCCATTGGGGTAGTAACTTCGAAATCCTCCCCCTTGCTGTTGTGCAAGTTGGCCATGTCCTCTCCCTCTCATCATTCCGCCCCTTCTCTTGGGGTCGTTATAATATCCATTTGCCGGTGGCATGTACCCTCCTCCTGTGAGAGCCGTGTATGGTGGGGGTGGTGGCATCTGTTGGGTTTTAGGTTGTGGTGGTTGTGGTAATGGTACTATTTGTTGTGTGGAATCTTGTGCAGCCATTACTTGCGTGGGGTTTGGTGCCATTATTGTCGGCGTAGTTATTAGTGCTCCTTCCATGGTATACTTACTTTTTTCTGCACTAATTTTGCCTCTTCTGCTTTCCCATCTTCTTCCTTTTGTTTCATCTTTTCTTGCCACATCCTACAGTGGTGTATTATTGTTAGTTGTATTTCCGGCCAGGCCTTAGCTTCCATTCCCACTATCTTCTTCAGTTGTCTTTGTACTGCCTCCGGAAGCCCTTGTACTAGTATGTGGTAAAAAATTGCTGGTGTCTTGTCCCATTGCTCTCTAGTTTCCAAGCGCCACTTCTCCTGAATCTCCTGGATATAATCAACAGGATCTTCATTCTCACGCATCTTGCGTGACGTAATTGCTCCTATATCTGATGTGTCTGGGTACTGCACCCTCAGGGCCTGCCATAATGCATGCCTGCAGTTGGCAAATGGTGCCCCGTCATGTGACGCGTTTGTTATTGTAACTCCAGGGAATCCTGTCCTCTTCCAAATGTCATCTGCCGCGTCTCCTAATATTGATATTAATAGACCCTTCACGTCTCCCACTGCTAGTTTCTGTCCCGCGGTGTGTTTTTCCATCTCGTATATCCATTTCCCCGCTCCTCTGCTTAATGATGGGAGCCTGCACTTTATATTCTCCTTATCACATATTGTGGTCTAGCCCCTCCCCTCTCCAATAGTGGCATTAAATTGTACCCCATCTGTCCCCCTAGTTGTCGCGGGGTGGAATCCGTGTACTACTCCTCTTCCTCTGTGTCAAGTAAATCTGTTGCCATATCTATATTACCGCTGCTTGTCGTATCTTCTCCTTCGTTTCACCCCCCTCTCCTATTACTCTCTTGGTTCACTGCAGGTGTGCGTGGCCGTTCTTCCTGCCTGCGTCCTGGGAGATCTCCGAGCCTGCCGATGTATGGTGTGTGCGGGTGTGGGTGGGCGTGAAGATGTGGATGTAACTGCACTTGTTGGTCCTCCTGCCACTTCTCTTATAAGCTCCTCACTTCTCTTCACTTCTTCCTTCTTACATACCCATGGTGATTCCCCGTTAATGCGTGTGATGTACAATTTATCTAAGCTCTCCCTACCGCCGCTTCTCCCTTCTCTCCCCACGCCCACTTCTTCTTCGCTGCAAAATTCATCCAAGAGCGACAACCCCAATCTGTCCTTTTCCCCCTTATTGTCACCATTATTAAGTCTATTAAATCTGTTCCTTCCTGTTCTCCTCTACCAGTTAATCCACTTTGCGCTGATGTTTTAGCCACTTCCGCATCCCGACGCACATATGTTCTTACCCCATTCTCCACTTTCCTCCCTCTTATCTCCTCTTCCTTCTTTTTTTCACCACCTATTTCCTCTCTTCTTTTTCAATTCCTCCATCACCTCACTACTTACCTTCGCTAATATCCTTTCCTCCTCTCTCCCTCTTTCCCATTTCTCTTTCTCCCTTTCTAATATGCTTTCTATTACTTTACCTTCTTCGTATTTCCTGGTGCTTTCAGAGAGTATTTTCTTCTTCCATAGTTCCATTTCCTTTTCCTTCTATTCCTCCCTTCTCTTCATGTCACGCTGTGCTGCTCGGGATACCCTTTCCGCTAGTGCCTTCATCCTCTCCGCTTCCCTCTTCCTTTCTTCTGTACGCTCCTTCATTCTTTCCAACTCATCCCTACTTTCCTTCCTCGTGCCTCTCGCTCGAGCTGCTTAATCAGTGCACTCCGCTCATCCCTCAATTCAGCTAATCGTTCCTCCAACATCTCCTCCTCTTCTTGTGACAGCTCTCCTTCCCTTGTGTTGCTCTCCTCACCCTCTATTCCAGTGCTACCTGCGTCGTTCTTATTCATTCTCCTCACCACGTCTTTTTCTTCTCCTGTTAATGTCCCTCGCAGCTTTACGAGCACCTGCGCTGCTATCCATTCATCTTGTCCTATGTTCGAAATGTGCTCCTCGCTGTTCTTCCCTCCCTTTGTGCGTGCCTGCATGCAACTCGGACCTACCGTGCTCGTCACCTCCTCCCCCTTCTGGTAGCTACCTGTAGCGGTATATGGTGGAGGGCTGTATGCGGGGTTTGAGTACCCCTCAGCTGCCGTCAGTTGTTGCCTTGCTGCTTCTCTTAGCTCCATCACAGGATATAACCCACCTTCCTCCTTCTTCACTACCTTTGCTAGGGGCATGTCTTCTGTCCCTTCCTTCTTTACTTATACTTCATTTTCATTACCAGACCTTTCATCCCCCTTCCTGTCTCTTCCCGCGCGCTACTGGTCGCCTTTCCCCCCCCCGTTTCCTTCTTCCTCCTTAATCTCCTTCCCCTCCTTTGTTTCTTCGCTCCCCTTCCCTTCTGTCGTCCCTTCCACAGTGAACATTCCGGTTGGTCCGGGCCTTGATTCCTGGAACATCCTCCACATGATGTGCCAACTTCTTTCCTTTGTACGTATTGTGTATGTGTGTCAGCAGTGAGTGTTGGATGCACGGTTCAAAACTGCCGTTAGGCGGCCATTGTGTCATCATTTTGTTGTCTGTTCCTTGTGTCCATTCTATGCTATATTTGATGAGTTTTTCCCCTGTGGGGTGACAGCGTTTTGCAAATATGTAGGAGGGGGGTAGTCAGAGTGTTCCCCCACCCTGCAGATCCCGACCCATATGATATGGTTATACTGTGCTTTTAACTCCCCTCAGCACAGCAGTCGTTACCTGGCCCCGTAGATTGGGGACTTTCGACCGCCCACTAAAAGTAAAACAACCAAGTATAACAATCACAAGTATACAGTCATTTTCCTCTGTTTGTTTCTTCCTTTGATACCGTTGGTATGGCCCCCTGCGGCCGCGGCACACGAATCCCCCTGCGGCTGCGTGCCCTGTGTGGCGTGCTTGTACAGCTGCCCCACCTTTTGCACTCCCCTCCTTCTTCCACCTTACTCAGCGTGGCCGGCGTTCTCCGTGCACGGTCATTTCCCCCTTTCCACCCTTCCCGTATTTGGGGGTGGCCGGTGGTCTCCGTGCGCAGCCGCCCCACCTCAGTTTTACCACCCTTGTCCTCTTCTTACTCCCCTACCACCCTTCTACAACGCTATGTGGTCAAGGTGTCCTATGAAGGACCTACGGGTGACGTCACCAACCTCTTTCAACTACTACCGGTAAGATCTTTACACTTCAAGAGAGCGTGCAATAACTTTTAACTTCTTGTCCCCGTTAACCCCACAGCTGTCCTCTTGTTACGCCCAGAACAAGGTAACCAACAATACACAATCAGACTGCGCATGCTGCGTCGCCTCGCGTGTGACATGCCCCTTAACCAGCCAATTATCTTCCGTACTTGGCAACAATCTAGCTACCTCCTACAGGAAAACGTCATCTACCTATCAAGTTTCAACTGCTCGTTTTATAGGGATCCTCATCTACTCATTGATACACAACGTCAATTCGTAGGAAAGCCACACACACCATTCTACAGGTGCCCACAATCTGGACCAATCAGTGTCTACGAGCAACCGCATGTGGTGCCGTCTGGCTTCACGCACTCTGCTTCCATGACGTGGTAGAGGACAGCCCTGATGCCTGTCCCGATACCGCTCACTCGTCTATCAACACTTATTAATCAAATTTTTGCCACACACTGTAATAACACTGCCCGCCGCCCTTATCACAACTCCTCCCTCACAATCTCACATTGCTTGTTGGGTGTGCCATACTCACCAAGTTCTCTTGATGCGGGGCCGCTCGACTGCGTGCACCCCTCCAAGCGGCTCGCCACCTCCCCTCGTCTGGACCACGTCTGGACACTCGCCAACCACGGGCAGGATACTTCTCAACAGGCTCCCGAGGGCCAATATCCGGATTGCGCTGTCCGGTCTTCTCGCAGTTCCGCGATGGTCCTGTAGTCCTCAAAAGGGGGCAGCGGCAGAGGGTGCCGCGCCGCAGGGCCTCTTCCCAACTAGAGGCCTTGGAAAAGAAAAAGCTCAAAAAGAGTAGACATTAAAGAGATCTCAGCAGTGCCTCCAACTTGTCGGGGTGATTATGCCGGGGTCGGCAGAGCCGTCCGCGGACCTCCGGGCTGGGAGGCCCCAACTCCTCCTGTGTTCCCCAAAAGGAGTATGAGACACACACACAAGGAACAAGGTGGTTCTGCTGTTTATTATAACAACGGCAGGGATGGGTCTTGGATCGTACGCGTCCATCCAGACTTAGTGGGGTTCCCAGGCCCTTTTTACAGCAGTATGACGCGCTACCTGCGTCACCTGGGAAAGTTAGCAAAAAACCTATTGCCACTCCGGATTAGTTCCCCGACTGGTAGGGTTAGTATAGGATACCTATGGAGAAGGATATTTGTGGTTAAGGATGAGTCAGGTGGTATACGTGGGCTGTCCCTACTATTAGATACTTGAAAAATCGCTTTAAGGGGACCCCTGGTGATTGGCTAATATTAGTGGCATCAGTGATGAGCCCCCCTGCGTTCTGATTGGTCCTCTCGTGTGTCCCCAAGCCTGGGACCATCGTTGTTCCCAGCTCGCGGTGTACCTGTCATTAGCAACAATGTGCAACTATGTGTTTATGCAGACAACGTACAGGTCTGTTCATAGACTTGTGAGCGAGCCGTTCCCATCGACGTAGGTGTCCATCTTGCCGCTTCGCTGTTGCAACCTGTGTCCCAGACGTGGGACCCAGGCGACTTTGTCTCGTGGGTCTGGCACCATGTCAGATCGCCTTGGTCACGTGTGGAGAGACCGTAGCTGGAGCAGAATTCTGCACATTAGATTTGTATTCCGTTTCTGTGGGCTTGGCTTTTTTACAGGTGTAGCCTTGGCGCCGGGCTGGTAGCATGCGAGTTGCAACATCGTGGCCTTGGCCAGGAGCTCTCGCTGGGGCTCGTTCTGCATGATCAGCACTTGTACTCTTGTTCCAAGAGGATTTTCATGGTGGGGCTCTTGCTTGCGGCCTACTCAGGCCTAGTTCATGGGTGGCGATACATAATCCATTGTACGGAGATCACGGGTTGATATGGCGTCTCAAGCAGTGTAAGGTATACATGATGGTGTCGTCAAATTGCGAGTGGTGTGCGAAGCGTCAGCAAGCATATACACGAGTTCTTCAAGCGTCTTGCGTTTCTGCATTACTATAAAAAGGCCTATGTGAAAAATAACAACGATGCACGTCAGTGGGTGTGTCAGTCACCTACGTCATAGCACTGGATATGTTCTTCGTGTAGGTTGGTGTGTGAGTGACCAGTGTGCATGGTGGCACGTGTGTTCTTGACAGTTGGCTAGGTTGTTATGGCATCTCCAACGATGTGGATACTTGTGGCTGTTGTCTCAGTCGAGTTCATCCATGCCGCAGGTGTCGGCCTGAGCCAGACAGGCTGGTGGACATACCCTTATATTCCTGAACCAGGGTATTTTGTCATCTGGTAGATAGGAATCCCCCACGGGACGAGTTTGTCTAGGCCATGGTCGTGATGAGATTGGGGGAAGCTTGTTTTCCCATTCTCCCACTTCAATGCTGTGCATAGACTAGTGAGCAGTACCCAGAGTTGGAGGTGTGTTGTGAGAAGGAACAGTAGTGAAAAGATGTCTTAGTACTGCTTGTTTCACCTGGGAATCAGACCTAGAATGAGTGTCTATGCAATAGTGTTTTTTTAAAGGTGTGCACAGCACTCCAGGTTGCCGCTTTGCAAATGGACTCTATGGGAACATTTGCAATGAATGCTATGGAAGCCCCTGTGCCTCGATTAGAGTGGGCTCTAGGCTTGAAGGGCAGTTCTCTCTTAGCAAGCGAGAAAGAGAGTGTGATGCATTTGACAATCCACCTTGAGATAGTAGATTTGGAGACAGGGTCTCCCTCTCTACCTGCTGCCATTGAAAGGGAAAAAAACGGATTTGTCTTTCTTAGTGGTCAAGTTCTTTCCATGTAAAACATGACTGTTCTGTGTACATCCAGTGTGTGCAGGCTTCTCTCTCCCATGCTTGAGGGGTTCTTAAAGAATGTTGGTAGTTCTGTGGATTGGTTCACATGGAACTTGAATGAATTTAGGCACAAACCTAGGGTGGGTGTGCAGAACCACCTTATCCCTGTGAACTTTAACAAAGGGGTCTAGAACTGAGAGGGCCTGTAGTTCACTGACTCTTCTTATGGAAGTAATAGCTATTAAAAAGAGTCTTGTAGGCGAGATCCTTGAGACTTGCTTTATGCATGGGCTTAAACGGAGACCCCATAAATCTAGTCAACACCACATTTAGGTCCCATCCAGGAGCCGGGTTATAAATGGGAAGGTGAATTCGCTTTACTCCCTCCAAGAAAGCCTTAATTACTGGTATCTTCCACTGCAAAACTTTCTGTTGTGACGTAGTCTAGGCTGAAAGAGCATCTAAGTGAACTTTTAGAGAGTTTAAAACCAGGCCTGAATCTAGTAAATGAGTCAGGTACAAAACGTTATGGGTAGGAGAGCAGTCAATGGGGTTGATACTCTTAGAATTACAACAGATGACAAAATGCTTCCACTTACTGGAATAGCAATATCATGTATTAGGTTTCCTTGCCTCTCTGAGTATGTCCATACATCTCTGAGGGAGTTGCAGGTGCCCGAACTCTATGACCTCAGGAGCCAGGCCGCTAAGTTCAGGGTTTGCGGGCATGGGTGAAGTGTCTCCCCTTTGTCTTGAGACAACATGTTGTACAGGCAAGGCAGTTTCATTGGAGGAGATAGGGACATTTCCATCAGATGAGCAAATCAGGGTTGGCGGGGCCACCAATATCATGGTGACTGCCTCCTGGTGCATCCTGTGCACTATCATGTTGAGTCGTGGGGGGTGAAGCGTAAACACATTTCCCTCACCATGTGATCCAGAGTCCGTTCCCCTTGAAACGGTTCTGGGGGTACCTGGAGGCGTAATCTTGGCATTGAGCGTTCTGCAGAGTTGCGAACAGGTCGATCTCTGGGCAGCCCCATTCTGCGAAAACGTTGGCGATGGTGTCTTCGTGTAATCGCCATTCGTACTCCATGGGTAGTGGGAAATCTCTGCTGAGTACGTCTGCCAGAAGATCGAGTTCCCTGGGAACATGTTGTGACAACAGGAACATGTGTTCAAGAGCCCACTTCCAAATGGGACAGTTTGGACATCCCTGGAGAGTGGGTGCCCCCTTGTTTGTTCAGATAGTACATGGCCGTGGTGCTGTCTGTAAGGATCAGGGCCGTCTTTCCCTGCAGTTGTATCTGAAAGGCTTTTAGAGCCTTGAATATTGCTAATAGCTCCAACAGATTTATGTGGTTAGATGCTACTTCTGAGGACTAGACTCTGCGCACCGTTTGCTGAAGCAGGTGAGCCCCCACCCCGTGAGAGATGCGTCTGTAGTGAGAGTGGCTTCTACTGCAGGGGGGGGGTGAAGGATTTTCCCTTCAAGAGGGTTTTCCTCGACCACCACTTCCGAGAGAGAGGGAGGGCTGGCCGAACAACCACTAGATCGGCCTGACACCACTGGCTGTTGAGCCACTCTTGCATTTGACGCATGCACAACCGTGCACAGGGAACCAAATAATGCATGACGCCATCATTCCCAACAGTCGCAAGCCTTGCGTGCTGTCACCTCCCGACGGGCTACATATTGAGGGATTTGAAAAACATATTTTGGACCCTCTCGTTGGAGAGGAAGAAGAGGCCGTCCCCTGTTCGAATTCGAGCCCCTAAGAACTGTTTGACTTGACTGGGGTCTAAACTGGATTTCTTCTCGTTGATGGAGAATCCCAGGCTGAATAAGAGGTCTATCGTCTTGAGTATTTGACAGGCATGTTCTGTAGAAATCCCGTTATGAGCCAGTCATTGAGGTAAGGTTAAACTGGGATGGATAGCATGTGCAGGTGTTCTGCTGCCACTGCCAATACCTTTGTAAATACCCTAAGTGCTGAGGCAATGCCGAAGGGTAGTACTTTCTGATAGTGTTTGTCTTCTATCATGAATCTGCAGAATTTTCTGTGCGCTGGCAACATTGAAATATGAAAGTATGCATCTTTCATGTCCAATGTTGCCATTTAGTCTCCCTGTGTAAGCAGGGGAATTACTTCCTGCAGAGTGAGCATACAAAACTTTTGAGGTTTGACAAATTTTGTTCGCTGGGCGCAAATCTAGTACAGGGCGCATGGTGAGATCCTTTTTGGGTACAAGGAAGTACAGTGAATAAATACCCTTGTTTACCTGTAGAAGAGGTACGACTTCTATGGCACCCTTTTCCTGCAGCATCTCGACCTCTTGTAGCAGGATGCATAGGTGTTCCAGAGTCAGGCATCTTGATCGTGGAGGTCTGAATTTGGGGGTCTGGCGGGGTCTGGCTGAATTCTATGCAGTACCCATGGGTGACAGTCTTGAGTACCCACTGGTCTGTTATCCCCTCCCATGATTGAAGAAATGAGGTTAGCCAGCCCCCAATCTGGGAGGCATGGGAGGGGACCCGTATCTGCTGGTCATTTCTGACCTGAAGCTGGGGAGCCTCTAGTGGTGGAATTTTGGCCCCTTCCTTTTCCACGCCGTTGACCTCTGGGGATATGGGGTGGCGTAGCTGGTTCCCTGGGCCGAGGACCAGTTAAATCCCAAGCCATATTGGTTGCGAGGGAAGTGAGATTGGCCACGAAAGGAACATCTAGAACTGCTCCCTCTCCTTGGGGAAGGCCTCTGGGTGATTTAATCCAGGGTCTTGAGGGCGTCATGATCCTTTTTAGCTGTTTCGAGTGCTTCGTGAACTGCTTTCCCAAATAAGTTAGTCTCTTCCACCGGCTTATTTATTAATGAAGCTTGGGTTTCTGGTTTGAAACCAGAGTTTCGTAACCATGCGTGACTCTTTAGAAGGGTACCTTGCGCCAAGGTCCTGCCAGCTGTTGCTGCCGCATCCAAAGTATTTTTGAGAAGACTCTGATTAACCTGTTTGCCCTCAGCTACAATGGAAAGCAGGCAAGCCTGCAGCAGTTCAGGGACTTCTTGAAGGCCTTCTTGTAGCATGTTCCATTGTGCGTCTGAATAGCTAGCCAACAAAGTTGTGTTATTAGCTATGCGAGTGGAAAAAACCGTGGCAGTTGTGACCCTTTCCCTAGTGTGTTTAACCTTTTGCACTCTTTGTCAGGGGGTGCTTCCCCTGTGGACAGGGGGACCCCCAACCTCTTCCTGGTTGTAGTTACTACCAGGGAATATGGAGTAGCATTTTTTTTTATTTGCGTTTTTAAAGCGCTCACAAAGCCTGGGGGCATCGAGGCACTGTTACAGGAATATGTCTTAGTTGAGCATTTATAACGTGCTTAACACCCAGAGGTTTCCAAGCGCGGACCAGGGGATCGAACCTGTGTTGCTTTGTGTCGTCTTGTTTCCAAGGCGAGCACTTTGCCGCTGAGCTATCATCCCGGAACAAGGATGACCCCTGATGTACAGGGGATCAGATGTGGAAGTGCGAAACAGTTTCTACTCTAGGATTGACTGCCCTTGTTAGGGTGGGTGTCAACAATGAAGAAGCTAATCGTTTCTGGATCGAATTCAACAAAGGAATAGTCTGGCTGGCCGGTGGTTTCTCTTTCAAGATGTCCTTGACAAAATCAGCCTCTGGTACAGCTGGCCTCCTTAAGATAGCGTTAAACGCCATCTGGGGAGGCCTGTCAAGTGGGTATGGTGGGGGGGAATCCATGCACAGGGCGTCAGGTTCCGGTGTTGGAGTAGGTGATGGCCAAGGCTAAGGGTCGACCCAGTCGTGGTTGTCCTCCCAACCTGAACTGGTCTATAGGGATCTCATCCTCAGTGAGGTCATAAGTCTCTTCTTCCTGAGAAGGATCAAAGGTCCTTTGAAATGGAGGAAAAAGGCTCTCCTCGCAAGGCCTTTTGGGTGTGGACTTCACTGAAGGTTCCACAACCCTCACTAACCTATTCATACACCCCCCACACTTCTCTCTGGTCCATAATGAGGAACCAGAAGAGTCTAGGGTTGGGAAAGGCTCTTCTAGTTGATCTTCTGCTCCAGAACGTCGAGATTTTTCTTTTACTGTTGAAGAAAGAGACCCAGGGCCCCCTGAAAAGACCTTTCGAGGTTCTGACAGTTGTGGTGTGTCTTCAGACATATCTGTAGGTTTCAATGAATCCTTAGGCCTATCTGTAGGTTTCGACGAGTCCTTCGACCGTTCTCTTTGGTTTGCCACTGAAATGATCTTAGCTATGCTTTCGGTAATAATTGGCATCACAGGAGAGTGTTTGGACTAGGCCTGAGGATGTGCGGTTGTTTTCTGCGTAACCGGGGCCTTCTGTTCCGCCGACGCCTTCTTCTGATGTGTCTCGACGGTCGCTTGAATATTGGTGGTAGCGCCCTTTCATTTAGACTTCCTGGTCGCATGCCGCACCTGCAGTTACGGGGAGGGCTGCCGATCCTGATGATCAGCGAGCACTGCCAAACTATCCGGTGTGCCCATTGGCGCTCTGGAACGCCTCGACTGTGTAGAAGACAGACCGGGGGTTGTGTCTTTGGTGTGGGAAGAATGTGTGTCCTTGTCGCCGGGATGTACAGTCCCCATAGCAGGACTCACGTCGTGCCAGTTAGGGCCGGGGACGGACGAAGCGGGGCGGGAACGCTCTGTCGTAAGGTCAATGGCCTCCGATTCGGAGCCCTGGTCATCACTAAGCCCTTCGTCACACTCAGCGGCTGCAGCAGCGGGGGGTGGGGAACTACTCTTGGCCTGCGACATTCCGTAGGCCGCCCACCGCTTAACACAGCGCTCCTTTAGTGTCTTCCGACACAGGAGTTTACAAGCCGCCTTGTTGTGGTTAAGGGGAAGACACCTATTACACTTAAGGGGTTTGTCTTTCCACAGGAATTTGGCCTTGCATGAAGAACAAAACCTAAATGGAGTCTTCTCCATAGCGGAGGAATAATACAATGACAAGAGCAAGGGAACAAAGAGGAAAGGGAAAGGCATTCTTAAAAAGGAAATGTCCACCCCAACCCCACTCGCCCTATTGTGTAGGCCGGCTAGAAGGCACGCCCATGTGTCGGCAGCGCCGACTGGATCACTTTCCGTCGAAGGTCAGTGGAGTAGGCTTCGGCGTAGGTCAGGAAACCGCCGTCGAGGGAAGAGACAGCAAGATCATTTTATAAATATAATGACCAAAGGTCGATAAGTATAACAATAGCAATTTCTCTGGAAGAGCTCTGCATAAGGCAATCAGTACACTGAGCAGAAAAAGACAATCTGATGGTCCTCGACATTTGAGGGATTTTGGGTACACTACACTTCAAGTTAGGGATAGTGTTAGAGGCATGCCCATATCGAAGTCCCCTTTCGATTCTCGAAAGACAAGATGCAATACTCTGCAGTTACCACTGGATGTCAGACTATATGCACAGCATGTGATTCTAAGCAGATTAACAAGCATCAGAATTAATATTTCTCAAAATTGTCACAAGTTGTATGCTTATTGGTATTGTAATTAATTGAACATTTTTCATTTATGTCACGGGTTGGATGGAAACCGCTAAATCTTGGTGTACATGGAATTGATGTTTCTCGCCTCACATTTATTTCAATTGAAAAAAGTTGTGGTTGATTATAACATCAGCCTTGATAATGACCCTGAATGGGACAAAGCATGTGTTGGCCGACAGTATCTAATCAATAAATCTTTTTTTGACCCAAGATACATTCTACTAACTTCTTGAATTGGATTAACCAATTAGTGCAAGAACTTTAGGCATTTTGGCCATAATATTTGATGTATAAATGGAAGTGTACAACCAACACGAGAAATCCAGGCATTTTGTGAACCAACCTTAAAGCAGATACAGCTCAAAAATAAAATTAGTATCTGTAACAGTGGCCATCTTGGATTAATGACATCACACAGGCCCTCTGCCACAAGTTCAGATAAATAAACCTGGTAGTACAGGATTGTATGCGTCATTATCAATGCATCCCCAGTAGGCATACATTACATTCATTCACCATCCCATGGACTAGGTTATTGTAACAGATGCCCCTCCACTACTAGTAGTGCACTGCACATTATAGGAGCAGCAACGTTTCCGTAGTTGTTAGTGCATGGCTGCATTTCTGAAGGCCTTCTGCCTGTGATAAGGCTTGATTTACAAATGACATGCAGTGACTGTATTTGCAATAAAACATTTTGAAAAGCACAGGATCCTACAGTTGAAATGTATTTTCAGAAAGGCATGAGGCACTCAATGAGTTCTGTTCTGTGCTGTTAACACCAATATTACAACATCTTTGTCAATGTATTCTCAGGACCAGCCATGCAATCCAAATGAATAAAGTAAGTAAAACTGTACGTTGCTTTTATTTTCCCAAATGTTGTGTTCTACTCACGGCAAACACTTCAAAAATATAATTTCTGATAATTGTCTTTGCAACAGCAGGTCCAAAGTTCCTTTAGATTTCGAGTATGTACATAAATAATTACAGTTTTGTAAACAACCACACACGTGTCATACACAAATGTTTTTAAAACTATTATAGGCATTATTTCAGTGTTCAGCGACACATTCTGCTGGTTCTTTTCCATCTTCAATGTTTTTTTTTTCATTTTTTTTAAGCGTCGGACAACAGCATTGCTTGTATAAATTGCTTAGCAAGTACTTTGTTCTTGCACACTTACCTTTGTTAATGTTTCTAAGCACCGAGGAAGGAGCCATAGTTACACAGAAACAAATGCTCCCCTGAAGGAGCTTCTCGGCAGTCAATGCACAAGTGACCTGGGAAATGGGTATGGGTGGTACACAAGTCTGATCACAAATGATCACCACCTTCACTATGCCACCTGACCCTACCCCATCCACTCTGCCCCCCAACCCACCCCTGCTTTACTATGGCCTACAGCAGATAGTCAAATTGCATTCTGATGGAGGCGTGATGTGCTATTCACCTGAAAATAAAAGGCTGAACAGGAGAACAGGCACACATGTCGGTTCCTCTAAAAACATTGGCATTCTGGGTGACTGGCCAGGATTTACCCGGGCTTGTGCTAATATCGCCCCAAAACGACTTGTATTAAAATGAAGTGATCCGAAACAAACTGAAGACTTAATTGTTCTAGGTGCACCTAGGCTGGTATCGTAACAGTGTTCATTACACAAATAGATCAGTTATTTACTTTGCTTGCCAGCAGGATGTTTGTGAATTCACGCTCTTCATTCTCCAGAGTTCAGCGAAACAGCAATGAGTAGCGAGACAAGGCACAGAACACGCTAGAAAGGAGGAGTCTCGAAGATCTGTTACCCCATAACTGTACCACAGGAGGCCAAATGAGGAATCACAGTGATCAACGTTGTGCCAATGGGTTACCTTCTATTTACCAGAAGTGGCAACCCATGCTTCATCCTGAAACCACAAACCATAGCTAAACAATGCTATGCCTAATCCGGGACTCTGCGTCATCCACAGGAGGCACGAGTGGGACTTTTGGTGGAATGCTTCTGCGGCAGCAGACACAGCCCAAGCAGTCATTCACGTTGTGTCTGAAAAGCCGACGGCACGGGTGGAGGTACTGGTAGAAAAGGAGCATGAAGAAGATGCCCATGCAGTAGCCCACCACCAGCTGCACAACCAAAAGAGGAGCACAAAAGTATTCAAACACGTCGATCTTGAAAAAGTACCAGAGCACTATGAGGGCCGCGTTCTCCACCAGGCGAACACTATAATGAATGGCAAGTCGCAGCCAGTTCTGTGCCTGGTCAATCAAATCCCTGTCAGCCAAGTTTAACTGGACAGCAGACCAGCAGAACATGTTGATTCCTGCATACAGGAACGTGACCATGCCTAGCACCACGATAGTGCCAACTCTACTAAAGTTCTTATCCACATTTTCAGGGAGCGGGGCTTTGCTCCTCCAAAACTGAACCCACGGGAGGAAGAAGAGGACAAGTATGTTGACCAGAGCAATAGGCACAATCCAGACCTTGAGGGCAGTGCAGAAAAGCACCAGGACAGTTACACGGGTAGCAATCTCCAGACTTCTCCACAACACTATGCAAATCAAGGCCAGCGGGCGCAGTTGGATCTTGTAGTCATCGTACTTTATCTGGATGGCCAAGATGTTACACACCAGGGCTCCATAGGTGACAGATGCCAGGGCAATAGCCATAAGGACTGCTGCAGAAGGAAACAAAAAGAAAAGGTTTATATATAATGACTTACAGGGTACACAAAGCTAACGCATCCTGAACTGTTTCTGTGATGGTGGATCACAGCCATGGTGCTCCCATAGCTCCTTAACCCTTCAAACTGGTAGGCTTGAGGGCAATGCACAATGACGAGGATGACCATCCAATTAGAATATGCATTAACTAGAATTGGTGGCTACTATACAAGGTTACTATTTAACCATACTGGTTCTAACTTATCTCGACAGTAAATAACTTCAGATACGAGGCTTACAGATATGAAACAAAGTTGTGCATCACTGACAGAAAAACATTATGGAGGTCCACTTTGCACAATTTCTGCTTCTTTAGTAAAAGTGGGTATTTAGTACACTGGGTATTTCCCAAATGTAGCCTAGGTCACAGTACAGAGGATTTTGCACTCAGACAAACATGGAGCAAACTGATGTATTTCTATGGTTTCCAACAGCGAAACAGGTAAACCCCATAAGTGCGAATGGTGTGCATTTTTGTCCAATTTACGTAGAGACGTATAATAGCTTAATGCTTAAGTTACCAATTCTTAACCAGTGTTAAGGCGTTTTACAAAACTCCACCTTAGGTAGGACTTTAGAAGATTCACACTTGGGACACAGGTCTCCAACGCTTCGTATAGGCCTAAACCACACAGGTTTTGTTGGTAGCAATGGCTGAGCAGTCAGGCTTACCTTAGGAGGGAGAAAGGGCTGTAGGGAGGTACAGAGACAGAGTATACACATAGGCCAAAGAAACATTGACACTAATGTTTATAGAACAATGATCAATATATATATATATATATATATATATATATATATATATATATATAATACATTACTCATCGTAATCTGCTTAGATTCACATGCTGTGCATAGGCCGCCATCTAGTGGAAGCTGCGGAGTATTACAGTTTGTTTTTCGAAACTCGAAAATGGGCGTCGACACAGGGCGTGCCAGTAATACTATCCCTAGCGCGCGCGCGCACACACACACACACACACACACACACACACACACACCAGTGATTCTTCAGAACGGTAAGTACTATTACACACAATAAGTAACTTAGTACAGCCAATGCAATATTTGTAACACTTTGAAAATGGTAGTATGCAATTCAAAAGGTAAATAAAATACTTTTGTAATAGTTTCAGGTAATACTGAATGAAACAAAACTAACATAAAGCAGGTATTTAACTGTAGCATTTTCACAGAGGCTTTAGTAGTTCATCCCCATCTAGTTATGAAAGTCACAGGGTCAGATTGGAGGGTCAAACACGCAAGGCACAAGCTGCAGAATGCTCCAGTGGAAATCTTCAGTAGCAAATAAGCAGCACATTGTTGGGCAAAGGGCTCAGGGACTTCGGAGAAGGCTCCCTGCAGACACACAGGCATTAGGCATGGGCGTACGTGTATGGGCAAACTGCTACACAACACATAAATCAGCACTTCAGCAACACAGGAGAAGCAATGCAACTCTAGGTAAATTCTACCAGGAGTCTCACACAGTACCTTAGACGTGAAGAAGGGGATAAAACAAAATACCCCCGCAATGCAGAAGCAGACTCTGTCACTGAATTCTTGGTCAGGCAGACGAAAGAAGGGACACTGAAATGGATCTTGCAACAGCCGTCGGGAGAAGAGGCTCCATGCAAAGGATTCTTCATGGCTCTGTGATTTTGGTCCCCTATTCTTAGCACCAGTGAAGAACGTTTACCGCCTGGTCGATTCCTCTCGCTTTTTCGATCCGGCACTCTGGTGAGGGGACTTCAAGGATTGGAATCTTGGCTGGAAGGAGTCCACCAGAGTTTCGGGAGGATTACATCTTTGGAAGGTCACAGCTCATCATGAGATGGCTCGAAGTGCAGGTAGTCCTGAGACTGGTCGAACCCACAAGTCTAAGTGAGAGAGTCATCCTTTTCAGGGCTCTCCCGATACTTGGAAGAAGGGGGCGGGGGTCAGCCAGCAGTGATTACTCAGAAGGCATCTGTGTCTGTGGACATCTCTCCTCTTCCTCATTGTTTCTTCAGTTTCAGTGGCCAGCTTGTGTTCAGCCTCAGGATCCATGCCTCTTATGCCGAAACTAAGCCAATCACCACCCATGCACCATTCAAACTGTGGGCACCATTCAAACAGCCTTCCAGTTGTAACTGGTTCCAGGCAGGCACAGCAGAAGACAAATAACCACAGAGTTTTGAGTCCTCCCCAATTTCCTGTCCTCATAGACACACGGACGCCTTGGCTGGCTTCACAAAAGGACCCCTCCCCCCAGTTTCAGGCAAAAGTCAAACCAGGACCTCCTCCAACCTGCTCAGCAGAAGAAGGACCAAAAAGGGACGTGTCATCTTGAATTGGCATCAAAAGAAGACCGTCACCATTTTGGGACAATGGTGACCCTTCTGTGCACTATTGCGGCTCTGAGTACAGCCTGGAAGTAAGAATTGCACGTAGGCAGGATAAAGCCACTGCCATTCAGATTAGCTTGTCACTGTAACCAAACCGTTACAGAAGCAGAGAGAAAGGGGAAACTGTAACCCCCTCAGTACTTCACATAAGATGGGGTGTGCAGATCTCACAATAGAAAAGACAGGAAGGATACGAAATATCCCCTTACCCTTGGTTGCATCCGTTCCCCACCGCCCCCACCCCCCCAAGGGAAATAACAGAAAATAAAAAGGGAAGCCCAAGGGTCTCCCAGCCACAGTGCACAGAGTGTGGTGTGCTGCCAAAGTCAAAGACAGATGCCATAAAACCTGGAGGAAAGCACGTCTCCAAGAAAAAGGTATAAAATACGAAAGTATCCCAATGATAGGGTAAAAAGAAGTGTGTGGCAAAAGGTCCCCACTCACTCAGGAGAACTGACAAAAATCCACAAGTCCAGCAAAAAGTGCTGGGGGACTCGTTTGTGAAGGGGATTTCACATACATATGAAAATCTTCCCAACAACCGGTGCTTGTGCCTCAGGGAAAAGTTTTCCATAAATGTTTAGCTCATATGTGCAATAAATGGCTAGGGGTACCCTTGTGCAAATCAGTCCACCATTGCCTCATATCCTGCCCACTTGGCTTTTGCACAGTACGCACTAAAATTAGCTATTCTGTAAACTTTGATAGTTTAAAGATATCTATTGTAAAAATATGCCTCAATTCGTGTGAAAGAGAGGAGCAGGGTGCATTACTATATCAAAAACGACTGGTCAAGTGTGTGGGGTAGTTTCATAGTACATCATGAACGCTGAGCTGCGCATAAGACACCAGCAGGAACAGGGCGGCTGGGTGGTGTAGACCCGAGTAGTCCTGTTAAAACTATCCATAGACTATCCTGCCCAGGTAACCATAAACCAGAAAACCACCATAGTCTCAAAGAGTAACCAACTCAAAAAGCCAATAGGCATCAGAATGAAGGGTGTCGCAATCATACGTTTGGACATTATAAAAACCTTGGATGAATCCATTAATAAGATTGTTGGCCCTTTTATTCCTAGGATTCCCAAAGCGTGGGCGTCTGGTGTGGATGATGTGCCAGCAGGAGGCAATTCTGCGAGAGGATCAGATTATTGAGGCTGTTGACCGAGCACTCGCTGCACGAGGCAAAGAGGAAAAGTGATAAGAATCAGGGGAGTTTGTAGTGGCGGGTGGTGGGGGTGTGAAGCCGACAGCCCCTACCAATGGTCTCTCTCTCTCTCCGACAAGCCACCAGCAAGGAGACATGATGTCCCCAGACACTCACCAGGATACAGTGGTTCGCAGTCCAGAGGATGCCCTTAGCAGCACAAGACACAGCACCTATGATCCTAGGCCCCAGTAAGACCAACAGGCCAGGCCTTTTAGTGGCCAGTGGTCAACTGCAGGAGCCATAAGGCAACATCTCACCCCTCCCCCCCGCACCGCCCCCATGCAGGCCTCACAATTGAGGGGAGCTGGAAGCTTTTTAGCTCCTATTTGTTGCTTGACAGCAACAGCTATGAGGAGCTACTTTTGGCTCCTCTGACCAACTGATGCCAAGCAAATACACCTACGTGAATTTAACTCTGTGCGTTTGGGACTTATCTATAAATAAACATTAAGACACATCTATATGACATTTAAATCATAAGGAGTCATAATTGATGTAGAAACATTATATGTTTGCATCTCATTTGGAAGTGAGATTTGTGAAATTTTATCCAGAAGCTCCCCGTTCCCCAGTGATAGCTGGGTATCGGATCACTCGCCCAGTGACATTGCAGGAAGTGATTTAGGATCTTTGACCACAATCACTTGGCAAAAAGTGTGGTCACATGTAAGTAGTCGCATTAATGATGTACAACTACAATACGTGTACATTAATTAAAAAAGATAGTTCCTAAAGTAAACAAAGGGTTATTTAGGTTCAAAAGCATCTATCTTCTAGGAAGCTGCCTTGATATGCCACGAGTACATTCATAAGTCAACATACTCGGGAGAACCATCATAGCAGGGGGCACTGCCATCTAAGGCCAGACATAGCCGCGCATGGGTAGTTCTATAGTAATTGTATGCAGATTAAATTCCAAGTTTGAATCCTTCGCACAAGTACAGACTGAACTGCACATAGACCCATTCCTATCTTATGAGCCTTGGCCTCAACAGCAGAGTTTAGGAGGCCTCCGTGTCAACGATGGTGCTTTCAAGTTAACATGTTACATGCGTACATGGAGGCTACCGATCTTGCAAAACATTCACTCGAATTTTTGGGCAGCAGAAAATCAGGTCTGTAGTCACCAATGAAACTTGGACAGCACCAGCCATCCTCGCTTGCCCTTCCATGCTCTCCATTGCTTTTCCTATCTGGTACAGAGCACTGGATGTGCCGTGAGGCCCAACTGACCGGATGCAGCAGCTCATTGCAGGGTAGAACTGGTGGCAGCTGTGGGCTCTAGGTCAAACAGGGTGTTGGGGTCTCATGGGTTAGGCGCAAAAGGGCATGCAATGACTGGAGTCATGGCGATAGTCCCCGATGCAGACTCAGACTTTGGGCAGCGACGGTGTCTTCAACTCCAATATTCCTGCCTGAAGGATCTTGCCAGTGAAGGAAGCAGGTGCACATTAGGAGAAGATGGGGGTGCAGGAACAAGGGGGATCCAATATGACGCTCGTCTCAGTGGGGAACCAAAATAATGTTGAATGCAGATGCATTTTGACCACTGGAACTATTCACAGGCTCATTCGCATGCCTCCTCTTTCTAGCTTTGTACGGAGAGCTAAGCAATTTTAAGGCGGGCTGCCACAGTAGCTGCTCTGCAGAATTTCACCATCCATGTATTCAGTATGCTGGGTACATCTGGTTCTAGATGGTATTTATATTTTCACTGACTGGGCGCAGGTTCTTTGAAATAATTTATTCCAAACAAAAGCTGTTCCATAAATGGTCGCTAGGTGGCAGAACTGCATTAGGTTTTCATTTTGTATGACTTTTAGCAGTGTGTGCTTTTAGAATTAGCAGTGTGTGCATACATTTTAATGGGTGTGCTCAGTGATGACCATCCGAACTCGGCAACTCTGCACCCCTTATCTAGGTTGACCACGTTAAAAAAATAAAAAACCGGGACACGGCAACTAACATAAAAGTATGTCTAACTCTTGAAAGGGGCTGTCAAGGCACTACTTTGCAGTAGAGGTTGGAGGAGAAGGAGGTTTAAGTGTTACTGGTGGAATAAACACACATTGCAATTAATTTATCACAAACTACCCCCATCTTAATTCGTAAAATGCAGCATTTCGTCTGTGTGAGATTCCTGCCTGCCAGCTATGGAGATCTACGAAAAACCGGGACCACCGCCTTTTCCAATGGAAAAATAATCTTGAGAAAGGGGGACAGAGCACCAAATCCCAGGACAGTCCTGGCAAAACCGGGACATCTGGTCACCTAACCTTAACCCCAATGCAAAGCCCATGAGCACAAACATGATGTCGTAGAAAACAGTCACAATCTAGGGGGCAAGCAGAGTTGAGATGTACTCCCTTCCCACACCCACTGAATGTTCATTGGATGTGGGAAGGGATGACCAGGACTCTGACCTCCCAATAAATGAGCCCCATGATGCCATCTGCAATATCATCTAGGTGCTCATGGGCTTTGCAATGGGCAGGGACAAAGGGGCGCGTAGATTTAAAATGGTCATCACTTCCCACACCCACTGAATTTCAAGGGTTTCATTGAGATTAATCCGCTCACCTTAACTGTCTCCTAACTAAAGTTTTTTCAGTACATTTCATGGGTTTTGTTATGCTGTTTTTTCTTCAGGGCCCACTAGCCACTGTTCTGACAGTTTTTCTTAAGTCCAACTAATGGCTTCATAAAACCATACATCTGAATCAGTACATAAGCTTCACTCTTAATATAAGGCTGTACCACCTGAGATTGTAGTAACAATTTTCCCGTCGCCTTTCCTCCCTTCTCGCTGCCCTCCCCACCCCACTTACCTTCTTGCTCCTTTTTTTCCCTCCCTTCCAACCCCACTTGCCACCTTCTCTTTTTTTTTGGGAGTGGATGCGCTGGGAACACTTCCGTTTCCAGCGCGTCTGCTCCTGATGGCTGTCATGGAAAGGGAAAACAGACTCAGTTTTCCCTTTCCCAGCGGCCATTTTCTTTGTCTTTTTTATTTTGTTTGTCCCGAAACGGGACAGAAAAAAAATGCTTTTTAGTGCCCCGGTCACGCAAATCTTGTAGGCCGGGGTACTAAAAGCAATATGACCCTCGCAGCGACTCGGGCCTATAACTATGGGCCCCAGGGAATTACCTGAGTCGGTAATGCCCCCACCCCTCGGGTCATATTACTTGAATAAAAACAATCATAAATACCGATGGTATGCAAACCAAGGTATAACCTTATGAGGAGCAAGAACCAAGTCAAGGTGAGTCAAACCTCAGGTTATACATTCTGGATAGTACTGTTCTTGGGGAATAAGACCAGGTTAGATATACTTTTAGATTATAATCAGTATTTCAAGGGTAATTGACCAGGTCAGTCATGCAGTGATGGTTTCTGAACCATGCCCTAAACTGAAGCCCAATGTGGAGGGAAAACAAACTGAAGAAAGCAACCCGAGCAAGACGGTACCGGGGAGATTTTTGGAAAGGTGAGTCCGCCAGGGGAAGTTAAGAAAAGTGACAAAAGTTGTAAAGACCCTTACATTCAGTTTGGAACACTGACAAAGCCAAAGGCTGTGTGGTGTAAATATCTACAAAGGTTAATCATAATGTAAAGACTGAAACATTGAGAAAGTCAGGAAGTCTCCCATGGAAAGGTGACAAAAAGCAATCAATAGCATATGAAAACAAAAGTGGAAAACATTTAAAAATAGTGAGAAAGATGATGGATTACGAAAATATCTAGAAACAAGAAACCAGAGACCTAGCACATTAGAGGGAAAACAGGGATGCGGGTGTTACGTCCCTAGCCAAAATATCATTAAGGACAGAGGGCTTGAATGGAGGAAGAGTAAAATACTCAAGAGGAAGAACTATAAGAGGACATCGCCAGAAGGCTATTAAAAGAAATCCAAGAGAACCCTGAGATACATTATCAAGAATGGAACATGAAACCCATGAGCCTCTTACAGGAGTTAGATGAACTTATCATTAAAGTGAGGAACATTAAAAGGAGATCTTTGTGAACTGATATCTGGAAAGTGACTTGGGTACAGTTGATAACACCAAGCACACCCTCAAGAGAAGCCGAAGAGATATAGACGGCCAAATAGAAGGAACAAAGAGTTAGAAGAGATATTCTTTTGGCCCATTTTCTAGTTATATATAGTGGTAGGGTCAGGTAGATTTAGGTTTTGGACTGTGGACATTTTTGCTTCGACATCCTGATGATTAACGAGAACCGTAGTTTTTTTTTATAGGCAGGGAATACTCCTATGAGCAATAGGGAAAGAAAGGCATTCTCTTTATTATTTAAATAAAAGTTAGAGAAATGTCCCAAGTGTATCCGACTTCTCCTTCTCCGACCACAGTATTCACAGAAGCAAAGCTCGCTCTTTCCCCCTTGTGGGATAGTTGTACTTTCAGCCTCACATGGCCTGCTCTGGTTGTTGCGTCTCTCACCCCTTTGTGGGGAATTTGGATTCTCAGCCCAGCGTGGGCTACTGGCCTGCTCAGCCCTGCTTTATCAGTTATTTCCCGCTTCCGAGGGTGTTTGGCATGGGCTTGGTTGTGGCCTAACCGCCCTGCACCCCCTGCTTGTATGACACTGCATACCTTCTGTCCAGTGGAGGTGTTTGTTAGTGGATTCAACCTTTCTGGGCAGCGTGCATCTGCGCGCTCAACCTGGCTCTGGTCTGCATCAACTTTCTCGTGTCCCTTCTTCCATTCAGAAAGGCCAGATGTCAGTACATTTCCTCTGATTTGGCTTTGCTTCCTTCATCAGCAGCCCAAGCTCATCAGGCTCCACGTCTTTGTCAAAGCGGCCGAGTTCCGCAGGCTGCCTTGTCCATCACGCTGACTGCCTGGTTCTTTGGCACAGCTCCTCCTGCGATGGGAGAGACTACTTCATATGCACGCTTGTGCAAGATGGTGTTTCTTGCATCTCTTGGCATCCAGGTGTCATAATGTCCCTCCCTGGAGCAAAAGGTGAGATTGCATTGGTTCCAGACTTCACAGAAGGGCGGCAACAAATGTATGTTGGAAACTGGACAGGATTGCCCTGTTCAATTCCCATACAACCAACAAACACTTGGGGCTTTGACGTAAAGGGAGGTGGAATTAAATCCTTACTTGGAGATTCCTTGTCCCCAGAGGGGGGAGCGATCACCCACAGTGGCATCCCACTTGCCCTATCCCCATAGGGAGGGTATTTCATAGCAGATTCACCTCCCTTGTCCCAAAGGGAGTGGCTCCCACCCTTGGGGAAAACGTACAGATTCCCTGGATTCGTCACACATTCTTGGGGGCAGGTCTCTGCCATCTCAATCTATTTCAGCAGGGCATGTTATCAAGCCTGATGTTCCCACTTCTGCATAGCAAAAGCATTACAAGGGATGGAAGGCACTGGGGTGATGCTAAACAACAGAAAGTTGAGGGGTGCGACTGCCATTACAGGAGCTGGATGCTCCTCTCCTGCATTTTATTTCCACTATCATCTTTTCATCCCCCCCCACCGCTTCTCCCTTCCTCCAGTTTCACATTCACCAGTTTCCTGGTACTGCATGGAGCACCCAGGTATAAGCTTCGCATGATAAGGTTGCATTTCACCATCTTGCGCCGCCTGGGATTAGCTGGCCATTCCTAAAATCCTGGAACGTGCAGGCTTAACTCCGATTTATACTGCTTTCATATTCTTTTGTGATGTTCTAACCTGTAAAAGAGACTAACCAGGTTACTCACCATAGTGACCACCTGTGGGACGGGACCGGAGCACTTTGAAAAAGCATAACAAATTTTGCAAAAAATGTTAAGTCCTTCCTCTCTTTCTGCGCGGGGTACAGCACGCGGCCGTAACCCCGCCCATCAGTTCTTTTCTATGGCCAGTTCAGAGATCTTTAAGCAATAACAGAGCAACCTTATTAGAGGGGAGGGCAGACGGGCGTAGGAGGAAAGGGGACTATGCATAGGGATTAATTTCATCCCCGCACGAGCAGGATTCGATACCGTGCTGCTCTGCATTGGTTTGCTTGAAAGACCAACGCATTGCAGGTGAGCTATCCTCCAAGCCCTTGTTAATGGGCTCTTCTGCTGCCTATGTGAATTCAGGATCCAGTGATATTTTTTATCGGCCACTAGATGGCAATATTTTGCTTTCTTTGCTGGCAGGTTAAAAGAAAGCTAAATATATATAAACATGTGTGATGTCCAGAATACACCGTGCTGAGCAGTTTAAACTAGCTGGGAGTCGACAATGTCGGAATCCCTAAATATACATCACCGCCAAGGAAGGCCACACGTGTAATTGACCTCATTAAGCAGCAACCGGTCCCTTTGTGTAATTGTATAACATATCTCATTTCCAAAGATATAATATACTTTGCATGTTGTCTTTTGTAGTGTCTCTTTACCACTGTTTTCATGTAACAATGAAAACAATTGCTATTTTACATTGTGTGATTATTATTTTCCAGAATCATCAGAAGCATTTGACCTAAATCCCTAAAGTGTAACAGTTCTAAATTATTGCAACATGTTACCTTGCTTTCTAGAAAATCGCTGTGGAAAATATTGTCTTTCCCCCAGGAAAACGCAGGAAAATCCATGAGAGGATCTCTGCCTTCAATTCCCACTCGTAGCTGACCATCGTCCGCCGACTGAGGGCATCTGCCGTGACATTCAGCTGGCCCGGAATGTGTACTGCAACTAGCCAGACACCATGATGAACCGCCCACTCCAAAATCTGGATGGACATGTCCACGATAGGGGGAGTCTTGGTGCCCCCCCCTGCTTGTTGATGCAATACATTGACACCACATTGTCCGTGCAGATACGGACCACTTTGTTGGCAATGATCGGTCTGAACGCCTTGAGCGCTAGGAAGATCACCAGAAGCTCCAGATGATTTATGTGGCGGAACTTGTCCTGAGGCGACCAAAGATCCGAGATCTGAAGAAGATCCAACGTCGCACCCCACCCCAGAAGGGAGAAGTCCGTTGTGACCGTTACCATAGGGGCTGGGTCCTGAAAACCCGCACCCACTGACAGGTTCCTGAGAGACAACCACCACTCCAGGTCCGCTCTCATGGAAGCCGGAATCAATATCAACTTGGAGTCCGGATCCACAGCCGGACGCCAAGAACTCCGAAGAGCCATCTGAGTCCGCCTCATCTTGAGACGAGCAAGAGTAAGAGCCAATATACACCAGGCCATGAGGCCCAGAAGCCTCTGGAACCACCAGGCCGACATGCTCCCCGACTGCGCAAACATCTGGCCCGGTAAGTCGATCGTGTTCCAGCGAAAACCCAGGAAAATCAAGTCCTGCGAGACCGTCATGTAAGATTTCCGCCAGTTCACCGACAGCCCAAGATGGAACAGGAGCTGAAGGAGAGACTGAAGATTGCACGCAGCTTTCAACAGGCAAGGGCTGCGTTAAGAGCCAGTCATCCAAATACGGATATACATGGATACCCTGCAGACAACGATAGGCCGCAATCACCGACATCTTCGTGAAGACACGAGGTGCCGTGCTGAGGCCAAAAGGAAGCACTCGAAACTGGAAGTGCTCCTCTCCCACAGAGAAACAGAGATATCTTCTGTGTGGATTCCAGATCAGAATATGCATGTACGCATCCTGAAGGTCCACCACGCTGAGCCAATCGCCCATCTGCAAAGAGGAACGTACCTGGCCAGGCGTGATCATCTTGAATTTCTCTTGGGGTAGGAAAAGATTGAACTGGGAAAGGTCTAGGATGGTGCGCAGGCCAGCCTGGTTGTGTTGGTTTGGGCACCCGTAAACAGCCAGGAGTAGAAGCCCTCCCCTCAATCCCCAAGGGGAACGGGTTCCACAGCTCTGAAGTCCAGCGGTTTCTGAACCACAGCTTTTATGGAGGACGACCCCGACTGCTGGAAAGGAGGGTTGAAGGGTGGGGTAGGGGGTTACATGTAAGCGGAAGCCCGCCCGAGCGACTGACAAGACCCACCGGTCACCGGTGATGGTCTGCCATGCCTCCCAATGAGACGCAATGGGTCCTCCAACCGGGGTCTCATGCGAGTGCGGAGAACCCTCATTTGGCAGGCTTTTCAGTGGTATTACCACCTGAACCTGAGGAGGAGGCTGAGGAGCGGGAGAAAACCCAAGTCCGTTGCTGCCTCCGGTGGGAATTACCCAAAAGGGGTATCCACTCTGTGGGATTTCCGATCTAGAAACCCTCTGAAACCAGAGGAGGGCCGGGTTTGCGACAATGGTCTCTGGGTTCTAAAAGGAGTTTTAAAAAGGACGGATAAGGACTTATCTGTCTGGGTGCTGTCCTTTGTTTTGGTCAGCTCCACATCCGTTGAGGAATGGAAAAGCTCCTTACCATCAAACGGCAGCTCCAACACCTTGTCCTGAACCTCCTTTGAGAACTTGGTGGCATGCAACCACGCCTGTCAAGAGGTATCAACTCCCAGCATAAGGCCCTGAGCCGAAGTTTCGATGTGATGAGCCGCGGCCTCCAGCAGATCCTGGGGCAAAACCCTGGCATCGGACAATCCCGCCTAAAAGTCCTCCAGCTTCTCGACCGGAATGAATTCCTCGAACTCCAACAGACCTTTCCACATTTTCATATTTGCCCCCGCTAACACCAGTTCTGCATTGGCCTGCCGGAGCTGTAGGGCCGAATTAGCAAAAACCTTCCTCCCAAGGGAGTCAAGGAGCTTGTCCTCTTTCCCCAGGACCTGAGTAGCCGTCGTAGAAGAGGATGCTGCAGGCCTGGACTGTAAGGTGGCCGCTGCCACCACCGTGGAGGAGGTGGACGGACAAGATGCTAGGGCCACCTCTTCCGAAGAATGCAGCCTGTATCGCACGCCAATTTTCTTATTGACAAAAAGTCCAGAGGGTGGCTTCTCTCAGACTCTACGGACCTCGGCCAAAATGTCCTGCAAGAACAGGCCGGTACACTCCGAAGGAGATAAGCTGAAAGCCCCAGAAAGCACACCCTCCTGCGGAGCGGGTGCCTCGGGCACTGGAACATCCAATAGACACATGTCCAGCACCCGGTCGTGAAAAGCTCGAATAGAGCAGGGCTGGTCTTCGGTGTCCTGATCGCCCTGCGCATCATCCGACAGGTCAGGGTCTTGCTGAACTAAGTCGGGCACCGCCTTGTCCACCGCGGACAACGGAGGCAAGGGCGGAAGGGTAGGAGGAGGCACAGCAGGCAAAGGCGGCGCCGGCGGAACCACCGGAGGCGCAGGTGGAGCCGGAGGCGCAGGCGGGCAGATCTCCCTAAAAGACCCTTCAAATACTCCCTCATGGGGTCGGTACGCATGAGCGTCCTCCGGAGAAGGCTTTGGAGCTGCCGGAGGAGGACTCCCATGAGGAGGATGATTCCAGGGACACAGAGGGGAAGGTTGCCAAACAGGTGTCCACATAAATCAAGGGTGCCGAACCCACAGGCAGCAAGATGTTGTGCGGAAGATGCATTCGAGCGTTCCAGTCGTAAACTGGATGAAACGGATGCGCACAAGAAACCTTATATTCACCCACAGAACCAATCCCTACACCTGAGGCCGATGACGTAGTTATAGGGGAAGCGCCCAAAATGGCTGCCGTGGTTGTGGCGGGAACGGCTGCCATTTTGCCATCACCTGAGGGGAACTGCGGCACATGTGGAAGTGAGGCAGGGGTCCCCACCGGTGGATCAGGGGTCTCCAATTTAGCCTTTACACAAGGAACCTCGGCCGAGCCGGTACTATGCGGCCTGGAATGTTTCTGTGACATACCAATAGCCAAACTAGCCTTCAAAAGAAGGACCTCGGCACTGCTGGTAAAGGAGGAACTTTGGTTTGAATTCTCACTCCTTGCCCTCTCAACAGTTCTGGTGTCACTACAAGAGCGGGAACGGTGAGAAACCGATAAGGCCTTCTTATGCCTCTCAGAACTGTTGGTTACCGTAGCCTCTGTACGAGGGACCTCGGACCCAAGTCCGGTAGCAGCCTTTCCACAGCAGGCCTCGAACATATGTTCGGTATCACCAAACCCAGCCGAGGCCTCGGGGTGCACCCCAGTACTTTTGAGGGAAGCTGATAAAGAGGCCTCGGAGCGAGCTCCGGTACCCCATGACTCAGTAGAACTCTGTCTACAAACAGCCCCCACAGGAGGTGCCTCGAAGTGAGCTCCAGTATCCACAGGCCCCTTACAGAGAAGAGACCCTGTGAGAAAACTCTGGTACACTTCTTAGGCCCCGAAGGCAAGCCCCGGTGACAGAGAGGTCAACGCTCCTCCCGGACCGGGAAGACCCCGGGAAGGCGTCTCCCGGCCAGTACTTACTGGGCGTTTTTTCCTTTCGCATAGGATGAGTACGCTGGAACACCTCCTCAAACAGCTCTAACCGATGTTGCAGTGCCCGAACCGAAAGGGAATCACAATAGAAACAGGAGTCCCAACGGTGATCAGGACCCAAGCACTCTAAACAAAGAGGATGGGGATCCACCCTTGCGAAGCATCGCTGACACGAGGAACAATTTGGAAAGTCTAGTTTAAACGACAGACAGACTAGTACGCGATCGCTAGAGAGATCCAGAGAGGAGGAAAAGAAGACATTCTTCCACAGATGCAAGTGCATCCAGTCCCAAACGAGCGGGACTGATGGGCGATGCGCAGGGGGTAGCCGAAATGGGCGGGGTTACGGCCGCGCGCTGTACCCCACTCAGAAAGAGAGGAAGGACTTAAAATTTTGTGCAACATTTTTGATGCTTTTTCAAAGTGCTCCAGTCCCGTCCCACAGGACGGAGGAATGTTCCATAAGTATGGAGGAAAGGGGACGGGACATAGGAGTAATTATGGTTACAAGTAAAACCGAAAAACCCTTGAAATTTGATAGTTATGGTAAGCTAATCAACCATCACTTACGCCACCTCCGTGCACTGCTAAAACTAACACCCAGGACATGAAAGATCACATTCCAAATGTCACTGATGACATCCCTTCAACAAGGATTTTTCTGTGAATTTCATAGGTTTTTAGGAGCAAAAATGTTTCATGATGTTACATCACTGTATAAGTTCCTAATTTGTC
Source organism: Ambystoma mexicanum (assembly GCF_040938575.1). Lineage (NCBI taxonomy): Eukaryota > Metazoa > Chordata > Amphibia > Caudata > Ambystomatidae > Ambystoma > Ambystoma mexicanum. The sequence goes on from NC_090930.1 coordinate 653,453,211, forward strand.
TTTTAACATATATGAAAGACCTGTAAATCTCATTTAACAAACATTTTTCGTAACGTATTCTGATGTGCGTCATTATCAGCAGGGCATGCTGGGGATGCATGTCATTGTTGCATTGTCTTGGGCATGAGGCTCGACCATGACCGTACGCACCACCAAGCCACCACCTTATCCACTGCACCTAGCCTGCACCCCAAGCATCCAATACACCCTCATAATGTGACCAATGGCCAGTGCTCATGGTTTGCAGCCATGGCCAGTTTGCACAAATCCATGGGGCATGGGCTTCGGCCATGCAGCATTCCCCAATAGACAAATCAGAGTAGGCATTTGTCCTTGCTGATGGCCAGGCCCACTGCCCAGTCAGCAAAGTTATTTCACTATTTTTTATACTTACATTTTGACCCTTTAGAAAAATTTAAACGGGACAGATTTGCAAAACATTGCTTGGAGGTCCTTGCTGATGCTCCACGCAAATGTTTGCTGTAATCCTGTCAAGCACTTCGGGCTGTAGCCACGAGCAGAATTCTGTTTCCCATTAAAACCTATACCGATTTCGCACATGGACACATTTGCAAAACCATGCTTTCAGGTCCTTGCCAATGTTTTTTGGCTTCTTATGTACATATCTAATTCCGTTCACTCCTCACCTCACCAGGGATTGTTTCATTAGTTTGACAAGTGCAATGATGTGTTTTTAACATGTTTTTACTGCGATGTTCGCAGACAATGGGCGCAGTCTGCAAATCCAACATGGCGGGCGTTTCCCAAAAATATGACACATCTGAAGCTTTTCACCATCCAATCATTGGACCCATCAGATGTCCACGGACATTGCGCTGCCCTCTGGACTAATCAGAGGCCCGTCCATGGATCAAATATCGAAGTAAGTCTGTGAACCGAACCCAGATATCACTTATTTTTTAACTAACTTTTTGACCATTTTTATTAAACTACTGAACGGATGTACACCAAATTTACAAAAGCACGCTTTCGGGACCAAGCCACCACTCCTTGTGCAAATTTGGTCAAAATCCATCCAGCGGTTTGGGCTGTAGGTGTGAGCAAGCATTTATTTTCATTGCGTCTATTGGGGGGAAAAAAAAACACATTTTAGAACCCCCTATAACTTAGCACCCCCCTGCACAAAACCTCACCAAACTTTGCAGAATCAATCTGACAGGGCCATATACTTGTTTTGCAAAGTTTCATGAGAATTCGTCCAGGTGGGATGATGTTATAAGCCGCCCACAACATGCTCTTCCTATAGGTTGAGCAACTTAACCAGAACTACACAGGGCCGCTACCTCAGGTCCGGTAATATATTGTTCAACACTGCGGATAACTTATCCGTTTTATGGAAGATTGAGTTTTTGGAACTGGTGACAAAATCTAAAAATGTTATTTTTTTTATTATTTTTTTTAACTGTCTGGCTGCTGCTATGTAGGGTGGAAACCAAATCTGACTAGTTTAGAAAGGGATCCAGCCTAGAATTAGGGAGTGCCGAAAGACCAGCACCACCACCACCACCACCACCACCACGTCAAGGGCAGGCACATTATTGCACAGTTATGGTGGCTCGTTAAAGAGTGGTCGACATAAAGGCAATTTGGATATGTTGGGTTGGCACTGGGGGCTTGCGATTGCACACATTGCACGCAACCGTTTGCAGGGAGAGCAACCTGGTGCCGAGTTTGGATGTCCTGTTGGTTGACATTATTTCAAACCTTAGAGGGAAAATTGGCGTTGTTGGCACATTTCTTCCCACAAGAGACGATATGCCTAGAGAGAATGCCAAGGATATGGTGGGTGCACATGCCTGCGAGGAGACAATAAACCACTTAAACCAGTGATTAACACGTTTCGAGAGGGGAGGCGGGCAGGGTTCCATTCATCATAGCAGGTTGACGTTTTGGGAGGGGTGCACAAAGACCGGGTATACTTGAGCCTAATGGGGAAGATGGGAGGTGTTAAGACACAAGCATTGTATGTTTTATAAATACAATTACAGTCAGGGGTGTTGCTAGGTATGGAAAAGACCCGGGGCTATGCTAATGCCGGAACTGTTGCGACTTGGGGCTAGCTAGCCTTTTGGTTGTAGCCCCTGAGATTCTATCCGGGGCTACAACCAAAAGACGAGGGGCTATAGCCCTCTTAGGCCCCCCCCCTAGCAACGCCTCTGATTACAGTGGAAGGGGGACGCTTCCGGGATGCCCACAACTTTTCCCCCTGGGCGTGGTGTCACTCAATGTTTTGTCCCTCTCCATTAGCAATAGAAAAACCCTTTTCCTCCAACGGCGGCGGGAGGAAAGAGCGCACAATAAGGTCGCCTGGCAGAATGATGGGAAGAGCCGAGGAAGGACTGACGGTGGGTGGGCGTGAGGTTCGGGCAACCCGAAGCCTGACCCAGTTCATTTTCTTTTCTTTCTAGCATCCTCACGTATCAGGTTACATATATCCCAAATGCTTGGTCATAAAGAGGTTTTGTATAAAAGTCAAATATTTATAACCACAACAAATATTTTTACAACTAAGCAACTTGATTCTGCGGTCCTCGCTAGCCAACCCTCACTTGTGTTGTGACGCTGAGGTCTATGAATATACGAGCGCCACAGCACTCGGAGGGGAGCCATTGTTCAGGCACATGATTTTCCCAGGATGCATCCCAATTCTCCTGGCAGAGTATTCAGAAGAGGATTCCCTCTCTCAGCAGAATATGTGTTAGGAGAACAACCCTCTACACTTTTCTGATAGACCATCATTTACTGCCCCAGTGCAAGCATCAGGGTATTGCAACACTTTGGTGGGTTCCTGTGACTCTGACAAAGGAGGTTCAATGAATAGCTTTTCACAAGCAGTCATTTGAGGTTCCCCCTTCCCTGCTGGCTGCCCGGCTTTCTTTTGCTGTGCAGAAAGCAAACATGCCCTTGAGGGTCTCCCTGCCACACACCTCATGTATTGCTTTAGGATTTTGTTACAGGATCTATGTACAAGGTGTGGCTTCGGGCAATGCCCATATATTCACTAAGAAAGTTACATTAGGTGTCTCTTGGAGACATGTAATCCTGCAAGAAAGTTGATTAAAAAGGAGGTAATAATGAACGAGAAACAAAGCTGATCTTTTCCCAACAGTTCTTTGACCACAAAACCAATATATTCCAAGAGGTGCAGGCAAATGCCCCAGAGAAGCCAAGCTCAACCATTTGAAAGCGCATGTACCACAAAAAAAAATGTTTGCCCACTGCACGCCAGATTAGGGTTACTTCAGCATTTCTGTAGACAGAGTGTTCTGAGGGGTATTATCACTATAGGTCAATGAGCGCTGCAGGCTTTCCTGTGGTGGCTCAGTCCATCTGACATAGGTCATGGCTTGGCAATTATAAGTATAATGGTTCTTTTATTACGACCCCGGGATTCGAACCTGTGTTGCTATCTGTGGTCTTGCTTCCAAGACAAACACGTGGCCCCTGAGCTATCCTCCCTTAGTTATTCATGGATGTTTAGTTGTAAATTCCAATCCAATGCATAATTACACTTTTCTTTGATGCAATACGGAGTGCTTTCTCCAATGGGGGATGGAGAAGTCATGAGAGAAAAACCAATTATTTACATCCCAGGAGCACACATCACCTTTCTCATTACCAGATACAATATATGCATGGACATGTATGCCATTGTTAATTTGTTAATTTTGGTGAACAGTTCCTAATCAGTTAAAAAAAAAAAAAAAAAAAAAAATCAACTCACACATTACTCGTGAGCAGAGATGGAATGGTGCATGTCACCTAAACCAGTAACATAAGTGGCTACATTTCATGGTATGCAACCTGCGGCTCTCCAGAGGTTTTGGACTAGGACTCTGATAACCCACCATTAACTGATAACCCACCATTAACTATGCTGGCTAGGGCTGCAGCCCCAAACATCTGGATAGCCAAAAACTGCAGATCGGGGCTACATTTTTAGATTATGTAACCCCTCCCCCACACATTTTAATGACAACTGTAGGAGTGGCAAAAAACCTACACTTTCAGGTGCAATGTTACTAACTGGCACTGGATCAATGCGTTGGGTTTGATAAGAATTAACTTTAAACATCTATGTGTTGCTGTGAGGTGGTGTCTTACCTCTAGTGACCGGGACATACTTCTCCAGCACGCTGACGTACAGCTGCAAGGTCAGCTGCGGGGTGGAGCCCAGAAAAGCCTGGACAACTGCAGTGCGCTTGAAGGCATTGCGGTGGGTGGCTAGCCGGCGGGCCGAATGCCCAATCTCCTGCTCGATCTCTTGCTCATAACCACGTTTGAGTTTCTTCTTGCGAGAGATGCTGACATATGGCTCCTCCTGTCTGCCTATCTGGAAGTAGACAACAAGCGCCTCCACACACCTGTAACACAAAGCAAAGCTATTCAGCGCTGCTCAGCCAAGCACCCACACACACTTTTGAGACTACACATTGTAAACTCTTGTGCATCTAGACTGCTCAACTATAATAGGCTCAACATACCGTTTACTACCATACACCGTAGCCATCACACCCTACAAGCATGGGCAGAGTTATGAACTGCTCTCTGGGCACTACGGTTTATTACTTCCAAGTACTAGAGGATAGCTCATCCTAGAACACACACTACTGTCCCCATTCAACAATTTCTCTTCCCTTTAAGATGGAAAGCCATCTAAGATCAACCAGCATTTACTGTTAAGGGGGAAATAATTATGCAATATGACCCGAGGTGGGGGCCATGACCAGTAGGTTAATGCCCCCAGGGACATAGTTAGAAGCCTGAGTGAATCGAGGGCTTTAACGAAGCCCCATGCATTACCCTACTGGTAATGCCCCCCTCTGGTGGTTATATTGCCAATAATACCCCGCTACGACATGCCAGGATAGTAAAGAGCAATTTTTCTCAAGTCGAGAAACGGCGTGGCAAACGTTTCACGACTTGAGAAAAAGAAAATAAAAAGCCACCAGGGATCGAGGAGAAGGGACTACATGTAGTTCCGTCTCCCTTTCCATGGTGGCCATTTGCAGAAAGAACTCCAGGATGCGACGGTGCTGTGAGCCTTCTGGGGCAGGTAAGGCCCGGTCGAGGGCCAAGGAGCTTACTTTTTACAAGCTCATTGACCCTCGACGGGTACTCATTCATATTAGTCCAGTTTACAGCTACAACATTGGCCAAGAGAAAATCAATCTACCTTCTTCAGATGTTGGTACAGCCATCCAGACACCGATTCAATCCTCCCTGGATTACTAGCCTGTCTGGTTTACCACCGTCTTCATAAACTCCCCTGAAGTCGGTTTTACAATCTTCTACCAGACTAATTTACGGCATAAGACAATTTGAAGACCTCTCATCTACCTCAATTTCTCTACATTGTCTTCCCATTCACGGGCACACTTATTCAAGATCTGCTGCACTCCTTAGAAAGCTCCAGTCCTAGGCAAACCAGACTATCTAGCCTCGCCATTGAGCCTGGAAATTCTGCAGCTCTCCGTTCAGAGCTTTAACGGGGCAGGATGTCGCTCACCCTTTTCCCTGGGCAGCTTCCCTACGCCTGGAATTCTTTACCTTCCCCACTTAGTTCTGCCCACCTTTTTGTCTTTCCCAAAAACACAGAAAAGCGACTTGTTTTCCAGTGCCCATGTCTAATTGCGGGTTTTATCTGAATTGTGTTCTTAAATTGGTGTAGAGCTTTCACATGTTTCGTGCTATTTTCAGTGTTATTGTGTGCATTTTTGGAAAACGTGCATACGCTTTAAGGGCTGCATGCGGATACCTTTGGCAAGACCCCCTCTGTATACATTTGCATTACACATTTCATATTTCCCCAAAAAGTCTCTTTGCGCATGGTTCAGTAAGACAAGGAGTAGGAGGATAAGTGGGAGTCAAAGGAAAAGAAGGTCGACCACTTGAAGGTGCAGGTCTGAAGCGTGAGAGTTATGTGTGCATTTGATATCTGAGAAAAGGAGAGGGCAGCCCAAGCCCAATTAACTACAAGTGGCAGTATACTGGCAATAACCGGCCTCTAAGAAGAGGTTTTAGGGTGTATGTGGTAGTTGTGAAGGAGTTGGGGATCCATGCAGAGTGAGCTGTACGGGGCTCTGTGATTGTTTATGCATTGATGGGGTGCTGAGCAATGCTTTAATTGTGGGAGTGTTTAAAGGTTCAGAAAGGTCAAAGATGTCACCCTAACTTTGGCTGCCTGTACATGTAGACTCTACTGGGTCAGTGCTTTGATAAGAAATCTGGGTCTGAAGGTGATGGGGTACAATTCTTTACCATCGCTTCATTGGCTGCGGGTTTGGTCCATGGCCATTGCTGAAGTACTAGGATAGGGTGCAACATGGCCGCATGCAAGGGAAGCACTGGCCCTTTGGCAGAGCTTGGTCAATAAAGTTTGTATGGCCCCCAAAGAGCCTCAACCCTGGGCCACAGAGACTTGTGTCACATTTCGGTGGGTATATGGGCATGCCTGTACCAGGTTGAGTTTAGGGGAGGTGTTCAGGCCACATCCATCCTTCAAATGACTGGCTAAATCAGCTATTCAAATCTCCTCTGAAATAAAGTTTAAGGAAGTCAACTATCTACCGTAGAAGGGCTTGAATACAAAAGGGAATCTGGCCACCTTCATCAAAGGTCAATTGGAATGATTTGCAAACCTGCGTTTTCATTTCAGGATTGTATCTCGATGCCAAAGAGGATCCTAATGCTCCTTCAAAGAAGATGCCGTGTCAGCACCAAACGAGGAGGGATCATCGGCTCGACAAGGGCGGTGCGGTCTCGGCACTGGACACCTAACCCAAGCTTCTTGTTGTGCAGGAAACAGAGGGCTCCCTGCCTGCCTTTGAAGGCGTGGTGGGAGCTGTATACTATAGCGGTACAGTTACCGAAGCCACCAGGGCTACTTTTGAGAACATTTGGAGCCTAAATTCCTAGCATGGTTACGCTAAAGTGAATTTAGAAGAGAATCGTACTTGCTTTTTTCTTTCTGGTGAAGATTCAGAGGATGAGACACTGTGGCAGCTTTCCTCGGTGAGGATTCAGAGGATGAGACACTGTGGCAGCTTTCCTCGGTGAGGATTCAGAGGATGAGACACTGTGGCAGCTTTCCTTGGTGAGGATTCAGAGGATGAGACACTGTGGCAGCTTTCCTTGGTGAGGATTCAGAGGATGAGACACTGTGGCAGCTTTCCTTTTTTTGGAGAAAGAGGACGACGAATGGCGGGACTCGCTTCTCAAGTGGAACATTTACAATGTTTGCTCCTCTTCTTAGGTCTCCGAGGACTCTTCTTTGTGCCTTCAGAATTGCTGCCGTAAATGACTTGCGTTTGAGGTGGATGCACTCCTGGGACTTGGAAGCAGGGTTAGTTTAGATGATCTCATTAAAATCCTTTGGCGTCATCGACTGGCACTAACCGAATTCCGCAATGCCGTGTTCGAAGTATAAAAACCACAAACCTATTCAGTGCAGGTCAGTTACCGACATTTTTCCAGCAGTCTGCAAAATGCATCAACCCTGTGGACTTATGAAACGTCTACATAATTCATGAAATGTGCACTCCGGTCAGAAAGCAAGTGTTCCGTGAAGCATGCAGAGTGCGCAGAAAATGGCACTGAGGTCACGGTGCAAACTATACATGGATGCAGAAGTTACGTCAAGCATTGAGGAGTGGCTGCATCAACGAATTAGGACGCTGATGTTGCACAGCATCCTCTGCTCTTGAAAAGGGGTCTGTGGTTCAGCTGAAGGTGTTGGAATATTGCTAAAACGAGGAATCTGTGGCAGGACATTATCCAGCAGAAATGATAAGTTACTCACCGTAGTGACTAACATACTCTTAGTCTTTAGTCCCCTTTCCTCCATACTGCAAGGGTGTCCCTTCCAAGGGACAGAACCTTTTTCACCAGAAAAAAACATTCTTCCACTTTAAATTTAGAGGCGCACATGGGTGCGGTCCTGGGAGCATGCGCTGCCCCGACTCCGCCCTCCGGCGCCACACCTCAGTCCCCATAGACGCGCCGACAATAGATTAACATTGCCTAATGACACCAGTTTTATTAGGGGGGGGGGGGGGAGGACGGTGGGACATATCGAGGAAAGGGGACTATGGTGAGTAACTTCTAATTACTCTTACGTCCCGTCCCCTTTCATCTATACTGCATGGGCGATTACAAATGAGTACAGCCCCAGGGTGGAGAGGAGACCCTCCTTAAGCAAAAAGGTTTCTAAGAACTACCCGTCGAAAAGCCGTGACTGATCTAGAGCCAGAATCCAAACAGTAGTGCTTGCAGAAAGCCGAAGGGGTGGCCCATGTGGCCGCTGCCTTGGCTCTGACCGCGTGGGCGTGTATATTGGCCGGCAGTGGCTTATGCTGTCCCTCGTACGCTTCTTTGATGGCCAAGACTATCCAATGGGCTATTGAGACCTTGGAGGCCAGATATCCGGGTCTTGCTCCGCCTAAGGTGACAAAGTGCGTCCGACTTGCGGAGGCCCTTGGTCCTGTAGTAGAAGTTGAGGGCACTCTCTGTGCCTCGTCCTTGGGCTCAGCAAAACATGTAGGCAGCACTATTTCTTTGTTCAGATGGAATGTGGAAGGCACCTTAGGTAGGAATGCTGGGTGTATCCGCAGGACTACCTTATCCCTGTGAAACGTAGTACAGAGCTCCGAGGCGACCAGTGCCTGGATTTCACTTATCCTGCGAGTCAAGGTGAGGCCGAAGAGTAAGGCCGTCTTAAATGGTGACCAGCCTGATGTCCGTAAATGCCATTGGCTCAAATGGTTTGTGCGCCAGGGCACCCACCACTATATTGAGGTCCCACACAGGGTGAGAGCTGGTTTCTGTGGCTCAGGATGAATGATCCTGCCCCCCTGCTGCGCCAGAAGATGTGCTGGGCCCGTTGGAAGGTGAATGGGAGGTCTCTCCGAAAGGTTGAGCAGCTCCGAGAACCATGGCCTGGCTGGCCATCATGGAGCTATCAGAATGACGCAGAGTTGGCGAGACTCCTTGATCTTGCAGATCACCCTGTGTATCAGCGGCGTGGGAGGGAAGGTGTATGCGGCGTGGGAGGGAAGGTGTATGCGGTCATGAAGTTCCACTGAATCTGAAATGCGCTGCCCAGGGAGGCGGGGCCCTGCCCCCGCCAGGAGGCGAACTGTTGGCACTTCCTGTTGTCCCAGGAGGCAAAGAGGTCCACCTGGGCGTGTTCTCATTTGCTGAAGATTTCCTGCAGTACGGGGTTGTTTAGGTGCCACTCGTAATCGTCTGCTCCCAGCCTGCTGAGCCTGTCTGCCTCCAGGTTGAATTGCCCTGGAAGGTGGACGGCCGTGAGGTAGATGATGTTTTTCAGGGCCCATTCCCACATGCTGACTGCCAGTCGGTACAGTGGAGACATGGTACCCCCCTGCTTGTTGATATAGAACATGCTGGTCGAGTTGTTGGTCTGAATTAGGACAACCTTGCCCTCGATAACCGGAAGGAAGGCTCCGAGCGCTAGCCAGATCGCCTTCAGTTCCAGCCAATTGATGTGGTACTCCTGCCGGTTCCCGGTACCATGGACGTAGTGTTTGTTCATGGTGGCCCCCCCATCCCTTGAGAGGAGTCCATAGTGATGGTGACCTGTGGGGTAGGTTGCTGGAAGGGCTTGCCCGTCCGCAGATTGCAGTCCCTGGACCACCAAGTGAGGTCCGGGTGAAGAAAAGGAGGAACGATGATCATCTTTGCCTGAGATCCCCGTTCCTGGTTCCACGATGCTGCAAAGTGCAGCTGTATCCTCCTCATCCAGAGTCTCGTGTGGGGGACGGCCAATAGGGCTGCTGCCATGAGACCCAGTAAGTGTTGGTACCACCAGGCCGAAGTCACTTCTCTGCTGAGACAGTGTGCAGTGGCCATCTTGATGGCCTGTGATCTTGTCCTCTGAAGGAAAAACTCTGAGCCTGTGTCCCAGATGAGCCCAAGAATGTCAGAGTCTGGGTAGGCTGCAGCTGCGACTTCTTGAGATTGAGCAAAAAGCCCAGATCGTGAAGTGCGTTCGTGAGGGCGTGAGCGGTGCACCGCTTCCAGAGATGAAACCCTGACGAGCCAGTCGTCGAGGTACGAATAGATGTGGTGGCCACAGTATTTATCTGCCTGGTAAAGACCCTGCAGGCCGAGTTCAGGCCAAAGGGAAGCATCTTCTATTGGAAATGGTAGGCCATGATCCTGAATCATAGAAAAGAATGATGAGGCTGCCAGATCCGGACGTGTAAGTACGTGTCCTTCAGATCCAGGCAGCACATCCAGTCTCCCCTGCACAACGTCTCCGCTATTAAAGCTGGTGTAACCATCTTGAATTTTTGTAGAGGTAGGGAGAGGTTGAGGGTGGAAAGGTCCAGCACAATCAGGCCTGCCTGGTTCTTTTTGTGAATGGTGAAAATCCTGGAGTAGAAGCCCAAGCCTCTTTGGGAGGCTGGGACTTCCTCCACTGCCTGGCTCTCGACGAGCGACCAGATCTCTGCTAAAAGAGTTGCTGTCCCAACCTGTGGGAGTGGAGGGGAAGAGGCAGGAGAGGCTGGGATGGGTAGGAGGTACCCCGTGGATACTGTCGAGAGGATACAGGGGTCTGCAAAATTCTGGTGCCAGAACTATGCATGCAGAGCAAGCCTGCCCCCCACTGGAGACACGTGGACCCAAAGGGGTGTGTCATGCCTTTTTCCCTCTGAGGCTGTTGCAGAGGGGGACTGAAAAAGACCTTACTCCCCCCCCCCCACCCGCTTTTTGTTGTTTGCACCGATGTTGGGTCTGCGAATGGTCAGGCTGCCCGGACCTCTGCTCTTAGAAGCCGCAGAACCCTCTGTATGTACGCCCCTTGTCCGAGCGCTGCTGTGACTGGGTGTACGCTTTGGGCGTGGTCTTTTTAAGGATGGATAAAGACTTGGCCGTTTGGGAGCCGTTTTTCCTTTTTGTCCAGCTCCTCATCCGTGGTGGATTGGAAGAGGTCACCCCCTTCGAACGGAAAGTCTAATATGCGTTCCTGGACATCCGGGTTGAATTTAGTAGCACAGAGCCAGGCTGTTCTTGTCATGTCCATGGCAATGCAGATGGCCCAGCCAGAGATGTCAATGTGGGCCACGGTGGACTCCATGATGTCTTGTGCCACCATCTTGGCCTCTACCAATCCCGCTTTGAATCCTGATGGGCTCTGCGCTGGAAGCTCTGGAAGGAAATCGGTCATTTCCTGCCAAAGCCTCTGGTTAACGGCTGCCAGCATGGCATCCGCATTGGCTTGACGAAGATGCAGGGACACGTTGCAATACAGCTTCTTCCTGTATGCCTCCAAGATCTTCTCCTCCTTGCCCAACAGCGCCACAGAGGAAGAGGCTGAGGACGACTGAGGCTTGGAGTATAGTGATGCTGCAGCGATCACCGAAGAATGCGGGTGAGGGTGGGCCGATAGCAAGAGTGTATCCCCCTCCATCTGCCTGTACTACGCGTAAAGGCATCAATTGGCTGGTTGGACCGAGTGGGGCTTGAGCCAGCCCTTTTTGGCCAAGGCGACGACAGCCTTCTGCATAGGGATCCCGGTTCTCGCTGCAGGACGTAGCGTGAGGACTTTGGCGAGTACCCCCTCTGCTGGTTGCTCGACCTTGGGTTGAGGAAGTACTCTACCAGCCCCGCAAGACGTTCATGGAAGGCCTTGGCTGATGATGGCGTGTCAGGGTCCTCCTCCTCATCTGTGTCCACCTGAGGGTCTGGTTGGTCCAGCACCGGTGGAGGGGTGCTGGGAGCCGAAGGCAGGGGAGTGGAGACTGGAGCCGGAGGCTGCAGCAGAGGCTGGTACGGAACAGCTTGCACTATCGGTGGGAGGGCCGGAGCGGGTGGCAGGGGCTGAATAGGGGCTATGGGCATCTGTACTGGGGCCTACGGCGCCAGAGCCTTTGGTGGGAGCACGTCCCTGATGCAATCCCTGAGGATGACCCTCATCCGAGGAGATTTCATGAGCCTGAGGTACCTTTAAAAAAAATGTGTCCTCACATTAGGAAAAAAAGAGAGAAAAAATATGGGCAAAGGAACCCTCTTTTTTAGGGGGCCTGACTCTTGAGGGTAGAAAAGATACACAATTATAAGGGGGTAGAGTCAACAGGCTTCCCTAGCCAGTAGCGTGATGGGTGGTCGGTAGGACCTTGCAAGAAAAATACTGTGTTGGTAGTTAACCACAGACAAAAATCACCACAATGTGCATGAAACAATGATCAGCATTTATTTTCAAAGAAAAAGAGAAGAAGTTTTGTCTTAAGGAATTCTTATGTGCCGTGGCACACAAGTACATATAAAAGTGCATGTATACTCTGCACGGTGGTGGGTTAGTAAAAGGTGGTTGCAGAACATTCAGTGTATCGCCATTGTACAGTGAACATTGTTAAGTTGATAACAATCTCTTATATATATTGTTCAAGGTCACAATATATCAAACAGTGTCACAAACATTTTGGGAGTTTAACCATTTCAGAAATGAGTGTAGGTCCTCCTCTGTGCCTTTCCAGATCATAAAAACATCGTCGATATATCGTAACCAGCAGCCAATTGAATTTTTGAAGATGTTGTGTTCAGCGTAAATAGAGATCTTTTCAAAATTGTCCATGAACAAATTTGCTAAATCCGGGGCAAAAGTGGCGCCCATGCTGGTCCCATGGCACTGTTGATAGAAAGTTTGTTTGAAAATGAAGTAGTTTTCCATTAAGGCTAAACGAATGCATTCAAGGAGAAAAGCAGTCGGGGGGGGTCCATAGATGTTCTGGCGTCTAGATAGGTTTTGAGCACTAGTATGCACTCTTTTTGTGGGATACTGGTATACAAAGATTCAACGTCAAGTGTCACCAGTAGGTCGCCTTGATCCGCTTGTAGGGTGTCTAGTTTCCTAATCATTGATGTGGTATCTTCCGATAGTTACTTCCGATAGAATCCGAGATGTAGGGTTCATGGGTATTGGTCGATAGAACTTGGTGTTGGACAGTTGTCTCGTGACCTCGGTTTCGTAGAGAGTGTTGTTCCAAAGCCTGATGTGCCACGCACTTGCAGAAGGTTGGATTGACGATGACGAAAAAATATTCTTAATTAATAACCATCCCATCATCCCGGCTTTCTATTTACTTCCGAAAATCCATAAAAACACATCAAATCCACCAGGTAGGCCCATTGTGGCTGGTATAGGATCAGTTTTGGAACCCTTGTCTATCTACATAGACCATTTTTTGAGACCATTCATTTGCAAAATGCCTTCATATGTTCAAGATACCACATCAATGATTAGGAAACTAGACACCCTACAAGCGGATCAAGACGACCTACTGGTGACACTTGAAGTTGAATCTTTGTATACCAGTATCCCACAAAAAGAGTGCATACTAGTGCTCAAAACCTATCTAGACGCCAGAACATCTATGGACCCCCCCGACTGCTTTTCTCCTTGAATGCATTCGTTTAGCCTTAATGGAAAACTACTTCATTTTCAAACAAACTTTCTATCAACAGTGCCATGGGACCAGCATGGGCGCCACTTTTGCCCCGGATGTAGCAAATTTGTTCATGGACAATTTTGAAAAGATCTCTATTTACGCTGAACACAACATCTTCAAAAATTCAATTGTCTGCTGGTTACGATATATCGACGACGTTTTTATGATCTGGAAAGGCACAGAGGAGGACCTACACTCATTTCTGAAATGGTTAAACTCCCAAAATGTTTGTGACACTGTTTGATATATTGTGACCTTGAACAATATGTATAAGAGATTGTTATCAACTTAACAATGTTCACTGTACAATGGCGATACACTGAATGTTCTGCAACCACCTTTTACTAACCCACCACCGTGCAGAGTATACATGCACTTTTATATGTACTTGTGTTGTGCCACGGCACATAAGAATTCCTTCAGACAAAACTTCTTCTCTTTTTCTTTGAAAATAAATGCTGATCATTGTTTCATGCACATTGTGGTGATTTTTGTCTGTGGTTAACTACCAACACCTCACATTAGGAAAGCCAGATGTTGGGTATTATTGCCTACATGCTGTCCCCGCCCTTTCCAGTATCCCTCACTACCTGATCCCACCATTCTCGCTAGCGATGCTTGATAATGTATTTTTTAATATTTATATAGTACTCCTCTTTAGATTGGAGGCACTTGCCACCTTTGTTTAATGTCACCCGTTTTCTTCTATATTTCTTTTGTTTTCTTCTCGGTACATGTCACACTTTTTAGACCCTCAAACTGGCTCACCACCTGTTCTCATCTTTGTGCTGTTATACCGGCATCTTTTCGCAGGATTGCCTCTGTCATCTGCAAAAGTGTTCTTGCAAGTAATTATTGATTGAATCAGACATCTCTGTCCTTCAAATACAAGTGAAAGATACAAATACATGCCATATTCCATTTGAAAGGTGCTTGTCCAATCCTTAATGCTAGAAGTCATGCTAGACAAGGCCCAGCTGCATTGCATTGAATTACCAAATACATGTTCACCTTTCACATACTGTACTATGTAATCAGTCTATATTCTCAAAATAATTAAGGGGCCCAAGTGGCCACGAAACCTCAATCTATATTTATAAAAGTGAAAAATGTGTGGATGTGTTGGCTTGGTGAAGCATTGTTCCTTATACAATTCGACACTGTTTTACCAATCTGGACAACATTTTGCATAGTTCCCCGTTAGGACCCTCCGGACAATACTGACTAAGTGATATTTGGACACCTCACCCCTTTCCCCAGATTCAGCACCTTCACACATGAGGCGGTTACCTGAAATCGGAAAAACATCAATGCGGTCATAAAAGGACAGGGTCGTTACCCTAGAATGCACATTGCCAGGCTGAGGCAACAGTTGAGGAGAGAGCACAGTAGCTCCCAGTATGCAGTAGCACACCAACTCTCGCCCCCCACACCCAAAACGTCTTCTCCGGGTTATGTTGCAGGGGCGCAACAAAACCTACATTTTGGGGTGGGGAGCTAAGTGGTGATGGGAGGGGTCACATCAGAAAATAGGCGGGGCAAATTTGGAGGCTCAGCCCCCACTGTTCTATCCCCCCCCCATGGTCTGATGTGGGCACCAACTATGAAAAAGTAAATTTTAACGTGCAATATGCAGAGAGGGGATGGAAGTGTTTCTTGAAAGTAGCAGCTTTCAAGATTTACTGCATTTGTTCAAGTACATTTTTCAGCACAAACACAGTAAAACGTTACCACCACCCGTTACGGGGAAAGGCTTCCCTCACCTCTCTGTCTAACAAAATTCAAGTGGACACATCGAGGGTTGCACCTAGGCTAAAATGTAGGTGGGGCTAACCGTTAAAATGCTGGGTGAGGTGTTAACTTCAGAGATGAAGGGTGGTGGAAAACGTAATGTGTAGGGGCGTCTAACTTCTTTACGCACTGTAATGAGACTATTCTAGTGCAGCTTCAATGTTACAAGCAGTTAACTCTCCCCTTTAAATCTGAAAACACCCACTTAAGGACTGCTGTGAGAATCAGCAGTCTCCTGTCCCCCCCACACTTCCAATCAATCTCCTAGCATGACTAAATCCACATCGCTATTTCAATTGCCTAACAATGTATGCATATGAATGCAGGTGCTAACAATGAAATGCTTTACGTAACTAAGGTTTCCACAAAGCACTTCAAGGGATCAGAACTCGGGTTCTACGCATTTCATAAAATATCCCCAAACCCATTAAAGAAGATCATCACTGAAGGCTTGGGTGCTTCTGACCTGCACCCGCCTGTCAGCACCGTCACTCCTCCTGCATGCCACAATGCCTTCAAATTCTATACAAATCTTACATTAGATTGCAAAACCACACCTTCTTCAACTAAAAACTTGTTAGTGAGTCAGCACTGCATCCTGTGCCAAGAAAGTGGTTTATTCGTGCTAAAAGTGCTGTATTCAAAGCAGTGGTGGAAGTGGAAAAAAGCAACTAGTGGTTTGCCATATACAATGTCTCTTGCTGCTTTGTGGCTAGACTAGACATTGGCTGGAATAATAAACAAGCAATGGCAAAGCCAGCAGTTTGGGCTTTTGTGCAAGTATAGGATAGGCACTGATATAATGGTACTACCTTGAGATAAGATGGCAATGGCTGAAAAATTTGAGTGGTTAGACATAGGATGGCCTTAACTGGCAAATGCCTTTCTAATAATTCACCCAAAACTGTTGGCTTTGTGAATGCGTGTTTTTAAAAGAAGTTCAGTGCATGGAACAGATCTAAATAAAGTGGCTATAGGCACACTTGGTTGGGGCTTTTTTTATTACACCAGAAGCCATTTACAACTGTAATTAAGCCATTAACTCTCAGCAGACTGCTTAGAAATAACCTTGGAAGGCTAATGGTTCATGTTAATGCTTGATCAAGCTAGCTCAACGAGATCCCATGAGGATGTGTTTTGGGAGGGGTAGGTATTGGGTGGATGAATGGGCTGGTAAATAACAAAAACACCCTCAAGCTGTGCGTCCCTCCTCACAATTCATCTCTCTCCTAATTGTACTCCAGTTCAATAGTTTCGGTTTACAGCCAAAATTAAAAAAAGAATGAGGTAAAGCTAAGGTAAAATGAACCTCTGGTCAGTTGCCCCCCTGTTGCTTGGCTGCTCTGGTGAACTCTCCTCCGGTCCTTGGCTCCCTTGCAAGTTGGACCTTTGGTCCATCCCTCCTTTGGCTCTCTGGTGAGTCGGTGGCAACAACAAGAAGCAAAACACTTCAAGTTTCTGTCAATCACACAAACAAATACCTTAGCTACCTGAAATGCACATAACCGCTGCTCCACACATCTACAAAATATCTAAAACTTGCACTGTACAGAGCCATATCTTTTTGGATCTGCACACATCAATGTTGTTACAAAGCAATCTTGGCCTGATCACTCTGCTACTGCATTACACCCCCTACCCCATTTCTTGCAGATCCTGAAGCTCCTAGAAAATGAAAAATGGCAGATGGTGTGCAATGAAAGACTCCATATCATAGCATAACACGACAGTGTGTGGGACAGTACTCTGGATGGCCCAAGCTACTTCAGTGGCTGGGAGCAGCAGGGGAGAAAATGTAATGTGGGTTCAACTACCATTAGTCAGCTATACTGGAATCTCTGGTGCAATGACTGGCTGGTGAGACTATGTCTGCCTGTCAAATCAAGTGACATGAAACTGGGCGAGGGCCAGTGCAGCAATAATGCAATTCTATGTGACTGTATTGGAGCCACTAGCAGAGGAGTGTCCCTACACTTATTAAAACTGTCCTATTGTAAGGGTGTAAATGTAATCACTTATAAGCACTGCAATTTTTGCAGTTGAAGTCAGGACGAGATTACATTTTTTGCCCAGGATCACACATTTACGCTAAACAGCGAAGCAGGGATTTTAACCCACTCTCCAATTTAGGCACGGCCACCTTCTTCCACGCTGTACTTGGAACAAATATTTAAGTTTTGGGTGTCAAGTTTACTTGCAAAATACACAAATTGCATATTGAAGCATCATGACAACATGGAAATCCTTAGAGCGGCACTTTGAGCCAAAATAAGATCAGTGTATCCTTTGGTTTCAACCTCCTGAATTGAAAACTATGAGATGCAAAAGGCAAAATATCTATTTACCCACTTTATTTTCAGCGTTTTAAGAAACACAAAACAAGTTGTGTAATAAACTCACTTAGGCTTGGAGATTTGTCACAAACCTCCAGCGTATTGTTATTTATGTTTTCAAGAACATTCAACTAAGGACATCAAAGCAAATGTTACTTCTTAGCATTTCAAGCTATTATGCATTATGGGTATAAATATTTCAAAGGGTGATTTATTGTGTTGCTCGCTTTAACTGTCACAGATTTGCAAGGTGACTGGTGGTCTTTCAATTGGACATTCACCATCATGCATAAGAAAGGCTATGCTGCTGATGACAAAACAAACGTGTTGTCGAGTTCATTACAGCACTGGCTGCAGAGCCAGGGACGCAGCCTGCGTCTCTCAGGGGGCTGTGACTCGGGAAAAGGCAGTGCTTCGTCATCAGAGCCAAGCAGATTGTAGTTTTGTGTTGGAAGAAACAAAATGCACCCAGGACCATCAGCACAGAAGCCCTGCCTCTCAGATCCATTGGGGGGAGCAGGGATAAGGGGCAGGAGGAGGGGGTTGGAGGGTGGAGCCCGATTAGCTCTATGATTTGCCGATGTGAGACAGCCACATGCCCATTCTCAGTGCAGCTTACTTCAGAGTGCAAAGCACATCAAGCAATAAGCGAATCCGAACAACGACCTACAGGATCACTGATTACCAACAATTGACGAGTGCTGTTGTCACGTCTGTCCACAGAACCTGTTCGCTGCTTACAAATGCACAATAAAATAAACGGATACTTTTTGCTAGTGTGCAATTCTTCTCGAAACCATTTAGAAGACAACTGCTAGTAAGAACTCAAACCAGCAGGGGGCGCCCAGGACATATTCTCCCAGTTCAATTATTAAGGACACAGGCGTGGTATGGATGATTTCAAGCAAGACTGGAAGCTAATTTCAGCATCTATTTACTTAACAATAAAAGGCAGCCAACAAAACTAAATAAATAATATCGAATTTCAATCGTTCCCGGAATAAAACACAGCAACGTGTCACAACGTAATTAACTTTAATAATCTAAAAGTCTGGCCTGGGCAGATTTCCCATACAACAGGTTCCAAAGGACGTTACCGATATATATATTCCCCTGGATCTAACTGCGGAGATGCTAATGTCCATGTCCCCTTGCCCCTCCTCGATAACACTATGCGGCCTAACCGGATGCCTGCCACGGAAACCATTGACAACATTGTACAGGTACAGAATAATATATATGCTCTGCCTGTGCAATGGTTTCCGTGGCAGGCATCCGGTTAGGCCGCATAGTGTTGTCGAGGAGGGGCAAGGGGACATGTACATTAGCATCTCCGCAGTTAGATCCAGGGGAAGACTTATGCCCACAATTGTGATGGCGGCCTGTCAATCTCCTTTTAAGCGCAATTACCCGAGTGGTGGCAGTAAGAAAATGCAAAGTTCTAAAACTTGGTGGAAAACAATAAAAACAAACCAGTTTATTATTAAACTGTATTATTAACAGCAACGTCCTTCTACCGAGATGTCAAATGACCTTCCTCCCTGGAATGGATGAGCGCGTTTGAAGGTGCAACCCTTTCATTGCACTGCTAAGGAAGTAGGACTTGAACCGCCTAACATCAGGGTCACTAGGCCCGAGTGAAATTTCTCAAACTTTAAACTGTGAAGTGTGTCATTATTTTCCCCTTAGCACTCATCAGGGAGTGCATTTGTTCCCACCGTGCATTTGAAAAGCCCCTAATTCTAGACGTGGGGGAGCCAGGGAATTCACAGGTAGGGCCGAGTCTGGTGGTCAGGCCTGGCTCTAGGAGCCCACCACGGGCGGAGCCAAGAGCACGGCAATATAAACCCTGTAATGGAATAAATACCCTGTGTGCTGAATTGCCCTGGTGCTCTGCCGGCAATTCAGAATACAACAAAGGAGAAATCGGTAACACAAACACCTTTAACAAAATCAACGGCTGGTAAGTACCCCCAACCTATTATCTATGTGGCAGAGCAGAATTACCTCATCCGTGAGGCTTTTCTGCCAAGTGGGGAGTCCACATGGAGTATTACAGTAGAGCAACCCGGCATAAGCAGTGGCCATGCCCACCCCATCTCCCTCCTCCATAACCCGTGGACCCAAGAGGTTGGTGACTGTCCCCCATCTTCCCCCAGATACCACAACATACATAATGTACACTTTTGAGCACGAGGTCCATGGTTGCGCCCTCTGGGCCGTGCCGCCTTCCTCTTCCCACGATGACGTGGGCACCGTTCATTGCCCTGCATCTCTTTTCTTCCCTTCTATCTCTTTTTCTTGGTGGGATGGTTCCTGGGTAAAGAAAAAGTATTCTGCGTATGCAGACTACTTGTTTGGTGCTCCGCGTGGAGTACCAAGCTGATTGTAATTTTTTGTTGCTTGGGTCCTTATATCGCCCAGGGACTAGCACTGTGTTCTGTCTACCTGTGTGGGGGCTTGTCCAGCCCCCGGCCGGCTGTACCACAGCATTTCGTACCTTGGGATACCCTTTGTCCCTACCTGGGCGTTTCCCATTTTCCCTGATCTTGGTGCTTCGCACCCTGCATTGTCCCTCATCCTGCCTGGCTCCAGTGAGAAGGAGAGTGGTTGCTCTTTTTCCCTGACAACTGGCTGGGTACCTGTCAGCCAGTGTGCTGCCCCTCTGCCTTCCTGCACCACAGGTTACTATGCCCCCTCAGCAGCGCTAATCTCCCCTGTCCCAGAGTGTTGGGGGGGCGGTCCTGAACCCCCCACTGCGTTCCCGTAAGCCCCCCCACCTGAAAGGACACACACACACAGCCTTTCGGTCTGGGCTTCCCGGTTGCTCTGCTCGCGGCCGGGAACGCCCCTTTATTTATAAACTCGGCGGCGGCGTGCAACGTCACGCCGCCGCGTAAGCCCGTCATTACAGGCAGCGCCACACTCCTCCTTTTTCGGGAGGAACCACAACAACGGCACTTTTAACGATAATAACTTTTAACACACAACTACACTATAAACCACCACTGCACACCCAACACCTCTTTATTGTCAGCCACCCGGGTCCCTTCATCACAATTTACTGGCTAAGTGTCCAAGAACATACTCGCTGAGGTAAGCAGGTTTCCCTCGCCCAGCCCTCTGGGGGTACCTCCTGCCTACCTCCGGCCCGTGGTGTCCCTCAGCCACGGCTCCCCGGATTGGGGAGTCTGGGACCTGGTCCCGGAAATCTCCAGCATCGGGGTCCTCTGGTGGGTCAGGTTCAGGCGGAGTCTCAGTCCGGGGATCACCCAGTTTCTTGAAAAAGCTCACATTCCGGGTGACGGCAGATCGCCCATCCGAGGCCGTCACCATGGATCCCTTGACAGCCACAACATCCAAAGGCTCGGGTTCATAGGGGAGTGAGAGTTTCCCATGGGGTGTCGGTTGCGGACTAGAACTTCGTCTCCCGGCTCAAGCCGTTGAGGCCGGAGACCCCTTCTCAGGTTTTCTTGGTCAATTCTCACTCGCCTTTCCATTGCAACCCGCTGGTTATCAATCACTCCCGGTTCTTTCTCCACAACCTCGGGTAGCAGACCCCAGGGGCATCTCTTGAACAGCGCTTCTGCAGGAGCCACTCCAGTTGAGGCATGCGGGGTGGTTCGATACACCCGCAGGAATTGGTACAGGGCCCGTTGTAGGGGCTGACCCTGTCCCTGGAAGATCCGGAATGTCTTATTAAGAGTCCGCATGAGTCTCTCCGCATCGCCATTGGCTCGGGGCCACAGCGCTGACACCTTCCTGTGCTGCATCCTGCAGCTCTCCATGAGCTCGGAGAACCGCTCACTTTGGAAAGGAGCCCCATTGTCTGAGCACAGGGTGTGGGGAAACCCGTGGGCTGCAAAGATCTTCTCCACCGCCACCACCACATGCTCAAACGCCACGGATTCGACAAACTCCACCTCTGGATATCTAGAGTACTCATCGACAATTGCCAGGAAGTGGGTGCCCACCGACGTCGATCCAAAGTCCGCGTGGACGACCTCCCAAGGTCGGGTGCCTCGGGGCATCACCTCTATTGCCGGCTACCGTTGCAGAGGAGAGGCTGCCTGACACCACACGCATGCCGCTACAAAGTCATCAACCCTCTTCTCTAGTTCAGGAAACCAGACCTTCAACCGGAGTCGTGCCTTGGTCTTGGCTGCGCCTTGATGTCCATGGTGTGCCAAAGTGATGCCCTCCTTCACTTTTGACAGGGGGACGACAATCCGGTCACCCCGGAGCAGCAGGCCCGACTCCGAAAACGACAACTCGTCCTTCACTTTCCACAGCTGTTCAAGTGTTGTTTTGGCCTCATGTGTCCGCCCGGTCACAGCCTCGAGGACGGACTTCCAGGAGCCGTGTTGCATCGAGTGCCTCAGTACTTGAAAACATTCATCTTGGGCCGCCGCGGCCTCCAGCTCCGCCAGCGGCATCGCGTTTGGTGTAGCCGCCTCCACCACCATCCGTACATGGGTGTCAGCCTCTTCTTTACAGATATCATGCCCCTCTCCCCCGCGCACCCCCGGGTGGCGGGACAGGTAGTCCGCCGCATTGTTGGCCCCGGGCCGGTACACCAGGGTAACAGAATACTCAAGGAGGGCGAGCATCCACCTCTCAATCCTTGCCGGTGGCTTTGACGAAGACCCAACCAGGATTGGAAGCAACGGTTTGTGATCGTTACCACCGTCACCGGACGACCCAAGACAGAGTCGAAAATGTCTGCAGCCCCACAGCACCGCAAGGGCCTCCCGCTCGATCGGGAGTACCTCTGCTCAGTCTCTGAGAGTGCCTTGCTGGCATATGCCACGGGCCGAACTCCCCCCGTTGCGATCCACCTGAGTTAGCACGGCCCCCAGGCCAAAAGGACTGGCATCAATAACGATCTCTGACTCCAGGGCTGGGTCGAAGAATGCCATGGTGTCTTCCGTCGTGAGGGCAGCTTTGATGTCCTCAAACGCGGCCTGCTCAAGTGGGCCCCAGTGCCACGTTGACTCCTTCTTCGTCAGGGCCCGTAGTGGTTCTGACCTCGAGGTGAGGTTTTGGATGAAACGTCCACAGTAGGTCACCATCCCCAGAAAACTCCTCACATCAGACACCGACTCGGGAGGTTGTGCCGATTTGATGTCCTGGACCTTTCTTGGATCGGGCGATACCCCTCCCTCCTTCAACACAAAACCGAACAATTCAATGGAGGTGCGCATGAACTCGCATTTTTCCTTATGAAGGGTGAGGCCCAGGGATTGGAGCCGTTCCAGGGTCTTACCAAGCCTCCTCATATGGGCTACCTCTGTCTTCGCGAACACCAGAATGTCATCGCTGATGTTGAGGACGCCCTCGAGATCTGCCAGGGCACCCCTGATGATGTTCTGGAACACCTCGGCGGCAGATGACACTCCAAAACTCAACCTCTTGTATCGGTACAACCCCCAGTGG
The DNA here is from genome assembly GCF_040938575.1 of Ambystoma mexicanum. Classification (NCBI taxonomy): domain Eukaryota; kingdom Metazoa; phylum Chordata; class Amphibia; order Caudata; family Ambystomatidae; genus Ambystoma; species Ambystoma mexicanum. Next base: position 653,476,267 of record NC_090930.1, read on the forward strand.
GTGGTAAACGTCGTTATGTACCTGGACTCAGGGTGGAGAACGACCTGGTGGTAACCTGCTCGGAGATCCAGTTTCGAAAAGAACCGAGCCCCTTGTACTTCCGCAATTATGTCGTCGATCGTGATGCCGCTCCCTCTTTATTGCCTTGTTAGGGAGCCTCATGTCGACACAGATGCGGACCGAATCAGGTTGCTTAGGTTTTCTGGCCACCACGATCGGAGAAACCCAGGGGGTCGGGCCCTCCACCTTTTCGATGATGTCCAGGTTTACCAAACTGTCCAGCTCCTTGTCCACTTGCTCTCTCAGATGAAACGGTACCCTACGATGTTTCAGGGCAATAGGTTGGACCGACTCATCGATGTGGAGCTGAACTGGTTCGCCGGTCATCTTCCCGATCCCACTGAAGAGTGCTGCGTACTTGTCTAGGAGATCATTGATGTCTTCCATATAGACTGAATAGGCGAAACTGACAATCCCCAGGGCCTCGGCAGCGGCACAGCTGAGCAGGGTGTTGTCACTCACAGGAGTCACATAGAAGCGAGCCTTGATCTGTGAGCCGTCATGTTCAACACAGGCTATAAAGGCACCATCCAGTGGTATCGGTTCCAGCCCTCCAAACGCAAATATGCGAGCCTTTCGGTGTGTCCGGACCTGGGAGGGGTTCAAGCGTGTCATAATGTCCTCTGGCCATTACATTGAGGGAGGCCCCCGTATCCACGAGCACCAGGTCTGGGGAGTGGTGGACCTCCACCACACATCTGGGCTGTCTCCGGCTCCTCCTTTTCAGAATTTCCACGCTCGAGACGAAAAAGATGTTCTCCTCGTCCTCCTCCTCGGCACCCTCCACTTGGGGATCAACTTCGCCCTGATCCACCTGGGCCACATTCGGCGGCGGGTTCTGGCGTGGAATACACGTCCGTGGCTGGCCTCTCAGCACCATCACCGGCAGGGCTGCACGGCATACCCTTGAAAAATGATCGGCCAGTCCACATCTGCCACAGGTCTTTCCCACTGCCGGACATTCTGTCGGGTGAGGAAGGTCGTACCCGCATTTCTGGCATGACTCCGCAGCTCTGCCTGCCCTGTCACGGGGTCCTCCACCAGGACGTCTCCAGCCATATTAACCCTTCTCCTGGCTTTCACACGACGTAGTTGCACCAAAACTACATAAAAACTCACAATCCAAACATGGGTGTGCAGATCATGCTGCCTGCAAGCAGAATTGCCAAAAATTTGGCCCGGATTCACTTCCCCCTCCAAACCAGAGCTCGGAGAACATCCTGTCAGACAAAATGGCCGCGAGCCACAGCCACGGCGTAAGACGGAGCATCCAGGCGCTCCGTTTATGCAGAAAAATTTCGGAAGCCTGCACCGCCGGGCCCGGGCATCCGCACTCGCTCGTCGCCACTGTTGGGGGGTGGTCCCGAGCCCCCCACTGCGTTCCCATAAGCCCCCCCCACCTGAAAGGAGACACACAGCCTCTCGGGCCGGGGTTCCCGGTCGCTCTGCTCGCGGCCGGGAACGCCCCTTTATTTATAAACTCGGCGGCGGCGCGCAACGTCACGCCGCCGCGTAAGCCCGTCATTACGGGCAGCGCCACACAGAGTATGAGCACAACAGTAGATGCACAGAAATAAAAGAAAATAAATGGCGGCTCGAGCCTTCGGGCCGTCATTTACTTTTTACTTTTTGTGCATTTCTTTTGATTTTGTCTGTGCCGCAGCAGTCCCCTCTTCTCCATTGGCATGGGCATAATAAAATAAAATGCACAAAAGGGAAACAAGATAATTTGCGGGACGAGTGCAGGGAGGGCAGCAGGGCCACATTTACTTTCTTTCATTTTCATGCATTTGGCTTGATTTTGCCTGTGCCGCTGCAGTCCGGGAAGAGGGGACTGCAGCGGTGTAGGCAAAATGATAAATGCTCAAAAAGGAAAAAAATAATGGCGGCCAGAGTTCTGGGCGAATGATGGAAATGAGGAAGGTATAGGGCGGGGGAAGAGACGTACCTCTTAGTTGGCACGTGGTCAGTGCAGCTTCTTTAAGGCTGCTCCGGTGACTCCCTCTTCTGCCCCCAGCCAATCCTGTTTGTGCGGGGGCAGGACAGGAAGTCGTGTGTGGGTGGGCCTGCCTGGCACGTGCCTGTCACGCAGCGTGAGCTGCATTTGGTTTTCTTTCCCGTTTCACCCTCTGCTTTTGTTTTCAGCCCATATCAGATCGTTGTGGGCAGCGATGGCGGGCGGGGCCGTAGTCAGCAAGAGAATCCTTCTCAAAACAAGGGTCTGGCTGCAGCCCCCGTTTCAGCCAAGGTCTCGCCAGACTCGCCCACCTCTATATAATCCTCCACCTCTATATAATCCTACTTAATCCTTCACTAGGAAAAAGTGTCAGTTTTACTGAATTCATGGCTAGAGTTTTATATGGCACCGACGGCAGGCACGGTCGATTCGCAGCACCTCCAAAGTAAAGGTGAGGAGAAAAAACACCGGATCTTCACACGCTTTGCAAACATTCAACTCAGTTAAGTGCAAAGGGAGGGAGGGTTTGGGGGGTTGGGCAAGGATAAGTGCAACGTGGAGGGGAATAAGGAGGGGAGCAAAGGTAAGTGCTTGAAAAAACTCCAGAGCAGTGCCAGGCAGGCAAGGGGGAGATATGCAGGGCAACAAACCAATCTAGGTAAGTTCATGCAACGTCAATCGGCCGAAATCCAAGCAGAGCCGCAACCCAGTCTAAACTATCTCCTGCAGAGGAAGGTTTTCAGTCTTTTGCGTAATGGCAACTGGCTCTCCTTCGCTGATGGTTACCAAGAACTTCATTCCAAAGCAAACAATGCAGGTACCCATTTTTCCCACAAGGCTCAAATTGCATGGGTAAGACCCCAATGCTTCATTAGCACACTTTTCAATTATAATGACCACTTGTGCCACAACCTTAATTCATAGACACTGGTCAGTTTTCAGTACATGTATTCTTTAATGGATTGCCAACATGTGTTTCAACCTTATCACTAAGGTCTTCTTCAGGGCTTCAATACCAATAAACATATCCATATTTGAACAGGAGAATACAAAATACATTTTTGTAATTGAAAACAAAATATACACGTTTTTACATAACCAATCAATTCATATCCACATATCCAAATAAATAAAAAAAAAAGATATATCCACATAAACAAACATTATGAACCAGATGTGGGAACAAACGTGGGTTGTAAGGAAAGAAAAATAAATAGGGCATTTATTACTATTTTCCTGATATGAACAATCCATTAGACACTCATCACTTCAGATTCTGATGCTCAACACCACGTCTCAAAAGCATTTACCTCCACCATTGTGGTCATGTTACCACCATCAACATACTCAATTGGAATCTTAATGCTCAACAGCCCATGCCAACTCTGTGTGCTCAAAAGATCCGATCCAAGAGTGAACAGATAGGAATATACGATTGGTGACCAACTCTACTTTGATAATTACCATTTAATAAAAATTGTTGGTTATGGTTGTTAGGAAAGATTTCATAATTGTATGTAATTTTCCCTCCATGTGTCAACCCCCAAACTTTTTGCTGCTGTTTACACCATTGACCGACTTTGCCAGAGAAGCACAACCTTCAGCTGCACTCCTCTGAGCTTTCGCTCACTTTTTATGGGGAAACTGACATGCCCTTAAGACAGTCAGTACTGGGAGACTTTGTTTCCCTTAGTCCTTTCCTCATGTTGCAGCTTTTGCGCAACATGTAACAAATGTGCAAAGTATCTTACCATACAGCACACTTGGGTCTATAGTCATTTCCAAAGGCCCTAGATACTCTTGCTGGACTTTTTATGAACTGTGCAGATGTGTCATGGAGAGGACTGGTGACAGCTATCTCTTCGCATTCGTTTTAACCCTTCCCTGCCATGTTAACCATGTTAACTGCGTTTGCCACGAGGTTCTTTGTCCTGTCCTTTGGCCATCTTGCCCCTTCACCTTCCCCAGGCCGAGTCGGCCCAGGCCAGTCCTTATTTGGTCATGCACTTTCCCGCAAATCCCAATGCTTTTGCGGGCTTCTGCATGCCTTGTCTGTGCCTCCAGGATGTGGGCTGGAACGTCTGATTCCAATACACATCCTGGGTGCCAGAGAGTCTGGAGTGCCATGAATGCCTGGGACCACCGTGGTCCGTGATTGGCCCACGTATGGAGTGTGTTTGTGAGCAGGGTCCTCTCCATTTTGGCGCAAAGGGAACTTTGGATGAGAGGAGGCTGAAAACACCACTACCAGGTCGATCGGATAGGACCCAAGTATCCTGCAACTACGAAGCTGAGTTGAGGAACCGCTGGTGACCCGCTGGAAGGTTTGGCACACTGAGCCCCCTGTCGTCCCATGCGACCCCTCTGCCTCTGGTCATCCTAGAAGGTTTGCGAAGACGCTTCGACCCATTGGAATAGTGGGACCAACTATTCTCGGCACCTTCATCAAACCCTGCAAGTAAGCTTTCTCAGAAGTGTCCCTGGGCCAACCAGTGGACTGTCCAGCTTACACAGTTGCTTTGCTCTGTCACTGCCGCCGTTTGGAGGAGGCCCTCAAAACTTGGCATACTGGTAGCTCTGTGTCCACGGCACCCTCACACCGAATTTCGTACACTTGGCGTTCCCAGGTCTGAAGTGAGACAAGTGCGCCAGGACCGGAGTAAGCGCAGTTACCGTGTTGCCCTGCTGCGGCAACGACTTGTGCAAATTCGCTGCATTTGTGACCCTCTTGCCCCTGAAGCCTGCTGCAGTGAAACTGGGTCGATTCGTCCTCGTGGAGCGGAGAAATTGCCACTGTGCCGTTTGGGAATCATCGCTGTATCTCAGGAACTAAAAGGTGCCAAGATGTCCTTTTTGCTGCATTCAAACCTGCCAGGGAAGTGGATTGAACTGGCGAAGTTTGGGTCTGCTTGCGTTGGGGACCGGTGAGTACGTCTTACCCCAACCGGAGGCCCCTAGCGTAAGAGCCTATTTTTACGCACAAGTGGCCCCTTGGGGCCCCTCTCCTTTCTACAGCTATTGCAAAATAGCTACTTCATCCCCGTACTCTCGAACTGCCTCTGCCTCCAAGTGGAATAGTGGGAACTTGTTTTGCCTCACCTCATCCACCTTCCTGAGTTGCTAGAGACTCATGAAGAGACCCTATTCCGCCCATTGGCACAAGCGCGTGCATGCACTATTGAGCACAAGGCTCCTCTCTTCGTAGGGCTTGGACTGCTTCTTAGTTAGGTGTATTATTGATGTTGAACTGGGACTAAAGATTACCTGCACTGCCCGTTTCCTTCCCCTCTAGGTTGTCAACATATTTCGTGCAGTCACCCCTTTAGACCCCCATGGTCTTGTATATATATTGTATTGATATTGATGTATTGGTTTACTGAGTGATACTGTGATTCTTTTGCGATGGTCTATGCTACAAAGGCCTTGTAATAAATGTATCTATATTTTTGATATAACACCTGTCTGGAGTAATTTGTAAGTGTCCTTGCTCTGTGTGCTCATTGAGGTCCTTCAGTCACCCTCACCCCTCCTGAGATTTAGTCTTGACTGCCTGCCATAGCTACCCTGATTGGTCTGACTTGTCCAGAGGTTACTCTGTTCCAAGAAACTAGGTTGGCCTCCTGAACCTCTGCCCCTCACAGTCCGAGTTCAGAAATCCTTCTTAACAAACAGTTGACTGCCAACCGAAACAGGAATCAATTTCTCTTGCTTCACTAGAATACTTCAAAGAACAATGAATATTTCTATTTTGCTTGAAACCCTAAAAACAAACAAAGCTACTCAATAACATAACTATTGTGTTACACCACAACTCATGTGATGGTACGTAAAACTGTTTTACCTTCAACTCAGAACCCAAAAGGATGCACTAATGCTATCAGTTATGGCCATTACGTACACGTTTCACTCTTCTAGGTTCAATCCCAGATCACAAAGTACCTAAAAGCAAACCTATTGGATTGCCTATATGCAAAAAAACATAAAACACAAAAGAAACATTGCCCTTCACCAGATGACCCGTGCTGCTGAGAAAACTCCTTACCTTCCATCTGTACGTTTTAGTCAACACAAAATAGATGCAAGTGTAAATTCTCCCAGGTCATTACCAGTTCAAATATCCCTAAAAATGCAATCAGTATAAAAAAATAAATAAGTATAGTTATTTTTGGTGTGTGCTAATAAATGGAATTAGTATATTCATATTTATCGCTAACTCCCAAGTCTTACATCAAAGATGGTTTTTTAGGCCTATCAACCTTATAGAAACAAACGTGGCGTTCCGTGTGGCAACATCCGCCACCATTTGTTTTCAGTCGTATTTATATTGTTTGTGACTCAGACGCTGGGTGCCTGATGTCATACCCCATTTACATATGTAAACAAGCCTCTCACGCACAGTAGTGCGGAGCTTCAATGAGAGATACATAGATAAGCGGTATACACTCACAATTACTAATATAATTGTCACTATATGTATATTTCAATAATTCAACCTAAAACAATGTCAAATGCATAACATCTACATACAGCTGTGGGGCATCCAGTGACAGGCAAATTAATAAGGAGGCACTTGGATCCGAAGGAATGTTCCCAACATCCTTTTTGAAAGACTAGTAAATCTACTAGTCAATACTTGAATGCAAGTGCTAAAGTTAACCTTGTTGGTGGCAACATCCTAAAATTGTACTAAAATTGTGCTTTTTTACCAAATGATCAGTTGCAAGTATTAAATCTTACCCAACATCAACTACTTTTATTAATCATTTTTATTAGTTTTAATATTAGTTTTATTCATTATTAACTACTTTTCCAGCCCCCCTTTTTTATTTAAAATCTGCTTGTGTCTAGGGGTTCGCAGTGTTTTCCAGCTGCCCTGCTTATTTTAAATCTGCTTGTTCCCAGTGGTTGCATTGTGCTTTCATCTTCCCTGCACCCCCTCCTTTGTGTTCTCCCCTAGTGTCCCATCCTACCCTTACTCCCCTTCCTCACCCAACCCACTTCACCCATGATGCTCTCTGTTTCTCCCATCTTCTCCAACTGTTTCACTATCGACTATCCTCCCCTCCTCACTAAAGTCTGGTAGGAAGAAAATAAAAATAAAGATATCCTGGTCTCCAACCCAGGCCTCCCTATCGCTGATAACTATACCAGCGCTTCCTCCCGACAGACACTCACTTTGTCGTTGCCTCACCTCACCTATGAACTCTTCATATGGTCTCTGTGCGCTCTCCTTTCTCTTCCTCTCCCATTAATGGTGGCACCCGGTGGGAGGCCCTCCTGCCCCCCTTCCGCTCCTCTGAGGTTATCCTTATTTTAGACGACTTGGTGGTGCAATTCCCATCCAAGCAGGTAGCAGTCTTCTATAGGCAACAACAGTGGGCCTATTAAAAACATTGGGCTTCGCCATCAACTACAAGAAATCCTTCTTGTGGCCGTCCAGGAGGCTTATTATAGAAGAGTGAAACTTTGAGTGAAACTTGCAAAATAACAGCATAACCGATACCATTAGTGCATTCTCTTGGGTTCTGAGTTGAAGGTAAAACAGTCTTACGCACCATCACATGGGTTGTAGTGCAACACAATTGTTGGGTTTTCAAGCAAAATAGAAACCTTGATTGTTCTTTGAAATAGAATAGTGAAGCAAGAGAAATAGATTTGCGTTTTGGTTTGCAGTCAACCATAACCAACAATTTTTATAAAACGGTAATATTCTATCAAAGTGGAGTTGGTCATCAATCATATATTCCTATCTGTTCACTCTTGAATCAAATCTTCTGAGTGCAGTGAGCTGGCAGCAGACATGAAATGATGATTAATCATGGGCTACTGAGCACCAAGATTCCAATTGAATACGTTGGTGGTGGTAACATGACTACAATGATGGAGGTAGATGCTTTCGAGACATGGTGTTAAGAGGTTGAGCACTAGAATCTGAAGTGCTTTATGAGTGTCTAATGAATTGTTCATATCAGGAAAATAGTAATACATGCTTTATATATTTATTTTTCTTTCCTTACAACCAATCTTTGTTTGCACATCTGGTTCCTATTGTGTTTTATGTGGATATATATTTTGTTTTAATTGATTGGTTATTTTGTTTCAATTACTTTTTATTGTTTGTATTCTCCTGTTCAAATATGTTTATTTTGATTGAAGCACTGAAGACGACCTTAGTGAGAAGGTCGAAACACGTGTTGGCAATCCAGTAAAGAATACATGTACTGAAAACTGACCAGTGTTTTTCATTTGAAAGAATGGTTTGTGTTTGAAGGCAAACGCGATCTATGAATTAAGGTTGTGGCGCAAGTGGTCATTATTTTGTTACATGCTTAATTTAATGGCTTGGGACAGCGTCACTTTTTATGCACAATGCTAGCCAACTACCTAGAACTATATAAATTATATCGAATTGCAAGAGATTTATTCTCTGACTGTATAGTAGATAGCTCAATGGAGTGTTAGCCCACAGTCCAAATTTCTCACTTTTCAATTATGCATAGTAAACCCCCTGGACCCTACTTTCAACCCCACTCCTCGACTGCAGCCACAGAACGTGTCAGTTATGGTTCTAAAAAAATATATAAGAGCTAGGTGAAAGACCATCCAAATGAAAGTGACCTGTCCTGAGAGCTATGCCCTGCACACTATGCAGTTTTCCATAATAGAAATTGTACTGACAATACTCACTGCAACTTTCCATAATGTTCCGTTCAGCACACATTAGATTAATTTGCAAAATGTGTATCGCATCAGCACACATTGTAAATTCATCTTTGGTATAACACTTGTGCAGTTACAACACGTTGAAATTGTCAATAAGGCTCCACTCCATACATATTTCCTCTTTCCAATCAAATGTATGCCCACAACCCAGTATGCATACTTTTCAATTTCCCATATTTTGATGGTACACCTAAATTGCTTTATTCAATTTATCACCCTAACAGGCTGCTGCTGGTAGTGCAGGTCACTGTTGTGCTGAAGCATGCAGCACCACTTACAGTGGCTGGTGGAAACCATCTCCCTGTCTCTTGCCACAGTTATTTGTCACCCCACAGCTCCCGGTTCATTTAATTCATTCCCTCTCAAAATCGATTCTGAGTATGTTGGGGTCCTTTTGCTGCCCCAGTCATTCCTTCCACATGCGTAATCCCTCATGGCTCCAATTAGAGCAGCAGTCGCCACCCTATAGTTAAGGTGAGTCGGAATCCAATAGGAAACCCAAAAAAATGAATTGCTCATAATGTTGACTCGTGCGACCGATTTAGCTGAAATTATTAAAACAATAGGGACGCCCAGGCCACCCCCCTCAAGACTGCAAGTTTGAGAAAGATTTGTTAAAAAATAAAGTTGCAGCATACTTCTCATACATTTTCCTACATATAAAAAAAAGTTTGTTTGCCAGACGTACAGCCGAAACTGCTGGATGGATTTGAACCATGTCCGAAACAACCTGGGCATATTCGAGCCTTTTTGTCGTTTGGGGTTATTCCGTGCAGTTGTTTTAAAAATATTTTTTGGTAGGGGGAGAAAAGGGCTGCCCTCTTCTCCCCCTACCAAAAAAAGTGACATCTACAATGGTGCATCAGGATCATGGTCTGCATCAGGATCATGGTTTGCCGAAATATAATAAAAAGCACCATCTTTTCTTTTCCTCAATGCAAGAGATAGCCGTGGCTATAGCCACGGCTATCGGAAAATGAAATCCAGGAAAAAGCAGTTTGCAGGTCAAAAAACATGCAAATACCATCAGGCTAGAGGTGGGGTGGAGGCAATAGGACACCAAGTGAAATTTGGGAGTTGCAGGGGGTCTGCAGATTTTCTGCAACCTCGGCCATCGGACAGACTAGCCGAGATTTCTAAGCAAACTGCGTCACAGAAACAGCGAGTGTTGTGGGGGCATTGGAAGAGGGCAGGGGATCCTAGGCAGCCATCACGGGTGTGTGGGTAGCACACACACAGGAGGGGAGCACTTGGTGAGGGCCTGGGAAGCATTTTGTGTCAGTGTTTCTGATATTCACGGCTATAATACGACTACAGAAAGCAAAGGGTATCTGTAGCTCTGTACCCGCGAATATAGAATAATACTTTTTTTTATAAAACCTGATTTTTACAGCTATAGTGATGTCAGTGGTGAGAAATCACTGGCTATGGACAAAGGTCATGGCCAGTGACACAATAGGCATCCAGGTCTCCCATCCATGCAGTAACCGGGACGACACTGCTTAGCTTCAAAGCGAAGAAGGGGCCAGCCCCCTCAGGCCATGTTGCCTAATAATTGAGCCCAAGTTACTCCCATCCATGCAGTAACCGGGACGAAACTGCTTAGCTTCAAAGCGAAGAAGGGAAGAAGGGGCCAGCCCCCTCAGGCCATGTTGCCTAATAAGTGAGCCCAAGTTACAAGACCACAGAGAGCAACATGGCCTGAGGGGGTCAGGAAAAAAAGCAAAAACAAACTCCAAAGCCCTCAACCTCTAACTCTATATAGAAATAATTAGATGGTATCCATGTGGAACAATAGAATTAATCAAAACATCAGCAGAGATGCTACAATGGGGCACCTATTCGTAAAGGAACATTCAACCTTCACATTGGAAAACGACAAATAATTGAACGATTCTATTGATTCAATATAACATAAGTAACACAGTTAGAAATGTCAGAAAATGACCCGTGCGTCCCACAAAAGTGACTTGTGGTTGTGCAAATACAGCAATTAACAATACATATACACAAACAGCCAAATAATTAGATTTCCTAGTCGATTCCTTACAGTAAAAATAATAGGATAAATTGCTCACCATAATCGTATTTCCGATGCTTGCATCTGCTTAGATTCTCATGCTATGCACAAGTCGACATCTAGTGGTAGCCGCAGAGTATTAGATTTTCTGTTTTCGAAACGCGAAAAGGGTCATCGACAGGGCATGCCAGTAATATTATCCCTAGTGTGACCTCCACTGTACCCATGGTCATTCATGCGTCGAAGTCCCTCAGATTGTTTTGTTTCGGACATGAGGTGGCATGAAGTGGAGCGCGAGTACAGATGTAATACAGCAGATAAGTAGATAAGCCATCTATGCACCTTCTAATCCACAGGGGAGGAAGGGTGGGCGCATGTGAACCCAAGCAGACACAAGCATCAGAAATATGATTACGGTGCGTAATGCATCCCTTCTGAGGCTTGTGGATCTGCTTAGATCACATGCTTTGCATGAATTAGCGAGCAGTGTCTGGAGAAGGTGATGGGTTGTGAGAAGATACAGTGGCAAATAGATGTTTTAGCACCGCTTGTCCCACCTGTAAAAATGCTTTAGAATGTGTGTCAATGCAGTAGTACCGAGTAAAGGTATGAATAAAGCTCTCTTTAGCTGCTTTGCAAATGGCACACAGCAAGACATTTGCAATAAAGGCCAAAGTAGCTCCTCTACCCCTGGTAAGCAAACTGCCAAGTTCATGGATTGAGGATGTGGGTGTAACCTTGTCCCCCCCCCGTGCTGGGTGAGTATGTTGAAGGGGCACAGAGTTTAGCTGGATTGCATATCGCCAGTTTGCACAGATGAAGAAACCAAGGTTGTCTGGGAGCAACCAGGATAAGCGTCATTGGTTTTTATTGCAGTTCGATCACTGTTCTGCTCAGAAGCAGTGTTGGGGGGGGGGGGGGAGCGTAGGCAAATTTCCCTGGCCAGCTCATCCACAGGGCATTCCCCTTGTACCAGGATTGGGAGGATAGCCCCAGAGGGAAAAATAGTCAGATTTTTCTGCTGAGCTGCTACTCGTGCTCTTCGGGTAGAGGATCTCTGCTTAATGCGTCTGCCAGAGAATTGAGTTTGCCTGGAACATGCTGCGATACTAGGAACATGTTGCACTTGAGTGCCCACTTCCAAATGTTTTGTGCTAGCCTGGACAGACTTGGAGAGTGTGTGCCTCCCTGCTAGTTGATGTAAAACATGGCAGTGGTGCGGTCTGTGAGGATTTGTACTGTTTGACCCGACAGATGCACTTAAAAAACTTGTAGGCATTTGAGCACTACTAGTAGTTCTAAGAGGTTTATTTGATTTTGGACTGTGATATGGGTACACGGGCCATGCACTGTGTGGTGAAGGTAGTGGGCTCCCCACTCAGTGAGAGATGCATCCGTTTTGACAATCGCTTGCACTGTAGAATTGTGAAAAGGTTTTCTTTCTTTCAACAGATTTTCCTTTGACTACCAGTGTAGCACTTGAACTAGGCTTATTGAAACAACCACTAGATCGTCCCACTGACCACTTGCCCAAGACTATTATTTCGCTAACCAATCTTGCATTGGGCACATGCGCAGCCGTGCGTGTGGAAGCAGTTAAATGCACACAGCCATCATCCAGAGCAAATGCATTGCTTTGCCTACGGTTATTTGGCCACCAGCTAGATACTGAGAGTTTTGCAGAAGTATGTTTTTCACTCTTTCGTTTGATGTGAAGACTAGACCCTCTTCTGTTTTTATGACCGCTCCTAAGAACTGTTTTCTTTTGCTTGGAACAAAACTTTCTCGTTGATTGAGAATCCCAATTGGACCAGAAGATCAATTGCTCTTTGGGTATTTTGCTTTCAAATTTGGGGGGGGGATTCCCCTGTTATCAGCCAGTCGCCCGGATAAGGGTACACTGGGATTGATGATCTACATAGGTGCACTGCCACTACCACTAGTACCTTGGTGAATACCCTTGGGGAGGAGGATATGCGGAAGGGTAGCACCTTGAATTGGTAGTGTTGGTTCGCTATTCTAAAGCGCAGGAATGTTCTGTGTACTTGGAACATTGAAATATGAAAGTATGCATCGTTCATGTCCAAGGTTGCCATGTAGTCCCGCTGTTATAGTAGTGGGATTACTTTCTGTAGCGTTATCATGCTGAAGTTTTGCGGCTTGACATAGGTGTTTTCAGGGCACAGGTCTAGGACAAGGCGCATTGTTAGGTATTTTTTGGCACAAGGAACTCCATTGAATAAATACCCTTGCTTACCTAGTTTGTCAGGAACATTTCTATGGCGTCTTTTAGTAGAAGTGCTTTGACTTCTTCTAACAGGATGCGTTATTCTTCCTGTGTGGTAGGACTTTGTCTTGGCGGGTGGTTGCCTAGTATTAGCTCTAGGCAATAGCCCCTCCACCACGGTGGAAAGTACCCACTAGTCCGAAGTGAGGCCCATGGGTAAAGTGAAAAATACGACCTCCTACTGGAGAGGAATGGGAGGTAACCTTTAGCAGTTGGTCATTGCTTAGGAGGGGAGGAGCCCGCTCGAGGAGGAGAAGGAGGAGGAGCCTCCTCGAGGAGGATCTGCCCCTACTTCTGGATCTTCTTTGGCCCCTTTGAAAATTCTGTTGGGAGGACTGCCCCTTTGAAGAACCCCAGGACAAACTCTGCCCACTCTGGTTGTAATTGTAGGAGTTCTGTCCTCTAAACTGGCGTGCATTTGAACCTCCTCTCTGCCCAAAGGGTTTGTTAGTGAGTGGTCCCAGCGATTTTAGGGTGTTGTATTCCTCCTTTGCACTTTTTAGTGCGTCTTGGACCGCTTTGCCAAATAATGCATTGGACTCGATGGGCATGTTTAAAAGGGTAGCCTGGATCTCCAATTTGAAACCAGATGGACAAAGCCATGCATGGCGTTTGAGAAGTGTACCCTCAGCCCCAATTCGCCCAGCACTATCTGCTGCGTCCAAGTTATTCTTAATAATGCATCTTGCTACTGGTCTCCCTTTAGCAATAGTGTGTAATAGCTGTGTCTTTAGGGGCTCTGGAACCAAGTCTATTTGTTGTGAGACCTTGTCCCACTTGTGTCAATTATAGCTGGGTAACAGTAGTGTTAGCTATTTTTATTTGATGGGCAGCCGAGGAAGCTACTTTCCTGCCCAGGGTGTAGATTTTCTTACTCTCCTTGTCAGGAGGGGCTTCGCCAGAGGCTAGGGGTGTTCCTGCTCTCTTTCTTGGGGTGGTGACTACTAGAGAGTCCGGCTTTAGCGTGCCCTTAATGTATAAAGGGTCCGATGAGGATGGTCTGAATTTTTTTTTTGATGCATGGGTTGACCGCCCTTGTCAGATTGGGGGCAAGTAGAGACGGTTGAATACGCCTCTGGACAGATTGGAACACAGGGATGAACTGTGCTGCAGACCTCTTAACCCCAAGGATATCCTCTACAAAGTCTTTATTGACGTGAGCTTCCTGGGGATCTATCTTAAAGTGTTCTACAGCATTTAAGAGCAGGTCATTGTATTGCAGCTGGTTGTCCACCAGGGAATCAGCCACCCGTTGGTTGGTATGATCTGGGGATTGGATGATGTATACGTCGTCGTCGTCGTTGTCTTGGTCCAAGTCCCCTGTGTCACCTTGGTCTTCTGGGTCTGTAAACAAGCCAGGGTCTTGTGAGTCCTGAGTACCATAATAATATGTGTCCTGACCTACGTCTTGATATGATGTGATGAGGCATTAGTCTGTGTTTAATCCAGGTGGGCTTTTTTGGTGTCGGCTGTCTGCCAGCTGCTCCGTCTTGGGGGTGGGGGTGGGGTAAAGGTTGGGGAGTTGATCTGGGTGTTGATCAAAGAAATTTACAAAACTAGTACATGACCCTATCTAACTTTTCTGGGGTCCACTGGGAGGAGCTTGGCAACAACGAGGGTGTAGGTGTAGGTAGAAGCTCTGGAGCAGGGGGCGGTTTATGATGCAATGCCCCTGAAAGGGATCCTCAGGGGTAGAGTAATACTTACTCTTTGGACCCTGTGATTTAGAGGATTGGGGAATCAACGATTGAGTTTGTCTACATTATGGCCTTCAATGGGTTGTCTGGGACATGTTTTTTAATTCAGTCGCTCATTTTAGAGTTTTCTGAAGGGGCCGTCGATGCGTCTTTCGACACACAGTCGCCGGAACCGGAGGACTTCCCAGATTTGGATGCAGTGCCGAAAACAGACTTTGGCGTTTGTTTTGGGGGCCTGTCATGTGGTGATCGTGACCGCATGGCCCAGAGGACAGGGAATGTTCGGACCTTCCCACGGACACCGTGTGTGGCTTATCGGTTGATGACGTGATCAACCGTCGGTCATGGGGGAGGGGTTTATGTGCTTGGTGTGGCGTGTAATGGAGAATGGAGGTGCTCGAGTCGCTGGGTGTCGTGTACGCAGCAGAACCGCCAGCCTACCTGCTGAAGTCTGCGTTTGCACATGGGAATTTATCGGATCCCGATCGTGATCACTTAGGATGCCGAAATCGCTGGAGGCTCCCTCAACGTCCATGGCGGCCTCTGCCTGCATGGCGTGGTGGGCCCAGCATTTAGTCTTGCGGTCCTTTAAGGTTTTAGGTCTAAACAGGTTGCAAAGCATGCCGTTTTTCAGCGTGGTCCCTAGGGAGGCAAAGGTTACACACTTGGTGTGAATCCTTCCAGGGAAACGTCCTGTTACAGGAAGGACATCATTTAAAAGGAGTGTGTTCCACAGTGTACAAGCATGGCAGCCTGGCGGAATACAAGGGAGCATAGGGGAATCTGCATTCTCAAAAAAAGATTAAATTTGAACCTACCCTGCTCTCCCTATTGTACAGGGCCAAGGCCCATTGGGGCCTAGATAGGCCACAGACAAAGTTCATCGAGACAGTAGTCATTGTCGTCGACGGATGATCTTGTCCTCGAAAGCCGGTTCCAGAGATGTTGCGGGATACGGTTGTCGGAAGGACAGAAAGAAAGACTAACTTTAAACTTTTTCTAAGTAATGGCGTCAGCCAAGAAGGAGGATATTCGTCCTACTTCGATGGCGGAAACAAACCATCTGAGGGACCTAGATGTGTGAAAGACCATGGGTACAGTGGACGTCACACTAGGGTTAGTATTACTGGCGGGGGAGTTGCTAGGTCTGGAAAAGACCTGGGGCTCTGCTGATGTCGGTACTGTTGGGATGGGGGCTAGCTAATCTTTTGGCTTTAGCTCCTGAGATTCTATCCGGGGCTACAACCAAAAGATCAGGGGCTATATCCCCCTTAGCCCCCTCCTAGCAACGCCCCCGATTACTGGCACCCCTGTCGACATCCCTTTCCGAGTTTCAAAAACAGAAAATGTAATACTCTGCGGCTACCACTAGATGTTGACTTGTGCATTGCATGTGATCTAAGCAAATCCACAAGCCTCAGAAATATATATATATATATATTCATACATACACAATTTCACACTAGCTATTGCACTATTCCTATTAGAAGTACTGATCTGGATTGTATGTAGCAGCAGTGTTCTATTCTGCTCAACTCCTTTTCATGGACGTATTACACAACCACAACAGTGGGCGCTCATATTCATGCCAAACATGTTTAGTTCCCTGTACGCTGGCACGTCACTATTAGGAACTTTTTCAGGGGCAATACACATATAAAAAAGGACTCTACAGACTATAATCCAATACATTTTTCAAGTCACACGGAGCACAAATGTCTGTGGACACTTCGTGTTCTTTTAGCGATGCTTCACATCTGTAACGTTTAGCTGGATCAACTGGGTATTGACTTTAATTCCAGTCCAATAATCTTCATGTTTTATTTTCTCTTATTGGTTTCCATAGAGAAATGAACAGTAACCTGTTACCTGCTGTTCTTCTATCCATTACACATTACTTATTAGTAGTATAAGTACTTACCAAACTGCTTACCACTCCCACTTTGTGGTTATGCAGCAGTTCTTCTGCACGTACCTCTACAAATAAACACAACTACACATCACTCGTACACCCTCTAGTCTCGATAGATGTCGGTCAATTATGACCAGTAGGTCACTCAATATCCGTAAGATATATACTTACTAGTGGCAAGAAAAGGTTCTTTAAAACTATGCGTAGCTCCACTTCGGATTTCATTAGCTGCATATGATCTAGAAATGTGGGGCGAGGTTCATCTATTTAGTAAAGCACACTGGCATCTGAAATATACAGAGCACAGTGTATGTGGCATTAATAATCTCAGGTCTCCTCTCAAACTCAGGCCAAGCACCATAACAGCACATGTAACATTTAATAAGCAGCGCCTACTTTTACACTATTTCATATTGCGAACCACCGATTGCGTCAAAGTAGTTTGATCAGCCCGAGCCCAGCATCCAGGTTGCGATCTTGCCTCCCTCCTTCTCGCAGGCTTGGCCTTCCCCTTGAATTGCCTCTTCCATCAGAGGGCATTCAACCCAGAGATGATCTTTAACCTCGCCAATTATTCCACCTCGTTCGCACAATCTTAAATTGGTTTATCCCCATCCTGCTGAAACAGGATGAACAGGAAAATATTCTCATTTTCCAAAGACATACATTTTGGCGGCCCTCCATTTGTATTTTGGCCAGAGTAAATGTACACATCTGAAATTTGTGGGCACACAATAGATTAAGTCTGACAGAAATTGGGCAACACAAAGTAAAAGAAATAGATCAGTTGTACACAGCCCCACTGAATGTGAGGCGATATAGGTTGTGTGGTGTCGCAGGCTGCAAAGCTCATTTGTACGATTATATCTCAGCCATATAAATGAGAGTGCAGGGTTTACATCAACACATTTTAAACATGGACACATTAAATTGCATCACCTTCATTTGGTAAAGAAAACATATTGGTATCAATCAGGGCTTTAAGTGGGCCGGGGTTAGTGTCCGAAAATTCTGTCCGAGATGTACCCTGGTAACCCCAGCCCAACTTTTTTTCTAAAGCTTGAAGCACTCGTGCAGCAAGAGCTTCAGACTTTTCTTTCTGAATTGTGTGCTGACCACCACCAGGGACCCCTTTGATGTGGTGATCATCATCCTTGCACCCCAGGTGAGAGGGTGACGATCAATGCAAAGGGGTGCCTGGCAGGGGAGGCTGGGGGGGGGGGGGGGGGTTGGCGCCCAATTAGGAGGTAACACTCACCTGAATGTAGTTATTCGGGAAGGGCTCTTAAGGATGGTGTGACTGAAAAGGGACATGGTCTGTAGCTCCAACCCCCTGCCAGGCCACGCCCCTTTTGGCCACATCCTCTTAAGAGCCTGGCTCGATTGTGCATGACAATTAAAGCACTGGTATCAATTGCAATGCGACGTGCACACCACAGAATCCAAGGAAAACAGGGAGATAAGGATAGAAGGTTTCAGAAGAGGAGTGTAATGGCACAGTAACACGGCAGTCTAAAGGTCATGTTCAAATTCAGGAAACAATACCATCAGGCTCGTTTCTTTGCCCGGGGCGAAGCCGGCGGGTGTCCGGGGCGCAATTGCCCCAGGGAGCGCATTTGCCCTGGGAGGTGAAATTTCACTCTCGGGTGTGATTGCCTTGGGGCGTGTAGCGGCAGCAGGTGCTGCCTCTGCCAACCCACATAATGTTATGCTTGAGTCAGAGAGGCTCAACCCGGGTAACCATTTTTTAAAGTATAGCGCTGCACCAAATTCCTTTGTGAGGTTTTCCAGCATCTGCCACTTTAGCCGTATTGATCAGTCCTCCAGCACCATGATGTTCCTTTGAGATGTTGTGTTATGTTAGCGGTACTTGTATAGCGCACCGTCCCAACAAAATTGGTCGCCAGGTGCTCTGGCGGATCTGTAAACAGGAAGGGTGGGTAGGGTTAGTCGGGAGGAGGAGAGAAGGAGAGTGGGAGAAGTGGTGTGCTGTTGGCAGCTTCAGCTCGGTATACACCGAGTGCTGGACTTTGGTGCTAGTATCGGATCGGATGAAGGCCTCGAGTGCTGTGGGTGAAGTTTATGTGTTGTTGAGGCGGTGTGGTAAAGTGCGTGCAGATTGCTGGGGGAAGAGATGGTTGTGTGGTTTTGTGTGGGTTTAAGTATGCAGAAGATTGAGCGTTGGGTTAGTGGGGTCTGTATCCTGGTTCAGGTACTTATGATTATGTTAGAGTTGTAAACCTGCGGGTTCAGATGTTGCTGGTTCCTCGAGGGCTGACTTGATTTGGTGGTGATGCGCTGATCCACCTGTATTCTATTGAGTATAGTTTGGATTGGTGGGTGCATCTGAACCTAATCTTCAGGTGTGGGACTGGGCAGATGATATTTGTTCTCAGGTGATCTAGTGTGACCCTGGTCGGTTAAGGCTTTGAATGGTTCAGGGTCGGGGTCGGGGTCTTGTTGCAGTGTTGTCCTTCTGTCCTGACCGGTTCTTTTATTTTTGTGGGGTGAACATCCTTGGGACTATTGTTTAGTGGTAGTTTTGTGTGGTGGGGCATTGTGCTTCCTGCTTTGTATTGGTGGGCAGTGTGTAGTGATGAAACATTCTGTTTCTCACCCATTTTAATGGGGCCCATGATGCAGTGCTTCCTTTCTCTCTCTATGTTTTGTTCTTATGACTGTTAGGTAAGGTCATGGTCCTCTTGATGATTCGTTCTAGTCTTTCTGTCTTCGTTTGTTATGTTTACTGTCTTTGGTCGTGTTGTGACTGTATCCCATTTGGTCCTTTAGTATGTCTTGGGATATTTACCTCAGTTTTTTCCCACTGATTGATCGGTGTGTACCGCGGTCGCTCTACGCTCATTGATGTTTTTAGTTATGTCGGTGGCCCTGTGGCTAGTCTTTTTAATTATGATGTGAACAGCCAGGTTTTGAGTAGTTTCCTGAATAATAGGTGGTTTCTTGTGTTGTGTATGTACTTTGGAAGGTCGTTCTAGGTTTTCGGGGCTTGGTGAGAGAAGGAGGATCCACCAAGTTTTCTTTTGTTGTAGGGCTTCGGTTCCAGGTGGATGTCCATGCTTGATCTGAGCATTCTTGTTGGTTGATGTAGGCGCAGTTTGTTTCTTAGGAACTCTGCGCCTTCGTTGTGTACTGCTCTGTGCGTAATGCACATGGTTTTGAATTGTATTCGTTGTTTTATTGATAGCCAATGTAGTGTTTTCAGCGCTGGTGCAGTGTGTTCTCTTCGGGGTAGTTTCAGAAGTAGTCTGACTGCCGCGTTTTGAATGCGTTTTTTTTTTTTTTTTTTTTTTTTTTTTTTTAAAGGAGTCCTTCAGTCATGCCTAGGTATAGGCTATTGGCGTAGTCTACTTTGGACATGACGAGGGCGATGATGGTCGTTTTGTTGGCGAACGATAAGAACAGTAAGATTCTCTTTGCCGCTCGCAGGAGAAAGAAGCATTTCTTGAGGAGAGCATTTAATTGTGGCTCTAGCGTGAGATTATTGTCCATCAGAAGCCCCAGATTTTTTACAATCGATGAGGGTGCATGAGGTTGTCCAGAGTTCCCTTGGCCAAGGGATGAATTGGTTTGGATGAAGTAAGTTTATGCTTTATAGAGAAAATTAAAGTTTAAGAGAGGGGTGGGAAGGGCTCTGCGTTGGTTTGAACTTGTGTTTACATTCCAATGAGGCAAAGATATAACCGAATTGATTTGATGGCAATCAGCACTTTTTAGAACTTCAGAGACTGCTGCAAACAGTTTCATATTATGGGTGCTATTCTTTTCTCTTTTCGTAAAATCGTACTGCAGTACCTTTCCATGCACCACACTTTGTCACAATCACAAAGGAGGCAGTATTTCTCCAGGGGAACGTGGGGTTTATTATCTCAGTCACTCTTGCAGAACTCCAGCGTTTCACATATCCACCTTTCTGGATTTCGTGGCACTTCGTGCTACTCATAAGCTGAAACTATTGCATTCACGTGGCGGTAGGAGGACGATTGTGAGGAGTAATACACAGCATCTGGTTGGGGTTTGGTTATTCACCCACCCATTGTCTCCCCATTGCCGTGCTAATCCCTGCAACCATTCCCACCTACTACCCGTTCCTTGCTCCTCCCCGCCCAAAATAGGTCTTCCTGGGATCTATTTGAACTAGTTCTATCAAGCCATAGCATTAACTGTGTGGTTTAGGGACTGCTAGTGTTATTTTGGAGTACTCTTCTGAGCATGAATGGCTTGCTTGTAGTTTTAAATGCGCGGAGCTACTTGATGTATATGCAGGAGGTGCGTCCTTGCATCTGTTCTTTGCACTTAAATCTGGGCTTGGGTATAGGCATTAAATAGAAATTGGCCCATGTACACATTTTCCAGCCGTTATTATCTTATGTCCCGGTAGTAAGGTTATGGCAGTGCCTGGTAAACAGTGCTGGAAATGAAAACATTTGCTCTGGGATCCCTTCCTCCTAAGGAGGCGAGGGATAGGGAAGGCGAGGGTGGGGACAAGTGGCCTGGCCATAGAAGCAAGGAGCATTTTGGGAACCTAAGAAAGCCCACAATTTTAAATTTCATAGTGATTGAGCAAGAAACCCCTTGGAACGAGTAACTTAAGTTGCACTCTGTTCTTTTAATTAATCACAATACTCATCCTAATTAAAACAGGTCTATAAATTGCAAATCATACATACCAACGTGGACACTTTTTGAAAAGGATGTAACGTTTTGGCTGTTTCCGCATTATGTCTTGCTTGCTGAGTCTTCTGAAGCGTGGGCATCTCATGCGCGAGAGCTCATCATGGGGACCAATCTGGGAGTTTCCCAGGCTAACCCCTGAGCCTTGTCACCTTGTTCCAACCCATTTATTACCCTGCTGGCAAATGCCCATTACATGCCGTCACAAAACCAATGGTTGTTTATTATTATAGAGCACACAACACAAACTCTTTTGGTGCTTAAATAATGATTGTTAGAATGACTCCACTCAATGGTGGTCACTTCATTAGCCTGAATAGGTTGGAAGGCTGTACACTCGCCCCACAGAACCATCTTCCGGCTACACACTGGTGCTCTAGTATAAAGGTCCTTTGCAGGACTTACTGCCGTGCCTGCAATACTGCCTTACCCGGGGCTTCTTCTGGGGCCTTGTTGCCAGTCGATAGCCTTCGCTGTGATGCTACTGCTGTTCTGGGGGCCCCTCCACGGGCCCTGTTGCAGTTTAAGGTGCCACTTCAGGGGTCCTGCTGTAATTCACTGCTTTTTCTCGGGTCCATGGTCCCCGAAGGAAACCTATGGTCGGGCATTAATTTAAGGCACAAGTGCTGTTGGGGCGCTGCTTCAGCTCAAGATGCCCATCTCCAGACATGGGGACAAAGTCTCCCGAGAGTAAAATTGAACTGCATGAAAAAGGGGTTGGGGGTGGTGTTTTTATGGGAGTGCTCGTTTTCCTAAAGCGGTGAATGTGTTGGATTGTAAATAGGTTTGTCTTGTACTGTCACAAGGGCATAAAGAGATACTCTACACACATCATGAGAGACTCTGTAAATATGGCTTGTGCAGCAAGCATGAAATTGTTGCTTGCTCAACCCATGACTGCTACTTATGCCAGAGCCAGACCTGTAATAATACGATGTCTCCTATGGGGAAGGAGGATGGCTGCTGGGTATGTGGAGCAGTAGAGAGAGTTTGCATGTGATGATTTATGCGTGACCTTCACTTACAACTCCAACCAGGTCTGTTGATACCCATTTGAGTTTAGGGTGCTTTAGGAACGTGCATGTAATGGATGGTATTGCACAGAATAACTAAGTCCAAACAACAAAACTCTGAAACAGGGAGTTTACAACGAACATCAACGGACGTACGCTCGATTTCTCTCAGTAATCTTTTCACACAACATAGACTTTAAACTAAAAATATGTCAGAGGTGATGTCATACTACGTGGCAATAATGAAAAACCTACCAGGGATTGGCTTAAGGGGAACATCTAAGTATATATTCTATAGGAACTAGCACTGTGATTGGCTGCCCACTGTCAGGTGGACTACATATGCCTACCTCTAAAACATGTAATCTTCGGAAACATTAGATACACGATTTCTCATTAGTCCTCCAACTACAAAGTCCTTTGTTATATGGACCACTACAATTGGTTGGCACGCTTGTGCCAGGTCTGGAATATTTGGATCACTTCGCAGAACGTAAGCACAGACCCAGGTGCAAGGAGATGGGGCATGACGCTACCGCCCAACCCAATTAGCCCAGCATCTCTCATCGTCCATGCCTTTTGCCGTGAAGATTGTCTTTGAACTTGGCCTTGCAAAGTATTCTGGTCTCTGAGAATACACAGGAGTGAGGGCACTCGCTATCGTGTTCTAGGATCCAAGTTCAACTTCTATTTTCATCCTTGGCTCACATGACAGTAGACCTCGATTTGGTCAATTTTGCAACATTTAAATGTATGAAATGTAATGAATGTAATAAATGAATAAACTTGGCACACTTGGTATTGTTTCCTTGCACCTCAACAAGGGACGATTCATCCTTCGCACGTTCGCTCCTTTCCAGAATAGATAGCCGACCTTGGCTGCTTCAGTCTGGACTCCAGGCCAGACAACCTCGCCATGCAGCTCCACGATTCAGCTTATGCTTACTGCGACAGTTTTCCCTTTCCTCTTCATGGGTCCTGGCTTACTAAATTCATGATACAGATGTCCAGCTTCAATAAAATGGCAGCTTCGCCTGCATTCTATGTACTACATATAGTCAGCTTCAATGATGACTTTCTTGCTTTTCAGCATCTGTATTATTGAACGGTTGATTTTCTGCAGCACTTTGTGCACGTGTAATCTTTTTCGTATTTAAAAGTTCACTTGATTCTTTACTTAGTCATTCGTTTCTTCAGCATCTTCAGCGAGTATCCCGAGACGTCGTGCATACCCTTTTGTGACATCACAGTCTACTTTTCTTTGCTCCTTTTCATAGCTCTTCAGGGAGTTCCATCCTCAAATGGTCATCCCTATGGGAATACATTTGGTAGGGTTGTCTCAATGGATATCTGCTCTCAAACACACGTTGCGGTATTGGCACAACTGCGGTTGTCAAACTCAGCACAATCTCAGGCTTCCAACATATGGGAGGTAGGGGGGTGGGATTTCCTGCACAGGCATGCAGTTGCTCCTCTGCACATTCTCAACCTAATGCAGAGGTCATACACAATGAGGCCCACGTAAAGACCTGGAATACTATGGAGTATATGGGTCTTGTGAAGATGAGCTCAGATGCCTTAAAAGGCACAATGCCACACTCCCATTTGCCTGCAATGGAGATGAAGCGATGAAGGAGAAGAAGAGGTAACAGAAGCAGGCAACAACCGTCATGGAGATGGGTGTGATCACAATGCGGGACCTATGTTTTTTTTAATTATATAGTGATCTTCCGGAACATTGCAAGTGCACATAACGGCCTGCACCACAGGTCCGCATGGAACATCAGCCAACAAAGCAGCACCAATCAGGCCTCAGAGAAACACATTTTCTTGTTAGTTCCAGGTACATTTTTAAATGTTATCAAAATACAGAGATTGCAGGCCCAGGAAGCAGAGCGTGAGGAAATCAATAAGGAGCAGAGGCTTGGGGGGACAGGGGCGCAATAAATGCTTTCGCAGCAGCAAAGACGAGGAGAGTGCCCTTAAAAGATAAAAAAAGGACCCAAATCTTTAAAAATCAAGACTAGTACGTACGGTTTGTGTACTCGGCTTTGTCTGAGGAATTACTGCAAATTTCTTGAATCACAATGTAATAAAACTGGTTTCATTTGTATAGCATTGATTAATTGACATTGGGTAGGAGTTACTTAACCGTGGAGTGGAGTTTAGGAGTGGCGCATATGACGTGCCTGGGCGCATTTTTGTGTTTCGCCCTGGGCACCAAATGGACCATAAACTGCCCTGAATACCATGGCAACGGAGAGTTCGAGCTAATGAAGGAGTGTAAATCAGCTCATTGGGATGAAAGCCAGCGGATCACATATCTAAGCAAGGATCATCTCAGCATTTCGCTTTGCAAAACTCCCCGCCAAAATGCCTACACACTGGCGATCCAGAATCGGAACCAGGAAAGGAGCTATTGAAATGTGAAAACAACAAAATCGACGAATAAAACAAGATGCCATTTATGTAGCACATACAATCAGCAAACGGCACTGGGCATTATTGCACAACTCAAACGGCACACAGGCATCAGCCTTCGAATGATGGGCGGCTGAGGCAAACCTGCCAAGTACAGGAACCTCTGCAGCAAGAACACCAACCTGCGGAGTTAATTTCCAAACTTGTGAGAAGTTTTAAATGGGATGAGGCGGTTTAGGGCTGATGCGCCTTCGAAGGCAGTATGTACACATATTCGACCGGCCAGTAGCCTGGGCTCGAAGCAAGATACGTGCTTTAATTTCAATAACGCAGCATAACTTACATAAAATATGAGCATATACTGAGCTGGTAACTGCCCGAGGCCCCCCAAACTCTCTCCGCCTTACTTGGCTCAGGCTGGCAGGATGTTACTGTCCCAGTCTGCCCCCGGACACAGGGGCGATTGCTATATTACATGGCACATACTAACAACCCATAACAGCAGTGTGCTGAAGCAGCAGTGCTCATGTGTGGCCAAGAAGATACTGGGTGCCATGCAGTTGGAAAGCAGCTAGAATGGCTCCGCTTTGCCACACAGCCAATCCCTAAAAGGAGATCATTACATTCATGGGTGATGGAGGAAGGTGGTACAGGAAATTTTACATACTTTTGATACCGCATTTTGATAACACTTTTTCGTAACACTCACAGCACAGTCTAATTGTCTTGACTTTGTATTCCCTCGAGTGCCGGCGACCACTCTTCCTGCGCTCCATAGCGAGGCCCAAATGTATTGTGGACTTGGCGCATTGGGGTCACTTCAAGAATTGAATGCATCCAACTCCTAGCACCACAAGACATCCCTCACCCATGCTGCCTCCGTAGGGGCCACAGATTACCACCAAGTATATTTCGTGTCAGCAGCAAGAGACAAAGCCAACAGCTTCCTGGAACCTCGGGGTAGCCCTGAAGTCTTCCAAGGAGGTCGCAGGGTATCTCCACGTCTAGAAAGGAGATAGCGAGAGCCGTGGTCCAGAACCCCCGTCCAACCACACAGGACTACATTACGTGATAAAAGGGAGCATGTGGGCATGCCAAACTTGGGGCATTCCCTGTATTTGAGGCATTGTATCACATTAGTTTGGGAGATATGTACGCCTGGTGGAGCCCCTAGAGTTGGACAACCTTGTGTTTTGAGTTTATAGAAACTTTGCGTGTACCTTTCCCACTTAACCCTAGCAGTCTGCCTCATCTCTCTAGACTCCACTGGGATTGTTTATGTATACTAAAAATCAAGCGTGTGCAGCTCGCTGAACAACAAACCAGCCTCAGAAGAAGCGTGTGTGCCTTTTCTTTGCCCGAAAGGCAAGTTGCACCCACATGTATCGGAGCAGTGACAGCAAAGAATCGCCCAGACTTTGGACACAAATAGATCCTTGGAGACAAACTCTCCGTCCGGGGACATATCCTCAAGAGTCTGTCTTCTCATAGGGCCCCGTGACCCCTCTAAAAGTTATCAGATGTAAGTTGCATTTCCTGTATACCTCACAAGGACACACCCGTAAATATGGTTTGGATATATCCAATCTCTTGTGTAGCATCCTCCAGACCAGCACTGTGCAATCTGACGGGGTAAAATTTGCACTTATCCAGCCTACAGTTAGAAACCAGAAAAGATTGTAGGGAGAAGGGATGTACCAACATCTTCAAAGCTCACCTGCGGGTAACTCCCCTCTCCCAGCATCCTTGCATCTGCGCCACACAATTCCATATCTGGGGGCGCCCAGGCCGCCTGTTCATATGGGTGCACGAGAATGTCCCATCTAATGCCATGGTTCTTGGCCGAACAAGCCAGATGTACCAGCATCGACAAGCCTGGTAAACAATACAGGCCAAAATGGGACATTATGGAAGAGATACAAGAATTTAGGGACAATGATCATTTTGGCTAGTGAGATCTTGCCATACAACAAAAGTGGGAGATTCGTGCAGCGTATCACTCTGAAGGGTCAGTTTTTCCAAACACTGAACATTATTTTGTTTGAGTAGGGAAGAGTGATCCTGGCTCACAATGAACGAGATATTTCACAGAGTCTCTCCCATCTGCAACTCCCTGTGTCTTTGGGCCCAACAGTGGCTTCATTAAGAGGGAACAATACCGATTTTGACCAATTTACGTGGAGACTGGAATAGGACCAAAATCGAGTTCTCGTGGATGAGGGGCGGCAGGTTTTAGCCAAGATACTTCAAGTACAGTAGTAGATCATCTGCGTAAAGGGCGATCTCCCTGCACCGCGCCTCCCCCATTGCCAACCCCCTAGGAGATGATGATTCTATAACCCTAATGTCCATGGATATTGCAGAAAAGAATCGGAGAGAGCGGACACCTGTGTGTCATTCCCCTGTGAAGTTGGAACAGAGAAGAACATTTGTCTATCACACAGACTCTTGGGGTTGGTGCGGCATATAGCAGTCGTACGGATTGCAAGAAATACCATTCAATGCCCACCTTCCCGAGCGTCTCAAAGAGAAATTGCCATAAGGAGTAGAAGTCTTTTTTGGCATCAAGAAACGCAGCGGTTCCCTGAACAATAGGATCAATTTGTGCTAGTATGCCAAAAATCTTCCATGGGTTATGAGTTCTAGATCACCCTGGTAGGAAAACCGATTAGTCTATGTGAATAGCTGGAAAAACAGCTTTCAAGAGCTGCTCAGCAAGTGCTTTGGCAAATATTTTAGTATCAACGTCAAGCAGTGAAATGGGGCAGTATGAGGAGCAGGCCTCATCGTTCTTATCAGGTTATCACAAAGGTCAGCAATGTCCTCTTCTTCAAAGGAAGTCTCAAACCCCTCCCCCTCCTCCTCACCTCTGTCTTTTCTCCTGATCTTCTTTTCTTCCTGGTTTCCTGGTTTCTCCTTTTTTTTGTGAAGATAGGGACGGCCGCGAAAGGACGCCACCGCGATACCGTATAGGTAAGGCGGTGAAAGATCCTCCGCGACCGTCGTATGAGGGGAAAAAGTCAAAGGCACAAAAAACCCCTTACGGGAGAGTTCAGGTGGTGGTCCGTAAACAGACGGAGTATACTTGAAGGATCGAAGTCACCAAAACGGAAGGCAGAGGCAGTCCAATAAAACAGGCAGGGTCGGAACACAGGATGATCCAAAGTTCACTACAACGGGAGGCAGGGGCAGTCCAATAGCAGGCAAGGTTGGTACACGGGAAGGCAAGATTGAACAGCAGCGGGAGGCAGAAGTAGTCCAATAGCAGGCTAGGTCGGTACACGGGAAGGCAAAATGTTAAGCAGCGGGAGGCAGAGGCAGTACAATAAGTAGGAGTGAAAATTAGAAAGGAGGGGACAAGAAGAGAGAGAATGGGTTAGGTAAAAGAGGGCAGAACGGGAAGAAGGAAAAGCGAAGGAGAGAAAGAAAACAGCAGGAGTGAGCGGAGGATACACAGAAGGCTTCCTAGCAACGCAACGACAAGCGAAAAACCAGGGAGCGTTGCAACGCGTACGCGACCCGGAAGCTGAAGGCTAAAAGCTCCCGGTCGCGTACGCGATCGGAGAAAGACTAGACCTGCAGGCACGTAGAGGGAGGGGAACGTGGCGGCAGACTCTACGACAGACTACGTCGATATCGATCCCAGACTCGCCATCTGCCCCACGATGTGACAGTATGCCCCCTCCGAAAACATCCTCCCCCCGGTTTCCCCGGATGGAAACGGTGGAACTGGCGTAACAATCGAGTGGCGTGAATGTGGGATTTGGGCTCCCAAGTGTTTTCTGAACAGGGAAATCCTTTCCATCTTACCAAATATTCGAGGCTACCCCTATGATACCGTGAATCGCATATCTGAGCGACTTCATACTCTTCTGGAGTAGGATCAGTGGGAAGAAGATTGGATTGAGACTTACGGGACCAGGTATCTTCTACAAATGGTTTCAATTGGGAAGTATGAAATACTGGATGCACCCTTCGTAGACTAACAGGAAGTTGGAGACGAAATGCCACAGGATTTATCTTGTGCGTAATCTTGTAAGGACCTAAGAACTTAGGAGAGAGTTTAGAGGGATGAACCCACCGGGGTAGATATTTGGTAGAGAGCATGACTTGGGATCCTACTTCCCACCCTGGAACCTGTCTACGATGTTTGTTAGCCTGGATCTCATAACGATCTTGTGCCTCCTGAAGGCTCAACTTAGCCTCTTCATGTACCTTCTGTATGTGAGAAAGAGAAGAATCCACCGAAGGTGTGTGTGAGGGGGTTAAAGAGATGGGTGGAATGGAATGGGGATGATAGCCATAGGTGCAAAAGAAAGGACTTATACCAAGTGCAGAATGAACGGAATTGTTATATGAGAACTCTGCCAAGGGTAAAAGAGGAACCCAATTATCCTGTTGTCGGTTGATGAAACACCTTAGATACTGTTCGAGGGTTCCGTTAAGTCGTTCCGTTTGACCATTGGTCTGAGGGTGAAAACCCGAAGATAAGGCTCTCTCTATGCCCAATTTTTCACAAAAGGTCTTCCAGAAGCGTGAGGTATATTGACTCCCCCGATCCGAAATGATCTTAGCGGGTATTCCGTGAAGACGAAATACATCTTTTAGAAAAACCTCTGCCATTTCTGCAGCGGAGGGAATGCCAAGTAGGGGGGAAAAATGGGCCAGTTTGGAAAAAGAGTCCACCACCACCATGATACAAGTGCAACCCTGAGACCGGGGTAACTCTACGATGAAATCCGTGGAGATGGTGTACCAAGGTCCTGCAGGAACGGCATCGGACTTCAATAATCCTATTGGTCTTTGATGAGATACTTTGTTGCGAAGACAAATAAGACAGGACCGTACGTACTTCTTAGCGTCCTCCTTTAAATTTGGCCAATAAAAGTGCCTTAGAAGATATTCCTGGGTACCTCTGATGCCTCTATGTCCTGCAATCTTAGAATCGTGACACCATAACAGTGCCTTCTTCCTCTGTTCAAATGTGGGTAGATACAATCTATCTTTTACTAGATAGAACCCATCCTTGATGTTATACTTGGTATCTATGGGGTGGAGATCCCCTTCGAAATTTTCTTTAGAAGTATCTCTGACTTGCTTAAGGAATGTAGACAGTTCTCCGATTTGTTTGGTTTTCGGAAACATCAAATCTCGGTTGCCCTCTGTCTCTGTAAGGTAATCACTGCGACGAGAAAGTGCGTCCGCCACCAGGTTCTGTTCTCCAGGAATGTATGTGATGTTGAAGTCGAACTGGGCAAAAAAGTGTGCCCATCTTGCTTGTCGGGTGTTATAACACTCAAACTGTTTCAACACTTGTAGATTCTTGTGGTCAGTCCTGATGGTAAATGGATAAATGCCTCCTTGTAACAGATGTCTCCATTCGACACACGCTAGTTTCATGGCAAGTAGTTCTCGTTCGATGACCGAGTAATTCTTTTGACTAGAGTTGAGTGTTTTTGAAAAATAAGAGACAGGATATTCGAGATTGTCATGAGCTTGAAGTAGAACTGCCCCAACCGCCATCGCCGACGCATCAGTCTCCAGTATAAAGGGGAGATCCTGATTCGGTTGTCGTAGAATGGGAGCAGAGCAAAAGTCTTCTTTGAGAAGATGAAAACTCTCCTCGGCTGCATCAGACCAAGTAAACGGCATAGAAGACTTCTTAAGTAAAGATGTAATGGGTAACACTCTTTGGGAGAAGTTTGGAATGAACTTCCGATAGAAGTTAGCCAATCCTAGGAACTTCTGTACCTCCTTTACTGATCTTGGCGAAGGCCAATTTAGAATAGATGTGACCTTCTGTGGATCCATCGAGATACCCTTACTAGAAAGGATAAATCCCAAATAGGAGATAGAGGATGCAGCAAAAACACATTTGTTCAGTTTGACGGAAAGATGATTATCTTTGAGACGTTGAAAGACTTCTCTAACATGTTCCTTGTGGTCTTCTGGTGTTCGAGAAAACACTAAAATGTCATCCAGATAAACGATGGTAGTATGGCATAGGAGATCTGAAAACAGGCGATCCATGAAGCGTTGAAATATGGAAGGAGCATTGACTAAGCCAAAGGGCATTACCTGATATTCGAATAGACCGTATGGAGTCCGAAAGGCAGTCTTCCACTCATCTCCTGCTTGGACTCGAAGTAAGTGATATGCGTTTCTTAGGTCAAGTTTTGTAAAGATGGTGGACCCATGTACAGCTTGGATTATCTCTGTTATAAGTGGCATGGGATACCGGTCTTTGATGGTTACTTTATTTAAACCCCGGTAATCAATGCAGGGACGTAGCTCTTGTGACCCTTTCTTTGGTATGAAGAATAGCGAGGCCCCTGCCGGAGACTTTGAAGGTCTGATGAGTTCATTGGCTAGATTCTTGTCCAGGTATTCTCTGAGATAGCGTCTTTCTTCCAGAGAAAGGGGGAACATCCGACAGAAAGGGACCAGAGCCCCTGGCATGAGATCTATCCCACAATCTTCAGGACGGTGAGGAGGTAAATCCAGAGGTATCTTTTCTGTGACTACCTCGGTGTATTCCTGAAGATCAGTGGGCAAACAATGAACAGATCTGGTCTCACAACAACTTGATGTCTTGACAACTTCATAACTAGGTTCAGGCAGGCACTCAGACTTGCAGGTAGCGGAGTGAAAGCTAAGAAGGTTCTTTGTCCAATCTATTTTGGGGTTGTGTTTTCGTAGCCAGCCAATCCCAAGGATGATGGGGAAGTGAGCCGCACGGATAAGGTCAAATGATATCTTTTCAGTATGTTGTTGGACTGACATCACTAGTACTTCCGTGGTGTGTGTTATCAAGCCAGAGCTTAAAGGTTCGCCGTCGACCCCCTCCACCTTCTGATCCTCCTTCTTGGCAATACGAGGCACACACTTCTGAGTGGCCCAGTAGGTATCCATGAAATTGCCAGCGGCGCCACAATCCAATAGAGCCTGAGCCTGAATCTCCGAGTCACCCAGTAATAGAGTTACTGATAAAATCATAAGGCGAGCATCTTCTGGGATCGCAGGGGTAGAGACTGAAAGAGTAACATATGGACTATTCGAAGCCCCTCGGAAGTTAGTCCTGACACTCACCGAGGGCGACCGTTTCCCGACCGTCTTGGAGGGACATCTGGGCAGTCCCTAAGGAGATGAGTCGAAGCCCCACAATACATGCACAGGTTTCCTTCTCTGCGCCTCTTACGCTCCTCAGAAGTAAGTGGAGCACGAGTAGTCCCTATCTGCATTGGTTCTTCTCGAGTGGATCTTGAAGAGGATGTAGGGACGGGAGGAAGGGGAACCAAAGGAAGAGACGCATAGGGTTTGGATTTCCTTTTCTCCGCGCGTCGTTCAGCCAAACGGAAATCAATACGAAGTGTAGCAGTCACGAGTTCATCAAACGTTGTTGGACGAGCGATACGGGCCAGTTCATCCTTGAGATCCTCTCTCAACCCCCGTCGAAAGATGGCATACTGCGCTTGTTCCTGCCATCCTGCTTCTGAAGCAACTTGTTTGAAGTTCGTGATGTAAGTAAGCAATTCTGACTCGCCCTGGCGTATATCCA
Organism: Ambystoma mexicanum; assembly: GCF_040938575.1. Classification (NCBI taxonomy): domain Eukaryota; kingdom Metazoa; phylum Chordata; class Amphibia; order Caudata; family Ambystomatidae; genus Ambystoma; species Ambystoma mexicanum. The sequence goes on from NC_090930.1 coordinate 653,508,607, forward strand.
GCAGATCTTCAGACGCCAAATAAGTACTCTCGGTTCGTAAGAAGGTTTGTTGTAACAAAGTCCTGAAGGCGTTATAATCTTGCAGCACTGGATCTGTTCGGTTCACTAGGGGGGTGGCCCAAGCAAGGGCATTGCCAGTCATATGAGTAATCATAAAGCCAATTTTGGCATGATCGGAGTCAAAAGTATGTGTACGAAAAGAGAAGTGAAGATTACACGCATCCAAAAATTCCTTGACCCTTTTGGGGTTCCCATCGAATTTGCCGGAGACTAAAGGAAGAGGAGGTAGATCTGTTGAAAGGCGTTCTCTTTCTGTCACTCGCTGTAGCAATGTTGCGTTTGCACTTTTTAAATTCTGAACCTCCAGGTTCAGGTTCTGTACAGCGGCTACTAATTCTTGAATCTGTTGGGGAGTTGCCATCTTGGTATTGTGGCGTTGCAAACTATCACAAAGGTCAGCAATGTCCTCTTCTTCAAAGGAAGTCTCAAACCCCTCCCCCTCCTCCTCACCTCTGTCTTTTCTCCTGATCTTCTTTTCTTCCTGGTTTCCTGGTTTCTCCTTTTTTTTGTGAAGATAGGGACGGCCGCGAAAGGACGCCACCGCGATACCGTATAGGTAAGGCGGTGAAAGATCCTCCGCGACCGTCGTATGAGGGGAAAAAGTCAAAGGCACAAAAAACCCCTTACGGGAGAGTTCAGGTGGTGGTCCGTAAACAGACGGAGTATACTTGAAGGATCGAAGTCACCAAAACGGAAGGCAGAGGCAGTCCAATAAAACAGGCAGGGTCGGAACACAGGATGATCCAAAGTTCACTACAACGGGAGGCAGGGGCAGTCCAATAGCAGGCAAGGTTGGTACACGGGAAGGCAAGATTGAACAGCAGCGGGAGGCAGAAGTAGTCCAATAGCAGGCTAGGTCGGTACACGGGAAGGCAAAATGTTAAGCAGCGGGAGGCAGAGGCAGTACAATAAGTAGGAGTGAAAATTAGAAAGGAGGGGACAAGAAGAGAGAGAATGGGTTAGGTAAAAGAGGGCAGAACGGGAAGAAGGAAAAGCGAAGGAGAGAAAGAAAACAGCAGGAGTGAGCGGAGGATACACAGAAGGCTTCCTAGCAACGCAACGACAAGCGAAAAACCAGGGAGCGTTGCAACGCGTACGCGACCCGGAAGCTGAAGGCTAAAAGCTCCCGGTCGCGTACGCGATCGGAGAAAGACTAGACCTGCAGGCACGTAGAGGGAGGGGAACGTGGCGGCAGACTCTACGACAGACTACGTCGATATCGATCCCAGACTCGCCATCTGCCCCACGATGTGACACAGGTTTATGCAATAATGTTATACGCGTTTTATTTAAAGTGTCGGGCAGCATGCCACACTGCAATGCTTCCACCCAGAGCTGCGGGAACGCTTAGTGGCAAATTCGTTATAAAATTTGGTGGTAAGGCTGTTGCTGCCCAAGGCCTTTACTTTAGGCAGAGGCGTAATCACCTCCAGAATAACATTAAGAGTAAGTGGGGTATTCAGTTGGAGTTTGGCTTCCGTTTTGGGTGGTAGCTTTCCAAATACTGCAAGATCTCATCAGAGTTCTTGATGTCTTCATGTCTTTATTCGGTACAGATTCGCATAGAACCCATGGAAGATGACCGGATCTCCTCTGGTGAGGTGACCACATGCCCCGCAATATCCTTAATGGCTACGATATCAGACACTCCTCTCTGACCCCTAATTAGCCATGCTAATGCCTGCCCCAGTCATTCACTCTCCCCATAGTAGCGTAAGGAACTTCATCTCCTGGTCTGCCGCAGTCCGGAATTGGTCAAGTTTAGCACGTAGTGAGTGATGCAGGGTGTACCCCCCCCAGAGTTTTCCAGTTCCCATTCAACATGCTTTATATCACTTTCCATATTTGTGTTCCATATGAATAGATTTCAGAATCCACCCTCCAGACCAAGGATAATCCCGCTTATGTACACCTTAAAATGCCTCCCGCAGCATAGCCTCCAGTGGGACTGAAACAGTGTGGAGTGAAAAGTAGGACGATATTTCTGCCTTGAAGATTATATCCAAGGGGGCCTCTGACTTGAATCTCCATGGGGGGTCTAGACAGGGGAACTGCCAGTAGGGAGAAGGACCACACCAGTAAGGAATGGTCAGATAAGGTCCTAGGGAGCAACTTGCAACTCTTGCTGGCATGAAGCAGTGGGGCAGGGACCAATGCCAAGTCTATTATGGAATGCATATCATGCACTATGGAGTAGAATGAGAATCCCACCTCATCTGCCTGAAGAACACACGTAGGTGGACCAGCTGGAGAAAGGACATCACCATCTGCAGTTCCATCACAGCCATTGAGAGTACCCTAGATCTATTACGACCTGTCTTTACAGGTAGCCAAAATCGTATTAAAATCCCCTGCCCACATCATGTATGTATCGGCATTTGTCCACCAAACTAGACAAGAACAGTGGGTCTATATTCGAAGCGTATACATTAACAGGCATCAATTTACTACGTCCCATAAGCCCCAATACAAGGACAACCCTCTGCTCTTGATCAACCCCTAAGACCTTACATGGCTGCGACCTGTGCACCAGGTTGAGACTGCATTATTTACCACACCTGGGGATGTGAATGTTTGAAGTGGAAACTGGCAATCCTGTGCCACTGCATGTATTTCTATATGGGCATAACATGTAGCAAATGCTGGCACAGTGTCTCCGCCAGCCCCATAGCCATGCCAAAGTTGGGCGAGGGAATTTGATTCTGCATGAACTATAATTGGATTATGAATGTCGATACACCTTTGACGCGTTCCGGATCAAATATGGAGCTTTCCAGTACATGACCAAAATAGAATGGACAGTGGCATTCTCAGATAAAGCAGACGGCTTAAGCTAGGGTCAGATCAGATCAGATTTCATTCACCCCTTGTGGGAACCGGGTCATGGCTTTAGGCATACAGGAAGCCTGCTTGGCTTCCCACTGCCTGTTGAACCAAGTGCTGGCTGGCTGGCTGGAGGAATTGTCACCGACATATCTAAACATCAGCCTTTTCAAACCCTTGGATCCAGAGGTGGGTTTCCATACCCTGAATATTTTTCAGGTAGGATGGCAAAAGTGTCTTTCAAACATCAGTTCCTTAGGAATGGCAAACATGGCTCTTTCAAACCATTTCATTGGTTCTTTATGCCAGACAAGTTCCCGGGCAAACAATACGCCTCATGCCATTTAGCTCTTCCTAAACTTTCTCTGTACTGAGTTCACAAAAAAGGATCTTGTTCAAATGAGAGGTTCCCTACAAGATTCTCTTTAGCTTCTTTGGGTATCTTGTTGGACCACCCGATGCATTTGTCTATGAGAAATCCTCCCGTGAGCTTTTCAGGTTTTTGAATATACCCATTGGCCAGGTGTAGTTCTCAACATAGGAAAAGGGTATTTGTACAACTTAAAATGCCTACATTGCTAGAGTGTCTGGTATACTTTCTGTTCCTCGATGTGAAACAGGTCTTCATAAAATTTCAAGCTCTGCGGCCAAAATGCCTGCAGTGTCCTCAGGCCCAATGGTATGGCTGGGCAGATTTAGTGAAAGTAGTGGTTGATCTAGAAGCGGGAGAGAAAAGGTTGCGCTGTAGCTCTGCTGTCGAAACCGGTGGGCATGGAGTAAAATGTCAAAGTGATATGCACTGCTTTTGTAGGGATCATGTGTATAAGCCATGCCCCCCCCCCCAACAAACAGGTGCCATGCCTGCAGATGTGCTGCCGTGTAAGACAGGTTCTAAACTGCACCCTTCTGTCCTGGGAGCTTTGGCAGATTTAAGTCAATTTATTTTCCTTTACGATACATGCATCTCCCAAAACAGAAGTCAGGCGAGAGGAAGCTGAACCACTGGACTTCCTTTTCAGTTTTTTTTTGGTAAATAGTCTCCCTAGAGGCGCCTCAGTTGATCATCTTGCCAGGTCTCCAAGTCAATCTACAAGAGAGGCAGTGACGTCTCCAGGTGTCAAATGTAGGGGGGGCACAGGGGCCATAGGCAAAAGGGGGGCGCCTATAAAAGGGCTATTAGCATGCTTTCCCAAATTGACATGGGCCCCAGACCTGGCCTCCCCCACTCTCTACCACGCAGGCACCATACCCGGCATCCTGCCTTCCTACCGCCACAGCCCAGGCCCCATACCTGGTATCCCCCACCTCCAAAACCCAGTCTCTAAGCCCCATACAAGGCATCTTACCTTCCAAACACCAGAGCTCGAGACCCATATCCGGCAACCTGGCTCCTCAACAGCCAGGGGCCAGAAAGCAAGCAAGCAAGAGACACAGTCAGACAGACAGACAGACACACACAGCAGCATGCCTCCCAGCTACCATAGTCTATGACCATACCTGCTATTTTTCTTCCCCATCACTAGAATCCAAGCCCCATAGCCTCCCTCCTGCCTCACCCCATCAGAGCCCAGGCCCCATACTGGCCTTCTGCCTCCCCATCACCAGAGCGCAAGCCCCATACCTGGCTCCTTTCATCCCAACACCCACAACCCAAGCCCGATACCCGGCAGCATACCTACCGACGACCAGAGTCCCATAACTGACATTGTGCCTCACAGCCGCCAAAGCTCCAGCCCCATACCTGGGATCCTGCCCCCTCAACTGCCAGAGGCCAGAATGTAAGCCTAAACCTTGCATCCGGACTCTCTACCACCAGAGACCAGCCGCAGTACCAGACATCCTGCCTCCCCAGGCCCCATACCTGGCATCCTGTGTCCCCACCATCAAGGCCGAAGCCTCGTACCTAGAATCTTACCTCAACAGCCTGATGCGAGAACGCAAGCACCATACCTGGCATCCTTCCACCCCAACCCTCAACCCCCACTCCCAGAACCCAAGACCCATACCAGGCATCCTGCCTCCCCAATCACCAGAGTCCAAGCCCCATACCTGGCATCCTGCCTCCTCAACAGCCAGAGGTCAGAATGCAAACCAGATGCCTAGCATCCTGTCCCCCAACCACCACAGCTCAGACTCCATACCTGCCATTCTGCCTCCCCACCACTAGAACCCAAGTCCCATACCTGCATCCTGCCTCCCCACCACCAGAGTCCAGGCCCCATAACTGGCATTCCCCCCAAACCCAGAGCCCAAACCCCACACCTGGAATCCTGCCTCTTCAACAGCCAGAGGTCAGAATGCAAACCAAATGCCTGGCATCCTGCCTCCCAACAACCACAGCTCAGACCCCACACCTGCATTCTGCCTCCCCACCACCAGAGCCCAAGCCCCATACTTCGTATCCTGCCTCCCCTCTCCAGAGCCCAGGCCCCATACCAGACACCCTACCTCCCAACCCAGAGCCCAAGAACCAGAATATGGTTTTCTATTGATATAAGCAAATAAATATGACCATCTGTGATGTTTCCAAAGTAAAAAAGGTTGCTCCCAGCTTTTATCAGGTGGTCTGTTGAGCAATGTATGCAAACGTGAACTAGCTAAAACCCATTCTACCCACCAACAAACACATCTTCACGCACTACTCCCTACTGAATAAAAACATATTACATAATAGAGTGTATATCACCTGAAGAAATTCCCTAAATAGCACACTAAGCCACCTAAATCCCTTGGGAGGATCTTACGGGGCGGGCTCTCCTCCATAGCCTCACAGGGGGAGGCTCTCCCTTGGGGAGAAGGGACAAATATCTGTGATTCGCACAACACCCGCGTACTAGGTAAGTCAGTTGTGAGGAGTATTTCAGATGCAATACAGAACCCATCAGTGCCAAATGCTTAAACCTATGCAGGAAAAGGGCACGCTGATCAGATAAACAGAGTAATTGTCGGTCATTAAGGCTACAATTGCATGCCATTAAAGGGGTGCCTGCAGGCCAGTCAAGGAGCTCTGTTAAGCCTTGAGGTGTAATGGTCTTTGCTGCAAAGTAAACCGACTTTAAGTGTACTTAGCAACACTCCCAGGGCAGGTCTACACCTGTCGCCCAGGGAGGGGGGGACACAAAGAGGGTACAACATTTGATGCAGAGGCCGATGCCCCCTTCCCACCCTACGCTAGCACCACCACCACTGTAGAGAGGTGCCGTACAGGTGAAGAGCAGGCTCTTTTGGGGGAGATCTATCCAGCCAGAGGTGACATTCTCATGTATGTGGTGTTCCATTCTAGGGGATAAAGAGGAAGTATGAAGAGAGGGGCTTGGAAACTCCATGCCACAAGACTTACAGATTAACCATCTTAAATAAACTAACCCATTAAAAAATAAAACATTGAATGCACTAAATACATATCTTTTTTCAAAGCCTGGGTATTTTAATTATCCCTCAGTACTTCTGCAAAGTGTTTACATCATAGGTTAGTGGATAATACTTTGCACGTTTATTGACATGTGCATGCACTCTTGGAGCTTTGGGTCCTGCAAGAGAAACGGGATTGGGGTGGTTAGTGGGATCGAGGGAGTAAAACAAAGTTGCTTTAGATACAGCTGGGCTATGAGGCAAATAAGAGAAGCCATTCTTTGTAGGGTTAAGCATCCACATGTTTAGTAAGAATGTGGTGATAATGTTTGTTGCAAAAATGGTGATGCAAGACCTATCGGAGTGAACATGCGGTGCTTCTGTTAAGCAACAACGTGTTAAGAAATAAAGGATGCTCAGTGGGTTGCAGGGCAAGGTGTGTGGTTTGGTTGCTCGATGGCATAGGCTCAAGATAACATTTGGGCCTGCGTGGCCGCAGGCGGACATTGGTGTGGCGTCGTGCATTGGTCGGTGCGTAGTGTGAAGGTCAAAGAGATGAGGGTGCACGGTGGACTAGGGAAGATGCTTTATTTCACAGTTGCAGGAGATATGTCACATATTGCATAGCACTTCATAATGAGGCAAAGCATTAGGTTTGTACATTACCACTCTCCCACATTAGGGTTGTGGGGCTCAGAGGCAAGCTTAGCAAGTGACTGAGCGCCTCAGAGCAGCAAGCGTCCACCAGTGTCGGCATTTTACTACCTCTTGTGAGACTATCACTAGACCATCCCACTGACCTGTTATTGGACTGCATTGTTCTGCCAGCCACTGTAGTATTGGACACATATTGAGACAAGTTCGCGGCACGATAATGCATGAGGCCATGATTCCTAGCAGCTTCATGACCGCTCCGACTGTTATGACCACCCGCTGAGAAACATAGTATTTGTGCCTGCAATGCCTGCACTCTCTAGAGATGGATAAGCCATTGCATTTTGGGCGACTAGTAATTCTCCTAAAAACATTTAGTTTCGACTTGGAATGAGACTATTTTTTCTAGTTGATTTAGAATCCTAGATTGTGAAGCACCCTGACGGTGTATTTTGAAGACACTTTACTGCACTCTCCCCTGTTATCAGTCAGGCGTCTAGATAAGGATACACTGGAATGGCCGTGTGGCACAGATGGACTGGGAGGACTGCAAGCACCTTGGTGGTAAAAAAATAAATAATGTGCGGATGCAATTACAAGGGAGCACTTTGAAATTAAAAGGCTCTATTGTGAACCACAGAAACTTGCGATGACCTGAGAACACCGAAATGTGGAAGTATGCATCTTTCATATCCAACGTGGTCTTGTAATCTGCCTTCTTTTACAATGGAATTACTTCCTGTTGGGTAGTCATCCTGAATTTTATTTGGGTTTTAGATATTTGTGAACTAGAAATTATAACAAATAAAACACTGAAGTTTACCTGTGCTGGAGGTACCGGTTATAGTGCTTCCTTTTGAATGAGCATTTGAATTTGTTCCTGGGGGAAATCAGCTGTTCTTAAGGCGGTTTCCTGTTTCTTGGTCGACATCCTCCCATGCGTGAGTCCAAGATGTTATTTGACTCCAGATGAGGGTAAGCTGGGAGTGGGCCTTAATTGAGGAGTCGTTTTGCCGCTGTGGCCACCCATCTAGGGGACTGGCCTCTGGGGCACACCCGATCATTGCGTATAAATGCTATAAGTGCACAACAACAAGTAATAAAGAACATTTGTATTGTAGAAACCTCGGTGCAGAGGAGGTAAAACAACCTTGACACGAGGTTGGAAGAAAATGGCAAAGCATGTCTCTTGCTGATCAACGTTTCCAGATTTAATGGACATGAACAGACACATTGAGATTTTACCACCAATAATTAATCAAAATTGAACCTGATTTAGAGAAATGCACACTAAGTGGAATGTGCTTTGAATATTGCCTACCTTATGATCACATAACAAATGTCTCACACCAATAATTATATCATGGACTATATATTTGTATGAACAATGTAATATTCTAAAGCATGTAGAGTATTATCATTACATCTTATTGCGTTGTAGAGATATGATTTGCACCCGATATGATATGGCATTTATAACGTGCCTATACACAAGTGTTTCAAGGCGCGACGAGGCAAGGGAGGAGGGAAACAGAGGGAAGACAGAGACAATGATCTTACTAGGCCAGGTGACATTGAGATCGTGCAAGTGCAGGGGAGGGGGAGAAGTGCGGGGGATAGGGGAGGGGGCAGTGCAGTAAAAAGGAGAACAGTAAAATAAACAAATAAAATGTGAGGCAGGTTGATGGCAAGTGCAAGGATAAGTGCAGACATCAGGTGTCAAGTGCTAGTAGGGGGCTGTAGGGATACAGAAACAGCCCCCGAGTACAAGGGTTGCCAGAGGGGGCAGTGCAGGTGTGTAACTAGCGAGGAGGGGACCTGGGCCCGAGATCAGAGGGTAGGCAGGTAACCAGTGCAGTTTCAGTTCAGCCAGGCGATCAGCAGGGGAGAGGAGGAGAAAAAGCAGAATCACAGAGGAAGGTCTTGAGGTGCTTCCGGAACCAGAGATGGTTCTCAAGTTTCAGATAGGCAGGGAGGCTGCTCCAGAGGGAGGCCCCAGCCGAAGAAAAATCTACCACAAATTTGTTGCTTGGAGAAGCGACTGACCTTGAGGGAGTTCGAGGCGGATGAGCTCAAGAAGGAAGATATTTAGGGAGAGAGAGTTGAAGATTGAGGTCCCAGGCCCCAGAAGGCCTTATGGACAATGCAGAGGGTTTTGAACTGAATCCTTGCCGCCACTGGGAGCCAGTGCAGAGATTTCAGTTCTGGAGAGATACGATCCCTGGGCTTGAGGCCAAGGACAAGTCTTGCAGTCCTGTTCTGGATGAGTTGCAGAGGGCGGAGAGTAAAGGCAGGCAGATTTAGAAAGAGGCTGTTGCAGTAGTCCAGCCTAGAGAGATCCAGAGCTCTGGAGACAGTGAGCTTCTGGGGGAAGGAGAGGGAAGGAGGAATACCTCTGAGGAGGTGCAGCTGGTAGTGTGACTTCTTAGAGATGTCAGAGATGTGAGGAGAGAAGGAGAGTGTAGAGTCAAAGATGACCCTGAGGTTTTTAGCCTAACAGGTGGTAGCAGGAAGAGGGCTAAGAGAGGCCGGCCAGAGAGTGACAGGAAAAGAGGAAGGAGGTGTGCCGATGAGGAGAATCTCGGTCTTACTGGCATTAAAGCAGAAATCATTGGTGGCACACCCGTCCTGGATAGCAGTCAGATGAGAGAAGGAGAAGAGGTGGCTGAAGGGAGCCTGAAAATGAGCTGAGTGTCATCCGCATAGCACTGGAAGTTGGGGCAGAGTGCTGCAATGCGGTGGCAAGAAGTGCTAGGTATTGGTTAAACAGCCAGGTAGAGAGGTTAGACCCCTGGGGAACACCACAGATAGAGACAGCGATAGAGACAGATGAGAGGAATGACCAAAGTTAGACCTGGGAGGGTTGATCGGAGAGGAAAGAAGTCAGCCAAGCCAGGGCCTGATCGGTGATACCCTGTTATCACGGAGACGGTCTAGCAGGATGGCATAGTTGACCTTGTCAAAAGCAGAAGAGATCAAGTAGGATTAGGACGAGGGGGTATTGGAATCGAGGTTAGAGAGCAAGTCTTCACAGATGCTCAGGAGAGCAGTTTCTGTGCTTCTGGCAGTCTGAAGCCAGTCTGATTGTTATGGAGATAACCAACAGATTCAGTGTGAAGATTAAGCAGGGAGATCGCCAGCTTTTCCAAGAGTTTGCCCAGGAAAGGAGTGATGGAGATTGGGAGATAGTTAGCCGGGCAGGACGGGTCAGCAGGGGGTTTCTTAAGAAGAGGGTTCACAAGGGAGTACTTCGGGGGGAGGGAAGACTCCAGTGGCGAAGGAGTGGTTGCAGAAGTCAGTCAAAGCAGGAGCCAGGGTGTCAATGTGGTCCTTGATGGTTTTGGAGGAACAGGGGAGAACCTGTTTTGACGAGACTTTCATAGATCAGACTTGTCTAGAAACCTTGTCTGGGGAGAACAAGGGAAAGGCAGCGAAGGAGGGATGGCCACAGAGGGCCAGAGGAAGAGAGGGGTGTAGAGGGAGGAGGAGAGGAAGAGAGAGAGGACAGGATGTCCTGAATTTTAGAGATAAAATGAGAAGCCAGGGCCATGCAGAGGGCCTGGGAGGGGACAGGAGAGGTAGAGACTGCAGCAGGATTGGCCAGCTCCTTGCAGATTTTAAAGAGTTCATCCGAGTTGTTGGATGCCACAGAAATGCAGGCTTGGATGAGGGCTCTCTTCTTGGTGCGGGCAGAGAGTCGGTATTGCCTTTGGAGCAGACGGAAGGCCAGTTTGTCAGAGGAATTACAGGAAGTACGCCATTTCCTCTCAGCCACCCTGCACTTGCGTTGAAAGGTGGCGAGGTACGAGTCGTACCAGGAGTTGCACTTGGCTTTGGGCTTTAAGCGGATCCTCATGTCAGCGGCAAGAACATCATGCGTATCAGATATAGCAGAGTGGAGCATAGAAAGGGCTGTGTCAGGGTGCGAGTCAGCCAGAGGGGGGTGGTTTGATGAAGGGAGTGATTCCCAAACACATTGTGCAGCATGCATGTGAATATAAAAGAAGTTAATGGAGTTCTGGACCATATAGTGAAATGCCCGACACTGCTTGTTAGACTTGTCTCCTAATAAAGACTTCCTTGCTTTCTGGTAGGCCTGGAATTCCCATTATGAATCCTGACTTAGAAATACCAAACTCTTCAATATTTGGGTAGAATATCAGAAAAAATATTATTTTTCTACAATATTTCCAAGAATTTCAACACGTACACTTCTATCTAGATGTACTTTACATGTATTTGAATTACTGTCCGCTGATCTTTCAGCAGAAAGGTGTGCAGGTGACCGGATTGCCCGTCATTACGGACACCATCTGCTTTGCACACCCTATGATATGATATATGATATTTTATTTGTATCGCACTCGTACACAAGTGTTTCAGAGCACGACTAGGCAAGGGAGGGGAACAAGGGAGAGCACAGCACAATATAAAAATGATCTTACTAGGCCCAGTGACATTGAGAACGCGCAAGTGCATGGGAAAGGGAAAAGGGAAAAAGTGCATGGAAGGGGGAGAGTGGAAAGTGCAGAAGCCGAGGAGAGCAGATAAATAAAATAAATAGAAAATTGAGGCATACTGTGGTAGTGTAGCCAGCAAGTGGCAAGTGCTGTGTTTAAGGCAGCAGACTGGGTAAGTCTGAATAAGTGCAGAAAAAGAAGAAAAATGGGGGGGGGGGCTGTATGGGTACAGATACAGTCCCCAGTGCAAGGGGTGGCCAGGAGGCAGTGCAGGAAGGTGGCAGGGGGAGCAGGTACCTGGGCCCAGGGGACAGAGGGTGGCCAGGTGCACAGTGCCAAGAGAGCAGATCAGCAATGGAGAAGGGGAGCGAAGGCAGAAGCAAAGAGGAAGGTTTTGAGGTGCTTCCGGAAACGGAGATGGTTCTCCTCAAGTTTTGGAGTGGCAGGGAGGCTGTTCCAGAGGGAGGCCCCAGCCGAAGATAGAGATCTACCCCCAGCTCGTTTCTTTGAAAAACGACTGACCCTGAGGGAGTTAGAGGTAGAGGAGCGAAGAGCTCGAGAGTGGAGGTATTTCCGGAGGGATAGCTGAAGGTATTTTCCTTGACTATGCTGGCCTACTTTGCAACTTGAAGTTTGTGTCCCTGACCCAAGAAACCACAAGTTACCCAGTGAGTAGCTGAAGTGATTTGTTGATTGAGAAAATAGATGACCACGAAAGGAAGGCCTACGACTTGATGCCCTCCTCTGCTGAAACGTCTTCCCTGTGATTTTCCCCAGCCTTTTGATGGTTTCATACTTTTCAAGACCGTCATCCACGGATTTGCCAAATAAGCGGGATTGCTCAATAGGTTGATCAAGTTAAACTTAAGTTGAGCCTCTGGTTTCAAACCTAAACCCCAGAGCCATGCATGTCTTAATGGTGGCTCCTGCAACCATTCTCCCAGCTGTGTATGCAATGATGCCATTTATTGCTTCCCCTAAGTAATACCTGTTTACATGGAGTTCTGGGTGGCTCTGGGATCTCTTTAATACATTTTTCCAACTCATCTCATTAAGCTCTACTACATCTCGCCATTAAAGCTTTGGCGTTAGAGATTCTGAACTCTTAGGCTTCGAAAGTGGCAACCATTCGACCAAAATAATTAATCTTTTTACTTAGTGGAGGTTCATTGTTTAATAATGGAGTCCCACCTCTTTTCCTTGAGGTGGTGACAACCAGGGAATCTGGTTTTAAGTGACCACTAATATACAATGGGTCAGTATGGTGCCGGCGTATATTTTCTTTCTTTATTCTTAGCCGCTTTTGTTTGTGCTTTTTGTTAATTAAGGAGGTTGTCACTCTTTTGTATACTCTTTAAAGTGGTATGGATTATGAAACATGTTTTCCTCATGTAAAATATCCTCAATGAAATCCACCTTTTTTCCACCGATTCAGGTGCTTGGATATTGAATCTGCCTGCTGCCCTCTTTAAAAAGGTCAGTCTAAAAACATTGCTTTCCTGTGGGCGATTAGATCATTTGTGGTTCTACAATATCTGGAGATGGTATGGGGTATTCATCTGTATTAATAACATCCTCATTATCTAGTATTAATTCCTTATCAATATAGGTATCCAACGTTCTATGTCCTCTTCCTCTAGGAAGGGCCGTTCTAAAGTTCCCTTTTTTTAAAGATGTAGCCTCTTCTGAAATTTCTTTGTGGCAGCTGACCATAAGAATTCATAAAGGAATACATGTTTACTCCTAATGGAGCCGAAACACTCCTGGGCCCATGTTTTCCCATGGTTCTTATGCTGTGATGTAGAAACTGTGTAAGGGGCATAATTCCTTCTCCAAGCCATCCCCTTCTTCTGCACAGTAGAGAGGAGTGTTCCTTCCCCTTCGAGTGACCAATATGAAGAACGTTTTCTAAGAGATTTCGGTGTCAAACTTTCTCCATTTTGTGGTCTTAGCATGTGTCTCTTTTGATGATATGGGCTCTATGTGTCAGTGCAGGGAGAAATGTGTTGGATTTTACACAGGATTCTTGAGTTCGTTTTAATTTTTGATTTGGGCATCCTGTGCATGAGAGCCGGCTTAGGCCGCCCTCTTGAGGTTGATTGATCAGATGTTACCCTTGGATCGGTGTCATCAGTTTTTGTTTTGGGCCTGGATTTATCCTGCGCAGCCCCATGAACACTAGGGGATGCCTCCATAGCACAACCTGACATCAACCGTACAGAGCTTGGTCTGACTGGGGAAACACTCATCTTGGTTTAGTTCCTCAGCATCATCAAAGCCGATTCTCATTTCTTTTGAGTCCACCATTTGCCTCAAGCGGCAGATTCGCCCATGGGTTTTTCTGCCAGCATGGCACAGACCGCCCAGCGTTTGGCTTTACGCCACTTTAACGTCTTTGGTTTGAAGAGCTTGTTGTGGCCTGCTGGAAGATTGCTGTTGTACTCACTGTTTGTGTCTTTCCAAGGGAACAGTGTTACATGACAGACAGAACTTAAAATTAGGGTTCTCCGTACCTGAAGAACACAAGCAAGACATCATTGGTAAAATTATAACTATGGGGTGGGTGTAAAGGCACTCTGCCATGCAGACAAAAGTTATTTTGAACGGATCATCCCCAACAACTCCCTACTGTTCTCCTTTTGGCGTGAAGCGCCTATCAGCACGAGGTCCTTCATGCTAAATGTCTCCTCCAACGCTTGCCTAAATGATGAGACGTTTTTTCTTTGACTCCCAAAAGATCTTGAGGAGACTCATCATGCTATAGTCTGAATTGAATTTGAGTTTTGTGTCCAATCTAATGGTGGAAAGGAAACAGTCTGAGGACATCAACCCGGAAGGGATCATTGGTACCCATAAACCTAGGATAGGGATTAGTGGGACAGGTATGCCCCTGCCGACACACCCTCTTTTTGGAATTAATACTTTGCACCAACCAATAGATGGCAGCCTATGAAAAGCATGAGAATCTAAACAGATTCACAAGCCTCAGAAACATATGTGCTACACAAATAACTGTTTTGTAGATTGTTTCAAGGACAGCGTGGCATTACCCGGAGCAGGCTAATAAGAATATGAAGTTCTTTTTTAAAAGCACAGTCGAGGTCAAACCAAGTCTGATACAGTCTCCTCCCCAGACTGAGTCAAAAGCAGTCCAGTAAAAATTTGACACTCAACCCATTTATTTTAGGCACGAGTTTTTCTTTTGTAAATACACAGTATATATTTTCAGAAGTCCTGCCTTGAGTTGTTGTTTGGTCCCCCATAAACATTACTAGGCCGTGGCTTGGATCATGCAGATCTTACTTTATTTAGCCCTGACTGGTCCCCAACCGGCCAACCCTTTGTGGTATTAAGGCACAGGCAGTCCGTGCCGATACTTATCGCGTCTGCCACACGCTGGAAATGGCCGCACGTTCTGTACAATTAATGGAGCATGAATTCTTCATAACAATTGAAACATCCATGCGGGAGATCTGGACAGGTATCAAACAGAATTCTCTCGATCAATTAGATTCAATTATTGAATGCCAACGAATAGGTCAGTCAGTAACAGCATAAATGGGCAGAATTTGAAAGTCCATTTTTAGCTTGCCCGATTACATATCTCATGAGGACGGCGTTTAGCATACTGCAGTTTTCTAGTTAATACCAAATGCAGTAAAAACTTGTGTATAGGCGCATAATAAATAATCAAATACTGCAGGATTACAACTTAAAACGGTGTATAGGAAATCCTCCAATTCTCAACTTCCACAAAAGGTTGGAGATAAAATTCTAAAACCCTACAAAGTGTTCAAAAGTGTTTCCCTTATATGAAGGAGCGTGCTAGAACATCCCTTCACTGAAGGGATACTTGTATTCAGGAGTGGCCACTGAGGGGAGGGGGGGAATTGGTGCGATTTTGGGCCTCGCAGACGCCCTCATTCCCCTCTCCCCCCCACGCCCCCCATTCAAACATGATGCAGACTGGGTTTATGGCGACTGCTGCTCTCATGTATAGGTTACAGTAGTGGCCCGATCTCCTGTAACATATTCGCATCCAGACGTTTAAGAAAGAAGAACTTTTCTTTAATGGGAAGGGGTGGGGGATTTACCAAAACAAGACATGCAGATTTTCAGAAATAACACGTGGCATTTTTAAAAATCAGCTAGGTTTTGCTGCCAGCAGGGTAGTAGAAATACAGCACTAAGTTAATTACTGTATGCAATAATCGGGGCAACACATCTGGATTCAGAATGAGCCCCTAACTGGTTTTGTACCGACCCCCCCCCCCCCCACAATAGCGATACAATTAACACAGGATGTATGGAAGGACACAACACCTAGTACCTGATCTGCGGACCTTGGACCTTTAAAACCGGGGTTCGAAGTCCAGCCACTGCACTTGACTGAAAGGCATGCGCTTCATCTCTACATTTTAAATGTGTAGGCCCTGGCGTAACCCCTGCGAGTATTGGAGAGGGGAAGTGGAGTGGTGGAAACGACTTTTGGAAGAAACTGTTGGTGGCAGAGGAAAAAGGAGAAGGCAGATGCCAGCAGCTCACTGGGTGGACGTGGCCTTGAGCGCACACCACAAGCAATATCAACTTCCCTCAACCGCCCCCAGGGTCTTGGATATTGGATATTGGGCTCACATGATTTGGCCCCCGGTCAGGCCTAAGGCTTCCAAGACCTCTGGAGTAGCCCGGGCACACAGTCTGAGCAAACGGCAGATGCTGGGTTGCTCCCGACATATGCAGACTGGGTGGAAGGCCCTGGGTACCATGCAGCCCCACAATGGGCTGGATGGAAAAGTGCAAGGAATCCAGGTAAGTTAATGTAGTTACACACAAGCACCCAAACACATACATTCCTTCTCCCTGGTGTCTGCGTCGTCACTTCTTTATGACCCCACCAGGCCGGGCCCAAACTGGGCCAGGGGCTACATATGTGTGTTTGTGTAATATACGCTAACACAGTGTCTCAGCTAGTATCTTTCCAATTACAGATCTCAAATCTTATCACATTTTGGTTTATATAATCTGGGCTCAGAGTGCCCGAATCACAGTTGTATGAACAGCACCACATGTTTGAGGTGCTCCTGACAAACGTTTTCTCTGTGAATCACTCTGCTGTGGCTTGGAGCTAGGACAGAATTTGAGCAAATATTTAAACGTGTATATCGAAAAAATAACCACAGCAGTCTACCACAGGAGTATCACTTTCAAAGAACATAAAAAACCTAAGCAGACCCAATTGCACGGTCAGTCTGGCCGAAATAGCAGATGTAGTAGCTAAATGGTGCAGATTGTCAGGGGTACAGGGTCAAAATTGCTCAGAGATCATAGCCATTTAACTCCAGGTTAAGCATAGGAGAGCCTGGTTGACTTGACGGCAACATCTACCCACAACTACTAATGACTCCTAGGTTATCTGGTGGCATTTACACAGGTCTGGAAAAAGGGGAGTCTTTTTGCCTTGGACATCCAGGAAGGTTGCTAGAATGCCCTAGCTGGTCGGCCACTTCCAGCAGGATGCCCCAGTTCTGTTACAGCCATAGACAGGCTTTTCATGCAGCAAGTCCTTGGTGTGCTACGAGACTCTGCACTGGGTCTCTGAGGAAAGGGTAGTCCATCTTCTGCCCTTCCCAGCCAGGAAGGTTGCAAGAAAATACTTGCAGGGCAACTTCCAGTAGACAGGGCCCATGTACCAGTGTCTCTGCAGGCAGGCTTTCCAAGTATTAGGTCACTCCAAGTGTTCCGCTGAAGGGGGTGGGAGGGAGGGGAGTCTTCAACTGAATGGCTGAGGGCTTTGAGCAGTCTACATTCTAATGAAGTTCCAGCAAAATCCTTCTTCTCAGGTCTATGACGAATCTGGAGACTTTGTCCCTTCTTTCCAAGGGGGAGACACTCCCATTGAGGCTATAGAGGAGAGAGTGATGCAAAACCATCCCTAGGGGTTTGGGCAAGCGGGACCTCACTGGGACGGACTCCCCCTCCTGACACCTTTCAAGGAACAAGGACCCCCATTCCCATGGGGGGGGGGGAACTCCCTACATCCAATTTACTTTCTGCATGTACAGAGTAAAACAAGGAGGACAATATTGTTATGTCTTTGGCTAAAGGTAATGCTGAATGTTGCAGCGGTTTGACAACTTGTGGTGACAACATGCCCCCTCTCTTTCGAGGAACGAGAATAAAGGGCGAACAACCCTTGATTGGATGAGGAGAGTCCAAACTGCAAGGTCAACACATGAGAGCATCAGTAAGGGGAGGAGCCGCGCAATTCAGCAGAGCCAGCTGTAGTGCGGAGAGAAGCAGACAGCGAGACGACCCAGGAAGAACCTCACTAGGCCATAGAAGTGGAGGCCATGCGGAGTAAACCAGTACAGGAGGTGTGACCACATAGATGATGTGGTGGACTCGGAGCCTGCAGAACTATAGCCTAACCCGGGATTGATCCAAGAGCCAACAAAAAGCAAGAGGGACATGAAGACAGCCAGTGTTTGGAGGCGAAAAGCAGCAACAGAGAATGTCACCACTGCATGCGAGATTGGCCCGGACTGAGGTAAGCTTTAAAACTGGTTATATGGGCAGGTTACACAGGTCAGAGGGTGGAAGAAGGAAGTGAATGGAATCTGGGGAGAGGAGAGAAATACCCTCACAGGGACCCAAAGATGACTCAAGGGGTTGTGAAAACCAAAGAGACCACCACAAAACTCCAGAAGGGTCACAGGGACCCAGGGGGAAAAAAAAGCAACAGAACTAAAAAGAGGTCCCAGGGACCTTAGCGAACCAAGCTGCATACTGGGCCGGAATAACCCAAACAAGCCACAAAGGTAAAAAATAAAAAAAAAATTTATTAAAAAACCCACAAATACCAGAAAGCACGAGGGCAGTACAAAAGTACCCGAAAGTTGGTTGAACGCTGGAGAAATCGACCAAGGTGGTGGAAAGGAATCAAAGAAATACCCTCCGCCTAAAGAAGATTCGATGTTTTGTTTTTTCAAAAATATGAGACCATTTCAAGATGTTTGGGAATCTTTGACAAACTTTTTGATAGAATGAAAATAATTGTTTTGTTTGAGAAGGACTTTGGTGATATGCTAACATTTAACCAAGACCCAGCATGGAGTCTTGGAAAAGACTAAGAAACCTTTTTTCTCTTGTGTGAAGATCCAAGAGTGCAGGGCACTTTGTATATTTCTTTTACAAAGTGGGAGGGTCAGTTTAGCAGTTTAGTTTGAACAGAGGACTATTTTTATTCAGACTTCAGACGAGAAACTTCGTTTTTTTTAATTAGGAAGGGAACTTCCTTTTAGTAGTAGGTTAGGGTAGGCATTTACCCTTTATATTTAAATACCATCTGCATCTGTACAAAAGTATCATCTGCTCAGAGTCCTCCTTGTGACATGCCACAAGTCCAAAGACAATTCAATTAAGGGCAGCGGCTCACCC
Organism: Ambystoma mexicanum; assembly: GCF_040938575.1. Lineage (NCBI taxonomy): Eukaryota > Metazoa > Chordata > Amphibia > Caudata > Ambystomatidae > Ambystoma > Ambystoma mexicanum. The sequence goes on from NC_090930.1 coordinate 653,527,392, forward strand.
CTTTATGTAGTCATTTTTACACTGTGAATTGATCGATTTAAAGCTGTCTGTAAATGGCCAATCCAGGCTGCCTGGACAGGAGTCACTGCCTTCTGAGGTCTGACCTAGAGTAGTACATCTGAAGAATTGGGGAGGGAGCACAGGAAGAACGGGTGGGCTGAGAAATTCTAAGATGGTGGAATTCCTCTCTTGCTTTTAACTTCACTCTTGGCAACCCTCCTCCACACTCTCCTGCAGCTCACAGCCTGCCTTACATCAAAGAGACACCAGTCATTACATCCCATGGTGCGAGGTCCCTATTGTTCTCAAGGACGTTCCTTTGAAGCTCAGCTGCAACCCTGCATCCAATGGGGGCAAACTTTCTCAGTGAAGGTGTAGAGGTCTCTGACAAGAACAAAGAAACCCTGCATCCTGTTGTCAGTGGAAGCCCAGCCAGAGACACTGATACACAAAACCTTGACGGTTACAGTGGTCACTGTAAAGCCACTTGAATAAAAGAAATCAAATGGGTCTTGGCCATTTAAAACGAACTCCCCAAAAACAGGTCTCGGGGAGGAACAGTTACCAATTGAACTGTTTGTTTAATTTCAAAAGAGATTCGCATTTGTATTCCAAAATAGGCCAATGCGAAAATCACGTTGTTCTAAAAAAAAAAGGCTCAACTGAAATTTAGAATAACTTTGGTTCAATAAAGGCCAACAAGAAATCCTTTGGGGTACCTCCCCGAAGTACTCAATATTTAGCCTCTTTGTTGTCTCTTTTGAAGCCCCATTACTGTGAATGTGCTGCTAGTATGCCACCTACTGATGCCCAGCAGCAGGTGTCCAGGGGGTGCCAAATGTCTTTTCAGCTATGTTAATTATACATCCCATGGACAGCAGTCCACCTGGGTACAAATCCACGAACACAAGTCTGTTAAAAATAAAAAAAGTGGTCTGAAAGTAAGACTGTTTCAGATTTGTCTTTTGTTGCAGAAACTATTTGCTAGAATCCCAAAAAATCCTGTCGACTCCCCAGAGGCTGCAGGGATTATTCGGGTTCGGATCCTGCGTGTTGGTTTCTGTGGGTGGCGGGATCTTCCTCAGCATGCCTCATTTTAAACCAGCCACACCTGCACGCTGCGTGAGCTGTCTCAGCACCACGAAGCAAGTGACTTGCGAGCAAACTGAAAACCCCGGCCCCACCTGCCCCGAGATTTTCCCTGCTCGTACAATCTGCGATTAGAGAGCCGTCAACCAATACTGAAACGAGTGTAAATAGCTCACGCCACCAGCTTGCTGTGGAAACCACAGCAAGCCAAACAGATGAGCTCACACATTTACTGTGTTCTGCGTGCACTGCAGCTGCCTTTCCCCTGAAGAGAACTAGGTCCGCATGCATTCCCCGGCCCTCGCGCTGTACTGCAAATATCCTTAAAGGCATAGTAAAATTAAACAAAATAAGGGCGTGACGGTGATCCAGGCGTTCTACCCAAGGCTCTTTCAAGAGCAGCAGGTACAGCGAAATAACTTGAAAAACCAGTTTGCAAGACTATATACAGCGATGACGCCGACAACCGGAAGGCTGCACTCTCGGGTTCACAGGGTTGATGGCAGCATATAAAATGTGTTCAGGTGTCTAAACCTGCCCCACCAAGAGCGCTTTGCGACAGAAAGATAAACAGGCTATGGGCGCAACATGGTACTTCCTGTGGTTTTCTCAAAGAAGAGAACAGAAACCTGTTCAAATATCTACAGTAGCGCCGCTACTGTGCATGCTGGTGGCATCTTGGTATCGGCTCTAGGCTTTCACTGGATTTAGAATTTTAAAATGACGTTACTAAAACAGTAAAATCTGTTCCAATGTACATTCGGCATTTTCACAATATGGCATTTGGCAGATTTCTAGACATTGCAGGGTGCGACACCTTGGAGGGATTTGTTGATTTCGTGTGTTCTTGTAGTACACACCACAACTTGTCTTGCCGATATAATATTTCAGCTTTTGGAGCCGTCATTTTTTGAATGTTAAAGCTTGTGAGAAATTGCAATCTGGCAAGGGTCAAAACCCAGGTTTTAAAAAAATGTTAAAAAAAATTATATATATATATTGGTGCGATGGTTGCAGCACTATAGTGGATTCCATAGGAAATCCGAAAATTGAAATTGCATAACTTTTGACTTGCCTGTAGGATTTGGCTGATATTTTGCAAACAAAATGTTCCCCCAGAGTGAACATTTTGGAAATATGCATTAAAAAATAAAAATAAATAAAAATGTGCTCGTTTTCAGGCTATTTCCATTCATTTCCCCATAGAGAAAAAGTCCAAATTGTGGCGCAACGCACAACTAAAACCGCTGGATGGAATTGGACCAAGTATGAAACAACTTGGGCCCGAAGCGTTGACTCGATTTCTGGAAATGGTCTGGGGTTATTCCATCCAGTAGTAGGTAAAATATTTGACAGCTGCCCCGTTCTCCCAAAAGTATAACTATACAATACATCAACAAGGCTTTTCAGAAATGAAAAACGCCACCATTTGGAGTTTTTTTTTATGCAAGAAATAACCAGGGTTATAACTGGTGTAAGTGAGGTTAGCCAATAACAAAAAGTGGAAAAAATGCCATTGGAGGAAGAAAAAGGATGAAATGGCATCAGGCTAGCGGTGGGCATGGGGAAGAGGAAACCATGAGAAATTGGTGAGTTGGTGTTGGGGACCAAGTTCAAAGCTTGAATATTTTCGCATGCCCGGGTTAATACTGGGGATTACCAGGGTTATAGTAGAAAGCGGGATCAGGAAAGAAAGTGTATCACATGAAAATAACTGCAGTTATTTGCAGGCGTTTATGGATAACCAGGGTTATTTGTAGTACTTTACAAATATAACTGGGGTTATGGGAGAAAAAAAAAGTTACAAAAATGATTAATAAAAATAAAAGAGGTTTTACAGCTACAGCGAAGTGGGATAATGGGCGTGGCCAAAGGATATGGTTACTGGGTTAAGGAACCGAATGGTGCAATATTGGAAGTGGACACCGCCGAAGGCCATGGTCACTGGCCATGGCTAATGTGGTAAAAAAAAACCTGGTGGTGTGGCAATGGCTAGTGAGCCAGTTTAGAAAACCTATTGGAGCAATATGTACAGTGGCCACAGCTAAAGGCCATGGGCGCTGGCAATGGCCGAAGGCCATGCCTAATGGGACCAGAAGAAAGGTATTGGGGTAACATGTAAAGGGGCCACGGCCAAAGGCCGAGGCCAACGATCATGAGCGAAGGCCATGGCTAATGAGTAACAAAATAAGTGCTTCAAAATATACAGTGGGCACAAAAGACGTGTATTGGCCGTGGCCATCTAGTGGGCCCAGAAGAAACATTGGGGGAAAATGAACAATTTAACTAAGGTTTTTTCAGTGAATATATACAGCCCTAAAGATAAGGGGTGTATCGGCCACTTTTACTCCCCAAAAAAAGACAAATACTCCCAAAAAATAAAATAGGGAGTACAAATACTCCTAACAAAAAATTGAAAATAGACATCTAGGACCTAGTACCCACATTTTCACCCACACAGCTCTGTGGATGCGTTTGGGCCAGTAGTGCACGTAGTACCAGAGGAAGAAACTCATTTTTACTGCCCGAGGTAAACCTGTAACTTTTAATGTGCAAAGAAATATTACAAAACATTTCCATTTTCCGCTTAAAACATGTTTACTTGCTTATAAAATACTCCCATTGTGAATAGGATTTACTTTTTTACTCCCCCAAAAAATCATTTTACTCCCTAATAAAATAGGGAGTAAAATACTCCTACTTCAAAATCTTATCTAGAGCACTGAATATATGTTTATTCCGGAAATAAAACATTTCCATAAAAACAGAATACGATACAATGCGGTTCATGACGTTCTGATTAGATTTGAGATTAAATGGTATTAAGAGTTCACTAGTCTTGCTACTTTCGTCCAGATAAACCACAATGTTTCTTTTCAATTAATTGACCATGGGGGCAAGTTAAAGTGGCAGGTGCATGAAAATAACTACGTGCATTAATCTCTAGGAGTCTTCGGTTTATATATCTTAACCATGGTATGTTCAATACACATTCTTTAGTAAGTAGTACTTTAATGAGATGCTATAGCATCACAGTTTTATTGTTAGTGCAAAGGTGCATCCAATGGAGTACTCGTTCTAATGCTAGGATGTCCTCAATAGGCATTATATCGAGTTCTACATGTACCACAAAGTTTGATGCCAGCTGGGGTAAACCGAGAAATATCTTGAGAAAGTCGTTCTAACCACTTGAACAGTGGTTTTCCCCATTGCCCCACCCCATATTTTGCTACAGATATTGCTTTGTTGATATACACTTTTTAAAAATTAGATCAATAGGTTTAGGGCTAGACATACCCATAAAGCGCAAACATCCCCTGCTGCTTGCTTGAACTGGCTAGTCTGTTTATCGATGGGAGGGGCCGAAACAAATGGACGTAAAAAATTAAATTAAACCTGTACCCCAAAACAAAACTCATTCACAATCATGCAGTTGTTACTATGCATTGCCCCGGCTCTAGGTGCACATGGCCCCCAACAACAAACCATTACTGCTGATTTTGTGCAGTTCACGTGCAGATCCAAACTATTCATGAACCAGGTATATTCTAAAAATCAGCTTTCACAAAGAGCCGGGGGGCGGGCGGGGGAGTGGATGGGTAAGGGCAAATCATAAAACAGTCGTCGTTGTACGCCAGGGTCGGTACTGCAAAATTTCCCTGGCTTAGGTATCAGCTCCCACTTGTGACAGGGCTGTGTGCAGGCCATTGATATACAATTTAAATAGTAAAGGAGCAAGCACACAGCCCTGTCGAACACCAGTCTGTATAGTGAATTGGCCATTATCATGTATGGATTCAAAGTTTGGTCATTTGGTCCCACACCTTGCCTGAAACCCAGCTGAAGAGGAGATCGAGGTTATTCTCTTCAACCCAGTCCTCAATACTAGTTAAAAGAGCACGGCCAAAAATATTACATGCAGAAGCCAAAGAGCAAAATAGGTCAATATGCTTTAGGGGAGTCTGTTGCACCCTTTTTATATATTTGATTTTTGTTGAATAATAAAACGATGCAGGTAATTCAGTCTCTGAAAGCGGAAGCCACTGATCAGATTCTCATTTCTTAAGCCCCATGCCAAAAGCATAGTGTGCATCTATGTCCTGCTGCATCAGTATCCTGATTCGCAGCACATGCTCTACCCATGGCACTGAACAGGTTCAGAGGTCAGATGCCCATGTGACAACAGTGGAGACAGACAAGTCTCTGCCACGCAGAGGCTGCATTTAAAATATGTACCCCTGTACCAAAACAATGACAACCATAGGTAACCCTTGATGGTGGCAAGATAATATCTAAAATAAAGCTATGCCCGCGTTCAAGCATAGTGCATGGTACTACTTCTAATCATGATCCCCACATCCCAATTGATGTTGCACATGTGTCAGCTCTTATGAGTCAGTTCTGTTGCGGAAGGTGATGTGCATTCTGCTCAGCCAGGTGTAACCATGCAAAATGGCAGACTGGAACCTGGAGGGCTGGGCCTCCCCTTGATCCCTTTGTGAGGGCAAATAACACCATCCACCTGAGACAGCCGCACAGCAGGCAGCTATCCTAGACCCGGGCATCAAACAAGCCCAGGTCCATTCAAAAGGGGTAGCCTCGCACCAAGGTGTGTAAGGATGTGGAAGAAGGCTGCCGACACAAGGATGGCATTTTGGTTGGCAAATACTTTTATTGAACAAGAAAATAAACCCTTGTTTGTTTGTTTGTTTTATTCACTTATAATGCGCACCAGACCCAAAGGTAGCCGGGCGCAACAGTACTAAAAATGCGAAGCTTAAGTTACAGGGTGGGGTCATGGGTTACATACAGTATACAAATACACAATACAATAAATCACAGGTAGGCGGCAATTGCAAATTACACATAAAATACATGAAAAATTAGTACAGAATACAATAAAGGCAGTATATATACAGGCGCTAAACTCATCGGCCAGGTGGGCAGAGTGAGGCTATCCCTTTCTTGTAAGAATTATTTCTGCCTCAAAATAATACTGAAAGGGTCTGTCAGAATGTCTGTCGAAGTTAAACCCCCATGTCCTGCATCATAACCTACTTCTATCCCTCACGCTACAATTAAAGAATAAGTCAACAGAAAGTACGTTCTACAGGAGAATGACTCCCTTTCTCCTGGTGTTTGTGTGATATTCCAAGCAATGTTCCTTAGCAAAAGGACGCAATGTTCTTTCGCAAAGGATACCAAGGAGAATTAACCCCTTCCCATGGTATTTCTTGGTCAAGAAGGCTCTTCATTTCTTCAACTTTCTGAACCAGGAGAACGACTCCCTCATCCTGGTATTGGCAAAGTCCCAACTCCTTCTATGGGCCTCAGTGGACTTCTCTATGCCACTGCAATGAGGATGCTTTCCTTGGGTGCTTAGTATACTTATTTCAGGTTCTCAGACCCTTCTCTGGTGGTCAGTGGTCTTGTTGCTGCCACTGTGACAAGGAAGTTCTCCTCGGATGCTCAATGTGCCCTTCACAAAGGTCCAACAGAGAACACCTCAAGCCTGCCTTCCTTCCACACCTGTGTCCCCTCTGGGTTTTTCATACCCCCCCGTTACATTCTTTGGGACTTCGGTATGCCACCAAAGCTTCCTGGGACTGGGGCACGTCTCTCTGTTTCTCCTACACTATAAAATATACATCGGCCTACTCTCAATGAAGTGGTTTGTTATGGAAGGGGGGTTTGGGAAGATTGGGGTATGACATTGGCCAACGGCTTATACCCTAGGTAATTGTCCTCATCCCCATAGGGCAGGTCCCTTCCAATGAGGTCTTCCTGCATTAAACCACCTCTAGCTAGACTATTGGATAGCGTCCGATCTTCCCGATCCTCATGGGAAAGGTGTGCCCCCAGGTAGTAGTGAGGATACTTGGCGAATCATCACTGTACCCTGGCCTCAGCAGGCAGTCTCCGGCATCTGGGTGGAGTGCCTCTGGTGGTGTTAGGGAGAAGCGGCATCATTCCATGGTTCGTCACAGGGCTGCATATCTCATTATTATTAACTAAAACATTTGGAATAGGTTACATTAAAATCAATATTAATAATGAAGAAAAGGACTCAATTGCTATATTTGTGGGATTGCAAAAAGCTCCTCAATTTCTGGCGCCCTTTTAAATTATGTAAACAAAGGAAAATCTTGATATTTTAGAGTCATTTAGGGCCTAATTCACATAGCATTTTCCAACTGGGGTTTCACCATTATAAAACACGTCTGTGAATTAGACCCTTTGCCTAACATCCTCTTTTAAATGTGTTCGTTTTATTTTCATCATACCAACAAACACCTGTACATCATTGATGCATCATTTAGCATACTCTCGAATTCCCCAACTTCCCCCACACCCACCTAGACCACTAGTCTGCAGCTGAGCCTGTCGATTTAAGGTTCTGTTGCCCAACTTCCTTTAAGGTCAGGTTGCCCTTAAAATAAATCCTCGATATTAAGGTAGCAGTCGTCCAAGGAATAAATAGCACAGCCATTTAAACATTGCAACCTAATCAGGTACTTTTTGAAAGTACCTCAAAGGATTATGACCTCCAAGTAGTGGTTGCGATTTACTGATGCATTCTGAGAATTCAATTGCACATTCCCAAGAAATCAGAAACAGGTTGTGATCCCCGAAGCAAGAAGAGAGAAACATTAGCATTTTGGAAATTGAAGTCACCCCACTTTTTTTCAGAGGATGCACCGTCTGCCCCTCCCCCCTGTATTTTCAATATTAAACAAAAATACTCTGCCCCCACTAAAAAGTGCCATGGACAGGGGTGTTGCACTTAGGGTGCGCAGGTGGGAAGCCCGACACTAAACCACAAGGCTTCTCGAATTGCTATTCTACTACACACGTTTCATTGTAGATATAATACCCTATGAATAATAGAACAATACCCCCCGCTGAAAGAATCAGCTAAGTGGGGATGGGGGCTGGGAAGGGGGATGTTATGTGTGGGTCTAGTTCATTTTGCAAGAGAGCGTCATGACGTCGTCATGACGCCTCTGTAATAAAAGGGGCTCTTCTGGCACGCACACGGCAGTGCAGCAGAGTCCCAGGAAGCGGCAACTCGTGTCTGTGTCCTTTGTGGGGGAGCCACTTGCCACGTGGTCGCGGCCTGTGTTTGCAGCTCGGCCCTGGGTGATTCCAGTGCAGAGGCTACCTGGCTCGGGGTGATCCCTAAGCAACTGCTGTCCGTCCGGCGATCCGGGCGTTGCAGGGTGTCCCCTGCCCACCGCCTGCTGGGTGCCCCCAGCATGGCGGCCCTGTCGGGTGGTCCCGACATCAGCAGTGGCCCGCCCCGGAGACCGGTGGCGGACCACCACAGGGCTGGAGACCAAGGGTAGGGGTGAGGGCTGGGGGAGAGATGGTGGGGCAGGGGAAGCAGCCATTAGGCTGCTCGGAATGCGGGCTAAGATCATGGGATGCGGCTCGCCATCCGAGCAGCCCGACTGTTTGCCTCTCCCACCCTGGTGTGAATACAGATTATTACACATATACTTATCCAGCAATGTTAAAGAGATATCTGTCCTCTTAGCAAATACTCATTTGCATTTGTCCCATTTACTTTCTTCAGTTGGGAAAGACAAACAAAGAAATGTGCACATTTCACTTAAGGATACTTTCAGTTTGTGACATCACTTCCCATTGCGTATGTCACAGTCCCTCCATTTTTTATTTTTAACGACTTGAGCCCTACAGCAAGGCAACATTTTGCCGTTGAACATGCTGCCCCATAGAGCTGGGAGGATAGCTCTGGGGCAACGCGCTCACCTTGAAAGCAAGACGGCGCGGAGTAACACAGGTTTGAACCCAGGGTCCGTGCTTAGAAACCTCTGGGCCTTAAGCACCTTATAAATAACAAATGTAATAATTGGAATAGGCAGCCTCGGTGGCTCCTGCTATTAGCAGCGATGCTCCACCTCGACTAGAGGCCATGGGGCTTCAAATGGGGAGGAAAGGGTTGGGAAAGTGCATTAAAGGGCAGAGCTGTTCCAGAAAAAAGTGGGAAGGATAGATAGGGGTGCGGTAGGGACCAAACGTGTGCCCGTGTTGTGTGGGATGAGAGGCTCCTTTAAAAAGGGTCAGGATAGATTTAAATCGCTTTTCGGGTGCTGAGGCACTTCTCTCCCACCCCAAAAAAACAGGTTTAGTAAATGGCAATGTGGTAGCTTGGTTTTCATTCACTACTTGTAAGAATGTATTTTTCTGTATTGCTTTTCTCCCATCTTAGGATCATCGCAGCGTAGTTACAGGGTGCATGCAATAACAAATGCTGGGGAAAACCACAAGGGTGAAGCACAGCCACTAACTTAATCAACAGTGCTCAGGGATACAAGACCCAGGGATGCTACGGGATGCTGAGGGTGGGAATACAGGGGACGGGAACTCCATCCAGACCCGGGTGTGTGGGTATGAAATTAAGTAGTTGTATCAAAGTAAAGCGACAAAAGTCAAAATGAAAGTTGAAAAAGTTGAAATAGAGGAGTGATGTTTAAGTGATGTATAGAGCGGGATGGCTAGGGAGTTCTAGATCGGGAATACCCGTTGCAAAGAATATGAACTTAGTCCTTACTCTGGGTATAGCTAGTACACCAGCTCAGCGTAGATATCCTGAAGCGGTGATGAAATTGTGTACGGATCATTTGTAACTTCCTGCCTAGTAAAGCAGTACGGCCTATGTTTTACCCACTAAGAAACATTGTATTCCCGGTATTTCAGAGGCAGGAGGGGGAGCTGGGGAAGCAACAGGGGTGGCATGCATTCATTATGGTTAAGCGTTGGCCACATTTCCTGGGATGTTTCGGCTGCCAAAGGGACAAGTGTGGGCTGTCACTGCTATGGCGCACTGTAAAAAAAAGAAAATACTGCAAACATACCGATTTAAATGTACAAATATGCTCAGTCAGATCACCAAGAGCTTCTAGTTAGCCATCTGTGTCATCATAGGAAGTAGCACGCGTATGCAGCACCCAAACCATGGTGTACAGTTTCCAATTTAAGGAGGAGGCAGGGAAAAGCTTCAGGAAGGGCAAGTGATCCACAAGCCTACATTATTTAGGGCAAACACACACCATGTTCCAGTTGTTGGAGGCGTTTTTGATAGCAAGCACAAGACATGACATTCCCAAAGCAGGACTTAAGGTGCAGGGTTGGCTTTGGAAAGGCTGGGTGAGGAGCAATGCACACACGTCCTGTGCACACCGCTTGAGCGGCTGAGGGGTCGGGGTGAGATTTCTGCTGTTATGAATTGTCAAGGAATGTAAACTACAAGCAGTGTTTTAGGAAACAACTAGAGCTATTTCAAGGCGCGGGCAACTGCCTGAGGCACAGGAGTTCTGAGGGGTCGGGGCGCATCAGGGTTTACGTCTATAGACACCAGCAAGAGCGGCACAATGCGCCTTGTGCTTTATCTTGCTGACAGTTTTGATCTGTCAGTGGGGTTGTTGGATACCAAGGCTGAGCCTCATTACTCCGAATTCTCCAAATGAAACTAGTCACGGTTTGGATTGCTTCTTGATCTGCGTTATCTTGCCACTGTAGGGGAGGACTGGTCCAGGAGACCCCTCTCGCCTGCGTTTCTTCCCCAGGTGAGGGCTATGGCCCTTTGGGCGTTCCCTCATGCCACCCGGGCCCAGGTGGTGGAGGGCTCACCCACTGGAGACATTGCCCACACGTATCGAGTGCCCACATGTATTGATTACAACACAAATTTAGCTAGGCCCAGAAACCATTCTTTGCCCGGTAAAGATGGTGTGAGCTCAGCGCACTGTAGCGCGGCCCCCACCCTTGGAGAACATCCCTGTTGCCGCAGCACCCTGGCAGATCCGCTGCGAGCACGTTCCCACGAACAAGACGGACATGAGCTAGCGCAATACGCTAACATTGTAACAGTTCACCTCCCGCAGTGTACTATCACTATCAGCATGACCCGGCCAGCAGGCCTGAACAATGAGAAGAACGGCAAAATGGTCATCTGATGGCAGACAGTCTTTATATATATGTATATATTAATGTCAAGACCTCTTGCGAAGTATGCTTTCGTCCACAAAATCTCCTATATTACAAACGCCTGTAGAATGTATTAAAATGAGAGAGCATGCTCCCATGATATAAGCAATGGCGAGTTCACACCCTTGCAGGTGGATACCAATAATAAAGGAACGCTCCAGGGATCTGTTTGTTGCGTATATCACTGGGCAGCCTACCTCCCATGGTTTTGCACCATAACTAAAGCTAATGCTGCTAGAATACACGAGAAAGCGAATGCAACTATACTATGAACTCACGTAAAGGATGCGCGAGAATGCACTTATAATGTGTGTACGTCTAAGTCCCTTATGTGCCACCACCGTCACGTACAGTGGCGGGTCGTTTTCTATGTACTCCACTGATCTAACTACTACCTCATTTACTGCGAATGTATATGCATGTAACTAAAACACTGCAGCCGCTAGAATATAACGTACAAATATGGTGCTCAGACTGGGTATAATCGAGACGCATCCAGCAAAGGTTAAATGCATGTTTTGAAGTGATTTTAAATAAGTATTATAGAAAGTATTCAAATGTTTGCGATGTCTTTACCTATATTCGGCAACACACGAGGGAGATACCTTTGTGAATGCGTACAAGGTCTCGATGTATCCCCCTCCCTCCCTGCGAAGGCTGCCAAGACATGAAAACAGAGCCCCGCTCTGCGTTATCACGCCTCCCCCGACCCGACTGGAGCCGCTTCAAAGACTTGTAGCCCCACTGCAGCACCCAAGGCCGCGGCCAGCCACCTGCATTATTTACAGCACAGCAGTAAACCTTTGTCTAAACTCAAGCGCCCCCTCGTAAACCCCACAACCCACCGGACTGTCTCAGACTTATGGCCCTGTGCAATCAGGACACCCAACACTTTGACAACACACAGCGAAACATCCATAACCACTTCTAACAAGACAGAAAGACCTGTACCACCCGCCCCAGTCCCCGAAGCTTAGCCCCTCGACCTGTGGTCCCGGTCAACAGATCACGAGTAACCAGGCCTCGATATATTACCTCCAGACCCCTCACAAGGTGCATTCCTCCTGTGTTGCATTAACCTATAAAATAACCTATTGGAAGATTTACTAAAGAGAGTAACACTGTAAATGACTGAATGACTGCGGTGTGCATGGCCGAGGGCAAGTAAGTCAGAAAAGGCATTCATCTCTGCCACAGGCAGCATTGGCACACCAACACCGCCCGGATGAACTCAAGCCGACCTGCCAGGCCCAGCCCAACCCACGAGGGTGACCAATGACGTCCTTCAGCCAAGACCAACCACGCCGCAGCAGCACCTATAGTTAGTCGTCGCCACCCAATCCCAATGAACTTGTGCCCCCTATAGTATGTAGGTTTTGATGACGTTTTTTGTAAATATATACGCCTGTCTTTGCTATTGTCAGACAGAGCGCTCTCGGAGTTTGCAGAGTTCTTTGCATGCCCAATTCTGATTGATAAACTCCCATTTACGCTCACCCGCACTCTGTCTTGGCCTTATTCCCATTTTGGGAGAGTCCTTCATTGTCTCTCATTGCGGGGAGGATCGTGCTGTTTGGGGACGCTTGCTTTCAGTGGTGACCCCGATAGCGTGATTTTTATTTCTTCCTAACTCCTTATAACCGTCTCCTTTTTGGCACGAGAATCTCCGGTCGAAAAGGGATACGCACGGTGAGCCGGCTCCGGGAGGCTGCCCGCCAACGGCGACCGGTACACTAAGAAGTGCGCACTCAATAGAGAGGGGGTACGGGATCCCGGTTGAAAAATCCCCTTTGAGTACCGCTCGCCGGAGCCGGGGCTGACTGTTGAGCTGACGGCGACACTGCCTGGACGGACCCAGTTTCGGAGACTATCGGTTCAAGACGGGCACGTGAGTACTGAGTGCGAGCGATCTTAAAGGGAGCGGGGAGTGAAGTGTAGGACAGGAAACGAAGAGGGGGTACGCAGATCTACGAAGGATCATCTTAAATTTTCCTTGCATATGGCCATTAGGATTAAGAGGTGAATAAGAGATAAAAGTGACGGGAACCTAGCTCCGAAAGGGGGTGGAAGGCGGCGCCGCATAGTGCTATCTTGACTAGTACTGGGAATATATGAAGAAGTGGAGTATAAAATAAAAGTGTTCAGCAAAAGGGGACACTGAGAGTACATTAGTGACCGCTATTACTTTTTTCCTTTAAGGGCAGGGGGGGGGAGAATAAAGAACTGTGTTTAGCACAAACTTAGGGAGACAGTAAGAGAAAGAGTCCTATTAGAGGGGGGGAAAACAGGTTAATATCTACATATATATACGCATCTAGATATTTAAATAAGACGAACAGGGACAGCCGGCTAGGGAGGAAAGGGAGGGCAGCTTGAATGGTGAATGGTGCCAAGAGTTGTGTGCACCTCGTATGTGATAGAAGAGATTTTGATGTTGTGAATGTGTGAGCGGTCATAAATGCATAATAGTTAAATGGTTATGATAAGTGTGGTCGGATATAATCTTTTATAGTGAAGTGAGTGAGTACCTTTTTGATTTCCAGGTTGACATTGTCACAATAAAGCATGGGTTGCTCTTGTATGTGCCCCTCAAAGAGAGCAGAATAGGCATTGTGTACGGCCATTTTTGTATTGTGCAGTCAGGGAGGGGAAGAACCCAAAGGGACCCAACATCGAGTGTGAAGTAAAATTTAAAAGGATAATATTGATACTACATTTACATTGTAGTTGCAAACACACTGAGACACACCAGCATTAGGAGGGCACAGAGATGGGGGCTGAAACACCCTTATCACATATTTGTAAGAATCTCCCGGGATACGTGGAGCGGATTAAAAAATATCACGACCAATGGGTGACCGAACTAAAGGGGGAGGGGTTACCTCAGATTTGGCCCGAGGGAGGGTCGTTTGATAAAAGTGTCCTGGATACGGTGGCCACATGCATTTTTCTAAAATACAAAGGAAAGCAGCTGCAAAATAGGAGGGAAATATTGGATCTCTGGAGGTTATTTGAAGAGATACCACCGCCTAAGACACCAGCACTAAATGCTGATCTCCCGTCCACCACAGACAATCCATTACTAATACAAAGAGATGTCAAAGAAGGCTCAAGTGTAACGCCACCAGTAGAGGTAATAAGTTTGTACCCGATAATAAAGAAGCCTGTGCCCGCAGAGGGGTACAGTGACCCCACTTACATACCTCCCCCTAAAGATGATACACCCCACCGCCCCACGGCACCTCCGCCATATGAAAGCACGAGGGAGCGAGCCCAGGCAGGCGCACAAAGGGTAGATATAGAGAAACTCACAGATGATTTAGAATCAAGACGGACGATAGCAAAGAATGAGCTCTCGAGGATAAAAGACATATGCGACCGAACAGCACTAGATGGAACTAGATCAGGGCGTACGTCCGGAGCGCCAGGTGAAAATAGAAAGCCCGAAGAGGGGTGGAAAAAGGGCAAGATTCTGTTCAGAATTGAGGAAGAACCAACTCGAATAATAGAAGTAGGGCCCAGAGAGGGAGATGTTGTAAGCGAAGAAAGGCTTGGGGGAATTAGAGAGGAATTGCTGTGTGATATAAGGGATGAAGTAGAAGAAAGCGACAGGTTGAGTATGGCGATGGGAGGGGGAAGCGAAGGAGAGGAAGGTACGTGTTCACGGAGAACCCTGGATGATGAGTGGACGGGGCGACTAAGGAACAGAGTGGGAAAAATGGCATCACTGGGAACATCAGTAGCCAAAACGGGTCCGGACGGCACGACAAAGGGAAGGCTACAGCTCCCGTTGATACACAGGGGAGGAGGGAGGCCTAACTATATCCCATGGGCGCAGATGGATAAAGCCAATTTATTAAAGCTATTGCCCCCGTTGTCAGGGGGGGCAAGTAAGTGGATATATGCCTTTGAGAAACATACTGCCGGGGTACCCCTAGCCATAGGAGATGTAAAAAGTCTACTCGTATCAGCAGTGGGCGATCAGGCTGAAAGGGTATGGGTAAAGGCCGGTTTCCCGGGAGTAACGTTAGACTGTGACCGCCATGATGGGGCATCCTTTAACACAGTGCGTGCCAGGGTGTGGGATGCCTTACGCGAAACATTCCCAGACACACCGGACTTGCAGTCAGTGATGCAGTGTACAATGAATGACGGGGAGGAGGCTATGGATTACATTTTTCGGGTCCAAGAGATGTGGAGAGCAGAAACGGGCACGCCCTGGTATCAATCGACATCTTTGTTTTATTTTATTATAAAAAGAGGGCTCCCAAAGGAAGTGCAGAAGGCGCTTGACAAGATAGCAGGTATTGAAGCAAAGGGATGGCCAGAAATTCAGAGCATAATAGTACACCATTGTAAACGAATCAAGGAGAGGGAGAAGGAGGTGGCGCAGAAAAGATTGGCAGACGAGGCGAAGTTAGTACAGTCAAAGTTAGTGAAGGTTGCAGCAGCAGTAGCCGCGCTCCCACACAGTAGAGAGGGAGATGATGAGGAGGAGGGGCTGATAGCACTCCAAGGAAGGGTGGCGACTAATTGGGCAGGAACAGCACAGCGGCAGTGGACTGAGCACGAGCAAGGTGGAAGTCCGCAGTGGCAAGAGTGGACCCCTCGAGGGGGACGAGGTGGGTACAGGGGCCGGAGAGGAGGCGGACAGGGGTATGGGGGAATGGGAGGAAATGGATGGCAGGGTCCCAGGGGCCCCCAGGGGAGTTGCTGGAACTGTGGACGATGGGGACATTACTCCAGGGAGTGCAGAAGTAGACAAAACAATGGGTTCCAAGAGGAGGAGAATTATGGTCATCCACACCCGGGAAGCCCATATGGTCTCCCAATGGGACAGCAGCAACTAAGAAACCCCGGCTAGGGTATCACGGGCCAGCAACAGGGACACCAGTATAGGACACAGAACCACCCCCAAAACAATGACAGTATGCAATACACGCCAGGTAACCCTTTCGCGACAACAGCAAGCGGGGCCCCCGCGCCAGCACCTTACAGCGGCATGTCGGTAGTTTCAGGGAATGTCTTTAGTGAGGGAGGGGCGACGAGATACCCCGCATAGGACAGCCCACAGAGAACGCTTGCGTGTCCAGTTCTATCCACCACCTACAATGCAGCAGAGGAACCATTGGTAGGGGCGCAGATAGGAGACAAGCAGTTTATATTCATGGTTGATTCGGGAGCGGAGAAATCATGTATCAGAGAAGGCCGATTCCCGTTATCTAACAGGAAGTTAGAGACGCAGGGGTTCTCTGGGGCTGTAGTTGAAGTTCCTTACACAGAAGCTTTGGATGTAACAGTGGGGGGTAAGACTGTGAAGGCACCCTTATTGTATTACGAACATTCCCCAATTAACTTGCTAGGGAGGGATCTCCTGAGTAAACTCAACATGACCATATCATTTACCGAGAGAGGGATAGTGTGTTCCACACCCGGGATATGCCCCTTGCGTGCGATGTTGGTAGTGCAAGCCTACACAACCACGCAAGAAATACGAGGGCTGCCACAAAATGAGGAAATGTTTATCAAAGGGCTGAAGACTCTGGCCCTCATAATTCCCGAGCTAAGAAGCATGGACTGGAGGATTCCGGCAGAGTTCCTCTTCCGCCCCATAGTATGTCCCAACACAGCACCAGGGTCAGTGGTATCGTTAGACTTGCACGCTGTGCAAGTGTCAGCCAAGAGAATAGCTGTGATTGGAGTGGACGAGGAAGGGTGTGAGTGGCGCACAGTGCTGTGCACAAACGCCAATATCGCCCTGCGAGAGGTAACAGATGAGGATCTCTTTTCAGACACGGAAGGGGATGGTGAGATAGTAATGGAAATAGCGATGCCCTGTGACTTTTTAATACAAGCAAGGGAGACCCCCGTCCAATTGATGACAGTGGTAGGAGCACCACCGTCCTTTTTTGATGATGACATGAGGGTCGTACCAAACAACTTATGGACAACAGGCCCCCATGATGTGGCACTGTTGCATGGAGTACAGCCTGTGGTAATAAAGCTAAAGCAAGGAGCAATTTTACCACGAGTTAAACAGTATCCTCTGTCTCGTGAAGCTGAAGAAGGGATAAAAGAGACAATAAATGCCCTATTAGCACAAGGGATAATAGTGCCTTCAAACTCCCCATGTAACACTTGTATTTATCCAATCAAAAAAGCAAAAGGGGGGTCTTGGAGGATGATACAGGACTTACGCCCCCTCAATGATGTAATTCAGAAGGAGTTCCCTCTAGTCCCGAACCCCGCATCAATACTATGCAGCATCCCGAAAGAGGCATCACATTTCACAGTAGTGGATTTGAAAAACGCATTTTTCTCTATACCCCTAGCTGAAGAGGGTAGATACCTTACTGCCTTCACACTGGGGGGTAAAATATATAAACATTGCAGATTACCACAAGGGTACTGCGAGAGCCCAAGCATCTTCAACCGCGTATTACATGAAGACCTAGGAAACCTATCAGTTGAGAGCACCATTATTCAGTACGTAGACGATTTACTAGTCTGCGCACGAAACGAAGAGAGATGCAGAACAGATTCCATAACATTACTGACTTTGCTGGCCAACAAGGGGTACAAAGTGGACAAGGGAAAGCTACAATACTGTCTGACAGAGGTCCTGTACCTAGGACAGCTGATTTCAAGAGATGGGAAAAGAATAATACCAGACAGGGTAGAAGCCATAAGATCAGTAAGAGAACCCACAACAGTAAAAGACATGCAGAAATTTTTGGGAATGTGCAATTACTGCCGAGCATGGATATTAGATTATGCGGCATACACCGGGCCCCTATTACAAGCATTAAAGGTGGCCCAACAGGAGAACAGGAAGATGGAATGGACGGAAGAGATGAGTTCCTCTTTCCAGACATTAAAAGATTTGATTTCAAGCGCCCCAGTACTCGCAAACCCTGATTATGGACGCGATTTTTACCTATTCTCACACTGCAAAGAAACACTGATGACAGCAGTTCTGACACAAAAAACGTCCTTAGGACACAAGCCATTGGCTTACTATAGTGGCACTTTAGATGCCGTGATGTAGGGCCATTTCGCGTGCGAGCAATCACTCGCTGCAGCCGCGTTCGCGATTGAGAAAAGTGCCACCATAGTAATGGGTTGCCCGGTAACATTGTTTGTGGAACATTCATTATTTGCAATACTTGAGAGATCAAAAAGCACACTGACCACACAGCGGGCGACCGCCTACGAGATTATACTGTCCAGTGCCAACATCCATATAGTGAGATGCAAGACAGTGAACCCCGCCACATTCATTACAGAAGCGTGCACGCTCGAAGACATGCAGAACCACGATTGCGCAACCTACACAGGAGAAAGAGGGGAGGAGACAGTGGTGTGTGAGAACGCTCTAAGCGAGGGGGAAGTGTACTTTGTGGATGGGTCTGCATCAATTGACGTGGACACGGGAGAAAAACACGTTGGCATGGCAGTGGTGAGGTTAGAAGACGGTGAGTATGAAACACTGGTACAATACCGTCTCCCATCACATTACTCCGCACAGGCAGCAGAACTGATTGCGCTCATAGAAGCACTACATGCAGCAAAGGGTTGTGCAGTGACGATATACACAGACTCAGCTTACATGACAACGACAGTACATGGAGGACTGGCAAGATGGGGGCGTAGGGGATTTAGGCGGGCAGACGGAACACCAGTACAGCATGCAGAATTGTTGAAAGAGTTAATTGAGGCCCTGCAAAACCCTACAGCAGTAGCAATAGTAAAGTGCCAAGCACATACATCCAACACAGATGTTGTGTCTTTAGGGAACGCGGCAGCGGACGCTGCCGCCAAGGAGGCTTCCTATTTTCAGAAAAATGACACAGGTGAATACATGCTTAAGGACAAAACAAACGAAGAGCCCCCAGAGGGATATAATATGATGCCCATACCACAAATAATAGAATTGCAGGAAGGAGCCAGTGCAGAGGAAAAACTATTGTGGACAAAGCGAGGGTGCAGCAAGTCAGGAACAGACCTGCTGTGGCGGCAAAATAACTCGGGGAAAGTGGTAATGCCAATACAGCTATTGGAAGTTGCATTTCAACAGCTACACTTCCCTGCACATAACACCAAACAACACATCGCAGCAGAAATACAGGAAGAATGGTTCGTGCCCTGTCTCCAGGAGCATGTGTCTCGATTGGCAATGGAATGTACAACATGCCAAATATACAATTCAGGGATGACATTACGCACTCTACGGGGAACAATTCCTAAACCCATTGGCCCATTCAAGGAACTGCATATAGATTACGCAGACAAGGGGGAAAGGTGTAATGGTGCACGGTACATGATCGTGGTTGTGTGCCCATTCTCAAGGTGGGTGGAAGCAGGACCTTGCGTACGACCGGATGCCAAGAGCGCCGCCAAGTTCCTAGTAAGAGAAGTATTCCCACGCTGGGGAATTTGTGACGTGATTCGCTCAGACAACGGCACTCATTTTGTGAATGAGCTTTTTAAGGAAGTCACTACATTATTGGCAATAAAACACAAATTATGTTCGATTTATCATCCTCAAAGTAATGGCGTAGTGGAAAAGATGAACGGACTGTTGAAGGGCAGGCTATCAAAACTATGCTTCTCATTAAAGAAGAATTGGATTTACTGCCTACCGCTTGCGCTATTTGAGTTACGAAATCAGCCAAGCAAAGACCACCATTTGTCCCCGCACGAGATCGTGACTGGGAGACGGATGAACACAGCACACTCGCCACTGCGCGAACACTCAGACGCTCACAGAAGCGCCGCGATATTGGGAGATGAGTTCACAGATTATTTAAAGAAATTGACAAGGGCAGCGTGCGTGATATCAAAGCAACTCTCCCCACCCTTCACTAGAGAAGAGGGAAATGTAACAGGCGCCGTTACGGAGCCGGGGCAACAGCTACAGCTGATGCCAGGCGACTGGATTTATGTCAGAAGCTTTGTACGTCGGTGGAATGCACCACGATTCCATGGCCCATACGAAGTAATATTTTGTACGCCCACGGCAGTGAAGGTTAAGGGATTGAGGTACTGGGTGCACTTGACCGACGTACGGAAAGCATATAGCAACGTACAAGAGGAGGTAGATGGGGAGGCACAGACAACCGCAAACAATGCGACTGAGCAGAATGCCTGAATATGAACTTATGTGTATGTACTGGTGCTAAACTTGAATAAGTGCACAACTGATAAAGATATTAACTTTTACCTGGTTGAGTGTATATACAAATATACACATATATGTGTGGTTAATGGAATGCCAAATTATAGCCTGTATACACCCTTGTCTGTGAATACCCCTCCCTGTCTCCCCACCCCTTTCCGTTCCCCGTCACATGTATATTGGCACTGATGGTGCTAACAAAATGTTTACATGTATGCACTCAATGCACTTTTATATCTTAAAACAGGAGCTTTCATGGCATCTAACGGGCGGCCTGCAACGGATAGATTTACTAGAATTAGAGAGTGGTTAACTGTGAAATGTATATATTCGTATGAATGTGGACTATCTGCGTGCATTATATTGTTTTTTACATTATTATTTGGTCTGGTTACATAATGGTTCATAGCGTTCATCTCTATCGAGATGAACGAGGGGGGAGGGAGCAACACAACTACTGGGACCAATACAACTGCCAGTGTCAATGCAACTACACGGGAAGGTGATTTTTTGATATGGGACGGAACTAAACTTGTGTGGGGCTACTATACTACGTCATCCACTGTTGTCATCTCACAAGATGGAGGGCCAGAGGGTAAAAGGCAAAATAACACACTGTCCCCACCTGAGATGTCTAATTACAATGCTCACAGCTTAAACGACCGAAACCCCTCTGCCATATCCTGGTTGTATAATACCCCCACCAGCCAACCTGCCCCCACGGCCATAGAGAATCAAAGAATGAGAGAAACACATGAAATATTATATGATGACTGGGTGAAGGGGGCGGGAATGAGAAAGGGGGGTCTAGTTTGTCCCTTGCCCAGGGAATCGGGAAGTATATGAGGAATAAGAACAATAGACGGAAGAGGGAAGCAGGGAGGAGGAAGTATGATTAGTACTATGGGCTAGGTCTAGATAAGATGGAAGACCCACGACACCCCCACCAAACAAATAAGTGGTATGCAGACATGAGTGCCACAGCTAAACAAACAACAAACGAGAGCTGTTATGTTTGCTCCCTCAACCCTCACGCATCAGGTACACCCAAAGTACTGTTACCCAAAGAGTTGCCGATTATAGATGCCCAATGTCTCCTTCATCTCACGTTGTGCAGAATTAAGAACACCTTCCAGGCACATGAAGTGACTTTTCAAATGCTGCAGAACGGGAAAACGTGCTACCCAAAACCATCAGGGGTTGTATGTCTGAAAGAACCATTTTTTGCAATCGAAGGGACACTTTTTTCTGATAACAAGTGGAAAAACGAAGAAGTAATGTGTAAAGCTGAAGCACTGAGGGGTGTGGCACCGGAGAAATTGCAATGGATAGAAGAAACGTGCACACCCGTATGGAAGGAACACATTTCAAAACTAACCTGGGTTACGCCCATCGAAAAGCCCTTCAAGTTGCAGAATGAAATAGACTATGAACTATGTTTCAAAGGAGAGGGGAGAACGTCCATGGGGACGAACAAGAAGTGCAACAAAACCCTCACTATCCCAGACCTAAGAAAAGGGACAGCGGCCCTTATGGACACGTATTGGGTATGTGGCAACCAGGCATACCTACACCTCCCCCCGTCGTGGAGTGGCAGCTGTTCAATGGCCACACTGCACTCAGCTCTAATGGTAATACCAGAAAGCCACATCGATGGGAGCCAAAGGACACAGGAGCGCATGCAGCAGAGTGTGGCCCAACCAACCTCAGAGTCACAAATATATGTCCTGTCTTCTGGAAGCAAGGGAGAGGTGCTGACCCGTAACAGACGAGCATCAAACTATATATCAAAGGCATCATCAGAACTATTGGCTCAGATCCCAGACAAATATCGATTATTCAGCTCAGCAGAAACATTTTGCCTCGCTCGTATCAAGTGTCCAAGCAAGGGCTAACGCAAAATGGCTCCAGATAACCCGTTGGGAATTAATTCAGCTGGCAAACGACACTGAAGAAGGTTTTAACATAATAAAGGTCGAACTAAGAGCCTTGCGACTGATGACCATGCAAAACAGGTATGTCCTGGACCTGTTGACGGCGATGGACGGCGGTGTTTGCCGAAAAATAGAGTGCCTGCTGCACTTTCGTACCTTCTGAAGACGCAGAGAACGGCTCCCTGTCCCATGTGATCGAAGCAGTCCACAACCTAGGAGAAAAAATGAAGATGGAAGGCGGAGCAGAAGATAGTACATGGTTCGATAACATCTTCTCCTGGGTCCCCTCATGGCTTGGAACAACGATGAAATTTTTGATGCCAGCTGTGGTGTTCCTCCTTTTGATTTTCTGCCTATGCCAGGTGGGTCTTCGAGTCTGTGCTAACGCAGTACCAAATGGTGCAATGATGATGGTGACAATGGGCAACTCACACGGTACAATAAAAACGATGCAAGAAGCACAAGTACAAACAGGGGTAGACAACACACCCAGGTACCAACTGGTGCCCATGTACCACGACAAGGATATTGTAGATAAGCTGTGGCACACCACCATCAAAGAGCCCCGCATACTAGAATGGTACGAGGAAGTATGGGTAGATTTGGAAGGAGATGGTGGGTGCTTATATCTCACGTGTACTCCAGATGAATACGCCAGGAGAGGTGAGAGCTTAAGGGGGGTGTGCAGAGCATGGATGCCTATCAAAGGAACTCCTGCATGGGATGAGGCGGTGATGGACGAAGCAGAATGTAGGAGGATAGAGGATTTAAAGAATTCGTTACTTAAGTAACGAAAGGGGGGAAATGTAGGGGAGGACTGGTCCAGGAGACCCCTCTCGCCTGCGTTTCTTCCCCAGGTGAGGGCTATGGCCCATTGGGCGTTCCCTCATGCCACCTGGGCCCAGGTGGTGGAGGGCTCACCCACTGGAGACATTGCCCACACGTATCGAGTGCCCACATGTATTGATTACAACACAAATTTAGCTAGGCCCAGAAACCATTCTTTGCCCGGTAAAGATGGTGTGAGCTCAGCGCACTGTAGCGCGGCCCCCACCCTTGGAGAACATCCCTGTTGCCGCAGCACCCTGGCAGATCCGCTGCGAGCACGTTCCCACGAACAAGACGGACATGAGCTAGCGCAATACGCTAACATTGTAACAGTTCACCTCCCGCAGTGTACTATCACTATCAGCATGACCCGGCCAGCAGGCCTGAACAATGAGAAGAACGGCAAAATGGTCATCTGATGGCAGACAGTCTTTATATATATGTATATATTAATGTCAAGACCTCTTGCGAAGTATGCTTTCGTCCACAAAATCTCCTATATTACAAACGCCTGTAGAATGTATTAAAATGAGAGAGCATGCTCCCATGATATAAGCAATGGCGAGTTCACACCCTTGCAGGTGGATACCAATAATAAAGGAACGCTCCAGGGATCTGTTTGTTGCGTATATCACTGGGCAGCCTACCTCCCATGGTTTTGCACCATAACTAAAGCTAATGCTGCTAGAATACACGAGAAAGCGAATGCAACTATACTATGAGCTCATGTAAAGGATGCGCGAGAATGCACTTATAATGTGTGTACGTCTAAGTCCCTTATGTGCCACCACCGTCACGTACAGTGGCGGGTCGTTTTCTATGTACTCCACTGATCTAACTACTACCTCATTTACTGCGAATGTATATGCATGTAACTAAAACACTGCAGCCGCTAGAATATAACGTACAAATATGGTGCTCAGACTGGGTATAATCGAGACGCATCCAGCAAAGGTTAAATGCATGTTTTGAAGTGATTTTAAATAAGTATTATAGAAAGTATTCAAATGTTTGCGATGTCTTTACCTATATTCGGCAACACACGAGGGAGATACCTTTGTGAATGCGTACAAGGTCTCGATGTATCCCCCTCCCTCCCTGCGAAGGCTGCCAAGACATGAAAACAGAGCCCCGCTCTGCGTTATCACGCCTCCCCCGACCCGACTGGAGCCGCTTCAAAGACTTGTAGCCCCACTGCAGCACCCAAGGCCGCGGCCAGCCACCTGCATTATTTACAGCACAGAAGTAAACCTTCGTCTAAACTCAAGCGCCCCCTCGTAAACCACACAACCCACCGGACTGTCTCAGACTTATGGCCCTGTGCAATCAGGACACCCAACACTTTGACAACACACAGCGAAACATCCATAACCACTTCTAACAAGACAGAAAGACCTGTACCACCCGCCCCAGTCCCCGAAGCTTAGCCCCTCGACCTGTGGTCCCGGTCAACAGATCACGAGTAACCAGGCCTCGATATATTACCTCCAGACCCCTCACAAGGTGCATTCCTCCTGTGTTGCATTAACCTATAAAATAACCTATTGGAAGATTTACTAAAGAGAGTAACACTGTAAATGACTGAATGACTGCGGTGTGCATGGCCGAGGGCAAGTAAGTCAGAAAAGGCATTCATCTCTGCCACAGGCAGCATTGGCACACCAACACCGCCCGGATGAACTCAAGCCGACCTGCCAGGCCCAGCCCAACCCACGAGGGTGACCAATGACGTCCTTCAGCCAAGACCAACCACGCCGCAGCAGCACCTATAGTTAGTCGTCGCCACCCAATCCCAATGAACTTGTGCCCCCTATAGTATGTAGGTTTTGATGACGTTTTTTGTAAATATATACGCCTGTCTTTGCTATTGTCAGACAGAGCGCTCTCGGAGTTTGCAGAGTTCTTTGCATGCCCAATTCTGATTGATAAACTCCCATTTACGCTCACCCGCACTCTGTCTTGGCCTTATTCCCATTTTGGGAGAGTCCTTCATTGTCTCTCATTGCGGGGAGGATCGTGCTGTTTGGGGACGCTTGCTTTCACCACCTTACAGATGGTTTCACAGGGTCAGTGCTGCGATAGGCCACGGGCAGCGGTCAAAAGGATTTCCAGTAATCGTAGCAAGTTTCTTGATCAGTGGATTGCCAGAAATGTATGTTTAGCTTTGCTAGATGTTCATCTAACATCTCGATGCCCAGCTCCCTGTGCAGGAGTGCTGCTTTAGTAAAAGTGGGGCTCAAGTCGTTATCCTCAGTGCTTTGTTTTGCACCTTTTGAAGAGTCCTTTTTTTCTCCACACAGGTGCTCCATCCCAGAGAGGGACAAGTCAGGGTGGGTCTAATAATCACCTTCTAGATGTTGACTTTACTCCGGATAGGCATGTACCTGGACTTCAATAGTGCGTACAGCCCTGCAAGCTTGCCAAAGCTTTCCTTTGTGCATTTTCAATGTGACTCCTCTAAGTGAGCTTGCAGTCCATGGTTATCCGCATGCTCTCCCACTTGATGTTCTCTCCGTTGAGGCTGATGCGCGGGTGCCTCTCAATGTCCCTTTTGGTGAACAGCATAGCTGTCTTGCTGGTGTTCAGTGTAATCTGCCATTCGCTGTGCCATGTCAACATCCTGACCAAGGCACAATGAAGGCAGCAAAGGCTTTTAACTGCCTGCTCTTCAGACACACCCAAAGTTAGCACACCTGTGTCAGCCCAAATGGCCTTACCTTTGTTGGAGCCATGCAGGCATTAGTCATGGTTCTACAATTAACACACACCCCCACAGAGACAGAAAGGCTTGCAAGGCTCATGGGTGCGACTGAACCAGCGTTAGAGGGCAAGCAAGGTCAACAAACGTTAAATGAGACTATTTTTAAATGAACAGTGAGCAGCTCATGGTGGGAGGCGGGGCAAGCTTTTGAGAGACAGGAAGTGAAGGAAAGGATAAACTTTAGAGATGAGAGAAGGAACGGCAAAGAAATAAAACACGAAACAAAGGAATACAAAAAACATAGCAAAACAAGGAGAATTTTAAAACTGATGTCAAATCCGTCGCAGCTTGCAGGAATTAAGTCACCTGCATTTGCCAGGTGTCATCTGAAATGAAGAACTCACCCCGCATGTTTTGAGATTCCACTGCCACACAATACTTTTCCTAGCCGCCTCACAGCTCTTCCATGCAACCTCTTGACGTTTAAGAACAACTTTTTTGTTTTTCTCAATTTAGAAATTAGTCGACCCTGGCTTACTATTCAAACAGTCCGACCCTTTTTGCAGCCGTTTTTGACAGCCCGATAGACCGAGGTTGAGTGCTTGCAGCAGAGACCAATGCTCGAATTGCAGGTCAAGGGTTTTAATTTCAACAAGCCTGGCTCAGGCCATCATCCCTCCATATAGTACCATTGAGAGATTGGTAAAAACACCACCTCTCGTTCTACAGAAAGTGGCAATTGAGCCAGTCTCTTGGCTCACTTATAGCATCACTACTTGTGGGTCAACATCCTTTGCGGCAAAATATTCTGCAGTGTTTGTTGGGTGGGCATATGGGTCTGCCTACAGTAAGGTGTCCTGAAGAAGAAAAAATGGGACAGGCAATAGACATAGAAGTGGGACTAGAGTAAACACAAACATTACTCCGATAAAACTGTAGTCCTACTTCTAAGTCACTGGCCTGTTACAGGGGTGTGTTCACAGGCACACTTCTCATTGGAGGAGAGCGGCCAGTGAGGAGAAGGGGATCTAAGGGGGGGGGGGGGGCGTTGAAAAGTATTCACGCAATGGAAAAGTAGCGCTGAGCCCCATTTCGGGATTTCTTAATTGGTTCCTGGCAAACACCGGGACCATAGCCACTCATTCCTCCAATCCCAGGATGGGGTTTTAAAATCCCAAAAATTCTCGGGCACCGGGACCAAGGGCAAAATACCAGGACGGTCCCCGCAAAACCCAGGGCATTTGGTCACCCTAACCTACGGACGCACCCCTGAGTGGACAGTCTAGTGGCACAGACGAACTTGCCACCCTCCTAGTCTCCAAGTCTTTCCACCTTTGTTGATGCCAGAGGCAAAAAAGCATACACTGGTCTTGGACATGACATTTGAGTGCATTTGAGGCAGGGATGGAATTTACTGTACGCAATGATGGCCACGTGTTTTGGGGCGTATTATTTTAGTGGTTTGCCGTGGGCAACCAATATTTCCTTGAAACTGCCCTGGAAACAACCGTTCAGTGTTCCCATCCAGAAGTTCGTGTTCCACTTTTCACTGAAACACATTTTCTGCGAGTGTTGGCCTATGCATAACTTTCTATGTTTGGCACAAGAAAGTGATACTGGATTCCATCACGTGTTGCCAGGCTGGAACTCAGTTGAGACTGCGACCACATTGGAATACAAGAGAGGGAGTTAATCCCCAAATAGTATGTGCAGTGCACTACATATATGACATTTCAATAGTAACAAAAAGTAACCGCCAACAAGATACTCACTGCGTTTCTACCATCTCGATTTGCACCGCACTACAAACACAATCAAAGCCGAATAACCGGTTCTCCACAGAGGGCGGCAGATTCAAAAATCAGATATGGCACGCCCTTGCAAGATGGTGTAGGGATCTTGGTAACGTGCAGCAAAACAACTTGCACTGCCTGGTGTTTGCTGAGACGCAGAATATTCTTTCAATGAAATGGGATGCTAGTTCTGTGGTGTCTGCACTCAACCACTACAAGAGGGGCCACCGCTGCCTTGCGGACCCCACCCAAATAAGGAGACCACACGCCGTCTGTCTGAACGTCATATAATTTTATTCTTACTCTGAGGATTTCCTGTCCTTACACGCCACCCACCAGCCCTGAACTTAGCCTTCCCACATAACGAGGCTAGCAGTGAACGTGACATCTCCCACTTTCTTAAACACTAGGTTGTATATCAACCCATTTCTTCAATTAGTCTTGTCGGTTTTATTTTTCCTCTGATGACCCAGACTTTCTCTGCGTTGTGTACTGTGGCATCCCGGGCATCTCCCACTCTTGCTCGGGTGCTTCACTTCCGCCTTGGTATGGGTCGTTGGGAGTCCCATGATGCACTCATGTCTCTTCTGGCCGTTCTTGCTCTGCTATTCTTCAACCTGCATTCTTTAAAGTGAGACGCGCTCCTCGCGAGTGTCCAACCTTCCCCCTCACCTGCTGTGAAATGTGTGCCAGTATTCTATTCTCCACAGCACATGGATGCCTGCCCTGGATTCTCCAATGCCCAGCAGGACAAAAGGCACCAACTGTTTAACGCTTTCTCCTGCAGCAATGGAGCCCATTTCTGATGCCGTTCCGCTTTAAAATGCGAGTTGGCAGTAGTTCAGGTTTATGTGACACAGGGCGACTGGCTGACTAGAGGCCATTGGAAAACCCGTTTCAAAGTCATGCTTGCTTCCATCGATCAAAACTAATGACATGCTGCTCAATTGCAGTGTTAATTAACTTAAACACAGGAAACCAACGAATTATAAGGAGTGACTTCAAAAGGAGGTGCCCGAACTAACATTTAGATACCCCGATTACACCCTGAGCGAGCAAGAACCTTCACATTTCAGCCCAGAACAGGAATGGGATAGCAATTGTCAGACTGGTTGGGGGTGCAGTACATGGACAGTGTGTGGTGAGCACAATGTTGATTGGATGAGCCGTGTATGGGACCTGTAACTTCAGCATAACGTTCAAGCATTTTACAACGGGAAGACAGCTGTGATGCAGATTTAAGTGTCCACGTGTAACCGCAGTACAGCCAGGGATAGCAATTTCAATCCATGTGCAAATTCATTCATGCATCGTTTTTGGGGTGAAGAATATCGGAATATTATTTCTGATGTTTGTTAATCTGCTTAGAATCACATGCTGTGCATAGGTCCGACATCCAGTGGTCACTGCGGAGTATTGCATTTTGTTTTTCGTAGTCGAAAAGGGGACGTCGACAAGGCGTGTCTGTAACACTATCCCTATAGTGACGTGCGTTGTACCCACAATCCCTCACGCGTCCAGGTCCCTCAGATTGTTTTTTTCCGCCCAGCTACTGGTCGCCTTTATGTGGAGCTCCTCGAGAGACATTGCCAAATAGTTTCTTCGACCTTTGGCCGTTTGTTATTAATATCAATAACGTAGATCCCTCCCTCGACGCAGAGCCGTTTCTCCGCCGAGCAAGATCTTCGACGGAAGGACGAGATCCTTCGGCGCTGCCGAACACGTGGCCTGGCCTCGCCGGCCATACACAGTAGGGAGAGTGGGGCTTTGTGGTCTTTCTTTCTTTTCTTTAAGAATGCCTTTCTCTTTCCCCTCCCTCTCTTTCGAGGCCGTAGTCACACTTATTACCCTCAGCTATGGAGAGGACGTCATTTAGGTTTTGCCCGCTTTGCAAGGGTAAATATACCTGGAAGGATAAGCACAAACGGTGCAACCGTTGCTTACCCCTCGATCACCAGGAGGACTGCTGTGCGGCCTCTAAATTACTAAAGCCCAAAACTCTAAA
Source organism: Ambystoma mexicanum (assembly GCF_040938575.1). Classification (NCBI taxonomy): domain Eukaryota; kingdom Metazoa; phylum Chordata; class Amphibia; order Caudata; family Ambystomatidae; genus Ambystoma; species Ambystoma mexicanum. Next base: position 653,556,931 of record NC_090930.1, read on the forward strand.
GGACCGCAGGGTCAAAAGGTGGGCGGCCTACGCCAGGTCTAGGCCTGACTCCTCGCCCGCTGCCGCCACCACCGAGTGTGACGAGGACAGTGACTACACGGCCCCCGTAACGGAGGCTGTAGACCTCTCAAAGGAGCGTTCACGCTCCTCGTCCATCCCCGGCCCTGACAAGCCCGGCTCACGCCCAGCTTATGGGGATGAACACCCCGGCGACAAGGACGCACACAGAAAAACACCAAAGCACATACCCCCAGGCACACATTCGTCGAAGACAAAGGCAGCCAAAGCGCCAACGGGGACGCCGGGCCCACCGACGTCTTCCGCCGACCGCAAGGGTCGTCAGCCCTCCCCGCCACCGCTTCTGCGACAGGCGACTGGGCACTCTAAAAATAAGGGCGCTAACACCAAAATTTCCGGTGACGCGCATCGCAAGAGCGCTCACGTTGCCAACAAGGACTCGACGGGCAAGGACTCGACGGGCAAAGGCTCGACGCTTCATAGCGCGATGGTGACCTATCCCTCGGAAGAGAGTATGATCGCCGAAAGCCTCGCGCGCATAGCATCTAAGGACGGCCAAAGACATACGGCGAGTGAAACGCTGAAAACCGCGCACAAGGCCAAACATACGCCGAAGGTGCCGGAAAACAGATCAGGCCAGTTCCCGACGCCGACAGAAGGCCCTAGCCAGCAAGAAGGCTACTCAGCAGGCGAAGGCTCTCTTTCTTCGACGTTATTGGACAGAACCAGACAATTACAGGAGGAAGAAACCCCCTTTTCTTTCCCAGACCGTCCTGGCCGACCTCAGTGGACCGTTGAAAGGTTCCAGACCTGTATGGACAAACTAGATAGGTTCATGTCCATCCCAGAAGACAGGGCACCCAAGAGACCAAGGGAGGCACCACTGGAGAGTCCAAGGGCTAAATACCAGAAGTTTTATAACCCCATAGAGGAGGACATAAACTCTTACAATCCCACTGAGGAAGACACCTTCTTCCAAGAGGAAGAGGAGTTCACCTATGTTGAGGACCAACAAGAAGAGGAAGGGTTTCACAAGGAAACTAACCTATGTGAGGAAGGATTCCAGGAATGCACAGGCGAGGGCGACCCAAATCCCTGGCAGTCACCGGCTAGGTCGACTGACACAGGCAGTAGCAGTATAGTCATCAGGTCTACTGAAACTACACCAGTCAGGAACCCTTCGCCTGTCGATGATCAATCCACCTTCAATGCACTGCTGAAGAAGGCAGCAGCACATTTTGAAATCGAAACTGGGGAGGTCACCCCAGACACCGATTTTGTGGAGAGGATTATCAAAGAAAAACCTCCCACTAGCCAGGTTATACCCATCCTCGCCTCAGTTAAGAGACGTATTACACCTTCTCTTTCCACTCCTGCATTGGTGAGAGGGGTCAATCCGAGGATTGAGAAACTGTTCTCTCACTCTCAATCAGACCCATTATATATTAAGGGTCACTCAATCCCTGACTCCCTGGTCGTGACCAACACCAGGAAAAGGGCAGGAGTCCCACTACCTACTAGCGAGGCACCCCCAGATAAAGAGGGGAAGAAGCTGTATGCCCTAGCCAAGAGAATCACCACCTCTGCAGCATTCTCTACCAGAATCGCCAATAATAATACCCTATTGGCAAGCTACGCCGATGCTCAATGGGCTAAGCTCAGACAGGACATCGAAGAAGCTCCCGAACCCCTAAGGACTCGTTTACTGGCTACAGTTAACGAGGGCTCTCTGGTCAATCAAAGCATCGTCAAGAATACCCTCGATGCAGCAGAGACGGCTGGCCGCACTTTGGTACAAGGAATTTTACTGAAGCGTCACGTCTGGCTTCGCAATTCCAGATTTAAGGCGGAAACACAAGCGTCCCTTATTAATAAACCCATAGAGGAGTCCAACCTCTTTGGGAGAGCAGTGGATGACGCGCTGGAGAACGCGAAGAAAGAATTTGATACAATAAAGACCTTAGACCAAATTTCAAAACCCCCTAACAGGCGTGGATTTGGTAATAAGCGCTTTTTTCGTGGACAACACCAGCAACAAAACCAACAACAACAGTACTCTTCCAGCAACTACCAGAGTAATAGCGGCCAGTACAATCAGAGGGGTCAACGTCGTGGCAAGGGAAGAGGCCGGGGTTCCACCCCCAGAGGCTCCCAAGCCAACACCACCACCAAGTGACGCGAAGATTCGCGTCCCCTCCCATGCAACGCCGGTCGGGGGCCGGTTAACATCCTTTCTTCCAGCATGGGAGGGAATAACATCAGACCACTGGGTACTTTCCTTCCACCGTAGCCTGTGGCTACTGTATAGAGTTCAACAGTTCCCCAACATACAGACCCCCGAGGGGACGCCGCATGACACCAGAACACCTCGCCATCCTTCTCCAAGAAGTGGACCAACTGCTGGAAAAAGGAGCCATAGAGGTCGTGCCTCCATCTCAGGTAATGGAAGGTATTTATTCAGTGTACTTCCTTGTACCCAAAAAGGATCTAACCATGCGCCCTGTATTAGATCTGCGCCCAGCGAACAAGTTTGTCAAACCCCAGAAGTTTCGTATGGTGACCCTACAGGAAGTGATCCCACTGCTATCACAGGGAGATTACATGACAACACTGGACATGAAAGATGCATATTTTCATATTTTAATGTTGCCAGCACACAGAAAATACCTCAGGTTCATGATAGAGGGCAAACACTACCAGTTCAGAGTGCTACCCTTTGGCATAGCATCTGCACCAAGGGTATTCACGAAAGTACTGGCAGTGGCAGCGGCCCACCTGCGCAGGTTATCCATCCCAGTATACCCTTACCTCAACGACTGGCTCATAACAGGGGATTCTTTCGAGACATGCTTCTCAAACAGCCAAAAGACTGTAGACCTTTTGTTCCAACTGGGCTTCGCCATCAACGAGAGGAAGTCCAGCTTAGACCCCAGCCAAGTCAAACAATTCCTAGGGGCTCTAATTCGAACAAAGGATGGCCTCATCTTCCCCTCCAACGAGAGGGTCCAAAACATGCTGTTTCAGATCCCCCAGTATGTGGCAGGTCGAGAGGTGACGGTGCGCAAAGCGATGCAATTGCTAGGAATGATGGCGTCGTGTATTTATTTGGTACCTCACGCGCGCATGCGCCCAATGCAAGAGTGGCTCAACAGCCAGTGGTGTCAGGCCAGCGGACAATGGGACGATCTAGTGGTGGTCTCGCAAGCCTTGGTTCTCTCGCTACGGTGGTGGACAAAGGAAAACCTGATAATAGGGAAACCCTTTGCCACACCCGCGGTGGAGGCCACTCTAACCACAGACGCATCCCTCACAGAATGGGGGGCTCACCTATCCCATCAGACTGCTCATGGAGTGTGGACTCCGAACGTAGCATCCAAGCACATAAACCTATTGGAGCTACTGGCGGTGTTCAAAGCACTAAAAGCCTTCCAGGAACACCTACAAGGGAAGACAGTGATGGTCCTTACAGACAGCACCACAGCCATGTACTACATCAACAAGCAGGGGGGCACCCACTCTCCAGGACTGTCCAAGCTGTCCCAGAATATATGGAAGTGGGCTCTCAAACACAACATGTTCCTACTGTCACAACACGTACCAGGGGAACTCAATATGCTAGCAGACGAACTCAGCAGAGACTTCCCCCTGCCCGAAGAGTACGAATGGCAATTACACGAAGACATCGTCTTAGACGTCTTCACGCAATGGGGATTCCCAGAAATAGACCTGTTCGCAACTCTGGAGAACTCACAATGCCAAAGTTATGCCTCCAGGTACCCCCAGAACCAGTCCAAAGGGAACGGTCTGTCGATTCAATGGTCAGGGAAATTTGTTTACACCTCCCCCCCCCCCCCCCCCCGACTCCCCTTCTCGACAAAGTGGTGCACAAGATGCACCAGGAGCAGGTTACCATGACACTAGTGGCCCCAATGTGGGCCCGGCAGCCATGGTTCGCTCACTTGATGGAGATGTCCCTATCTCCCCCAGTAAAACTTCCCTGCCCGTACAACATGCTGTCACAGGACAAGGGCAGGACACTGCATCCATGCCCTCAGACCATGAACTTAGCAGCCTGGCTCCTGAGATCATAGAATTTGGACATCTACAACTCCCGCAGAGATGTATGGACATCCTCAGGGAAGCCAGAAAACCTAATACTCGCCACTACTATTCTAGCAAGTGGAAAAGATTTGTCATCTGGTGTAGAGGTAAGAGCATCAACCCGGTTGACTGCTCTCCCACAAACATTGTTCTGTACTTGACCCATTTACTGGATTCAGGTCTAGTGTTCAATTCCATTAAAGTCCACCTGGCGGCACTTTCTGCATACACCACTTCCCAACTTAAAGTGTTGTGGTGGAAGATACCAGTTCTCAAGGCCTTCATGGAGGGGGTAAAGAGAATACACCCTCCGATAGCTAACCCAGCTCCCGGATGGGACTTAAATGTGGTACTTTCTAGACTCATGGGCCCTCCTTTTGAACCCATGCACAAGGCAACTCTTAAAGACCTTACTCTTAAGACTGCTTTCCTAATAGCTATCACCTCCATTAGGAGAGTAAGTGAACTACAGGCTCTTTCTGTTCTAGACCCCTTCGTAACCGTTCACAAGGATAAGGTGGTTCTACGCACACACCCAAGGTTTGCACCGAAATTCCATGTAAACCAGTCAATAGAACTACCAACGGTCTTTCAAAACCCCAGCTTGGGAGAAAAAAGTCTCATACACTAGATGTACGCAGAGCTGTCATGTTCTACATGGAAAGAACCAGACCACTGAGAAAGACTAATCAGTTCTTTGTCTAGGTGGCAGCAGGAAGAGAAGGAGATGCAGTCTCAAAGTCCACTATGTCTAGATGGATTGTTCAATGCATCACTCTCTGTTACACTCTTGCTAAGTGAGAACTACCCTTCAAGCCAAGAGCACATTCCACTCGAGGCACTAGGGCTTCCATAGCGTTCATTGCAAATGTTCCCCTTGAGTCCATCTGCAAAGCGGCTACCTGGAGTTCTGTGCACACCTTTACAAAACACTACTGTCTAGATGCACACTCTAGATCTGACTCCCAGGTGGGACAGGCAGTATTAAGACATCTTTTCTCTACTGTTCCTTCTCATAACCCACCGCCAACTCCGGGTACTGCTCGCTAGTCTATGCACAGCATGTGATTCTAAGCAGATTAACAAACATCAGAAGACAATGCATTACTTACCGTAAAAGCATTTCTGATGGTTCTATCTGCTTAGATTCACATGCGCCCAACCCTTCCTCCCCGCTCGGATGGAAGGAACATAGACACCTTTCTACATCTCTCTCTCTCTTTTCTGTACTCACTCACGTATAGAAGGCTCCCTCAGGGCAGAAAAAATACAAACAGAGGGACCTCGACGCGTGAGGGATTGTGGGTACAACGCACGTCACTATAGGGATAGTGTTACAGACACGCCTTGTCGACGTCCCCTTTTCGACTACGAAAAACAAAATGCAATACTCCGCAGTGACCACTGGATGTCGGACCTATGCACAGCATGTGAATCTAAGCAGATACAACCATCAGAAATGCTTTTACGGTAAGTAATGCATTGTCACACACAGTCACACACACAGTCACACACAGACAGACACACACACACACACACACGCACGCACGAACATTTGCACTATCCACTGGTGAGCGATAATGCACCTCTTATCGAGTAAGAAAAGGTGTGCTGTGTGAAAGAGGAGAAGAGGTGGGCTAGTGACCTTTCATAGCTGGCTCGGAACTTGAAATGTTTACCCCCCCCATGTATGTATGAGGTTTCTATAGAATAGACCTGCGTGACTAGCAAGAACGTTCATTGGTGATGTGATGATGGTTTGCCTGAACACAGTGGAGAACTTACTTGATTTTTTTGAACCGATGAACACAATGCACCAGTCCATTAAACTAACTGCCTTTTAGCAGGACACATTTTTAGATTTCGAATACACTATACATAGAAGATTTGCAGCTGGGATTTCACAAAAGAACTGGTTGGTAATAGCAATTTATTTTCTCAAAGCTTTTATCCTAAGAATTTGACAGCCCTTTTGCCTCACATGTAAGGTTTATGGCTACATCGGTTCATTATAAAACTCTTATGTTGACAGGCAGGCTGCAGAGGTGAGAACACGTTCAAAAAGGGAAGCTACGCAAAGAGATCTCTGCCGAATAGGTGAAAATCAGAATGCTGGAGAGGATATCCAATTAGCAATGGTACTCGAGCCCAGGAAAGACGTGCACTACACTAGAGTCTACCTTTCCAGAATAGCATAACGTTTAAAGCACGGTGCAAAATAATTTACCATTGTTGAAAAATGACAGAATAAATATGTTTTTAAGAACGCGGGCCTACATTAGCATAGGAAAGGGGAAAGCACATTTAAATCCTCTCAGTATCTGAGGACACAAAGAAGGCTATGTTTGCACTGTGTACATTGTCACAATCCAATAAAGAGATGAAGTAGTCAAAGTACATCCGCATAGACAGGCAAACATCAACATACAGTCTTGGAGGAAATCACAAGTTGCGTTATACATGTAGAAGAGTGCCTGTGAAGAAATGTCACCTTACGGATGTGAAAACGGACTTCCTTTTTACTGTGTAAAACGATGCCGGTTGTTCTCTCAGAGAAAGCAAGTTCTGCTAATCATGGCTCACATTCTAAATGCTCTATGCTGAAAAAAGTGTAGTACACATGTCAACTCTTTGCTGGATCCAGTCTACTGACATTCCAGCAACTATCATGTGGTTTGGCAACATGGCAGCCCAGAATAACGTGTATTCCTGAAAGAGCCTGCTTGAACCCAAACTATTCCAACAACCATTGGCTGCCCTTAACAGTGGGCACCCAATGATTGAAGTTATATGGAACTGTGCATTCCCATGGATTGGTGGCAGTTTGTAATGTAACGGACAATTGTATAGCACCTTTCACCATTGGTATGGTCTCAACATTTGCAGGACCGACGTCGAAGCATTGGAAACTTGTCAGCGTTATAGAAGGAGTGTGTACATTTTAGCCAGTAAAAAGATAGGTAGGGGTGGCCAAGTTCCTGCTAGTCAACCATGTTGAGCAGGCATGGTTTGGTTAAATATAAAGTTGTATTTATTATGTTACATGGGGCCAATGTGGAAATAGTTCAACCTTGCCAAAACCAGCCAAAACTAGCGGATATCATTTTATTAATCAACTGGTTTCCTCTGCCTCCCACTGTTGTCCAAGCTTTTGTGAATAACTGTATAGGCTTGGGGAGGGTTCACATACAAATGATTGCTGGATACACGCCCTGAAAGCTCCCTTTATTCTGTTCCTGGGAATGCTTGACACCTTCCCAGAGGTTCAGTACATACCCACAGGGGGTAGGGTGAGAGTCAGTGCTTCAAAGGAAGCTCTGCCAGCACAACAGAGGAAGTCACATCATTAACTGAATGATGGGGGCCTCTCTTATCAGGCAGGCACTTGTGGAGTGCACCATAATTGCATGGCGTCCATGCGTCTCGACCCAAAAACAGAGAAAGGCACACAGAAGCCCAGCTCGATGTAATGAAACCCCATAAAATGTCAAAAAGTATTCTCTGGTGACAATTAAGACCCCCAAACCAGACCTTTTAAAAAAAAAATAGGTTTGTCTCCATACCCAGAGTGACCCTTCCATTCAAAAGTCTGTGTATTCTGTGCATTCCTGACAGGGTGGGTTGTTTTTGTATTTAAAGGCTTTTTTGGTAACAAAGTCTTTGTTTTGGAAGCTTATTTGCTGAATGAATCACATCTCCTCGAAGAGTACAACCTGTCTACGGCCCAGGCTGCATTGAAGAGATACTATTCATGTTGTGCCAGTTTCACTTATACAATTGAGATCACTACTGCTTTAGTAGAAGTGTGGGGCGAAGTAGGAGTTTTGAAACCACTAATCATCCCTGTACTTGTACTGAGCCGTAGTCAGTTCGTCACTGTGCCATTTTGGGCTTTTGTAAATCAGGGAGGAGAAAGTTTGTTGCTTGTTGAATTAAGCAATAAGCCCCGAGCTGCAGGGGCATTACTGAGTCAGGTTAAGTCCGGGAGCCCATAGTTAATGAAGGCCCGGGGGTTTACCGGACTTGGTAATGCCCCCACGGCTTGGGGCTTATTGCTATTAGTACCCCAGCCCGCAAGACCGGGGTACTAATAGCATTGGTTTTCTGTTCCGAAGCGCTACAGAGTTTTGGGAACAAAAATAATAACATTTAAAAAAAAAGACATTTTTAAAAAATGACTGCAGGGGAAGCGAAAACGGAGTCAGTTTTCCCTTTTCCATGGTGGCCATTTAAAGTGCATTGAAAAAGGTAAACAAATAAAATGGCCGCCATGGAAAAGGGAGAAGGGACTACATTGAAGAAGAAAAAAAAAAAGTAAAACAAAAAATGGCCACCATGGAAAGGAGACCCTTCTTCCCTTCCATGATGACCTGCCGCGGATCGGAGGGGACGCGCTGGGGACAGAAGTGTTCCCAGCACGACTGCGCCCGAAATGGACAAAAATGAAGGTTATTGAGGTTGGGAGGGTGGGAAAGGGATTGTTTGGATTGGGGGTGTGGTGGACACTTACCTCTGTCCCTGGTGGGGGACGATGGCAGCCTCCAGCTGTGTGGTGCCTCGGAGCGGGGATTACCCCGTTCCGAGCCTCCTCAATGGTTGAGGGGCTGCCACAGGCCCCCCGCCAGGGACAAAGGAAAAGAACGCTCGGAGAGGGATTCCGGCCGGGTAAAGCCCCGGCAAGGGCCCATCAGATTGCATGTTAAAATCTGATTGTCCCTCACCGGATACCAATATGTAATCTGGATTCAAAATAATAGGTGGCTCTGCATTTTGCAAAAGCTAGGCATAATAGAAGCGGTTACAGTTCTATAGAGGGTGTGGGCAGAGAGGAGTGACCTTGAGAGATAATTGGAGAAAAAAAAAGAAAGGAGATCTGTTGAACAACGTGTCAATAGCAATCAAAGAGTATTGATTTCACAGGTATCCTGTGAATGCTCAGTTAAAGGTTGATTGTCATTTGGCACCAGCGTACAGTAACCATTAAAATAAAGCACTAGTAGCAGGGCCTATGGAGACACCAATGAGTTACTCGGACCTCATATTTTACCTCGGTGCCAGGCCTCTGCTCTTACATGAAGGATACCTTTGGCTGATGCTGAAGGTTTGGCAATTGGAGTTTCCTCATATGTACGGTCTTTCTGCCGTAATGGGAGACTGGGGAACAAAGGAGGAGGTTGAATCCTTGGAGAGGATGATAGTTTTGTTCATTTCCATTTAAATAAGAACGCAGCAGCATCCAGACTACGGGAATCCAGTCTACATCACTCGGCTCGTCCTTTACTATAGGGAAACGGGGAAGGTAAACTTTGAGCACAATCCCTTACTAAGCAAAAGCAAACAGAGCAGCCGGGTTTTACGCTAGGCTATGACCCCGTTCCCCATGAGAGGCGCCACACAGAAGCAGACTGTGCTGGCAGATAAAGGCGGTGTGTGCAGCGACCTGCTTGCCCTGGTTCAGTACTAACAAAGCAAGTCGTTCATGGTGAAAAGCAAGGCAAGCACCGACATCTCCCTCATGTCAGACCATGAATTTACTTCAGGCGCGAACAGTGTAAGCAAAAGCTTGAGGTCGACAACAATTTACCTTACAAATATCCATCTAGTTTGGTCTAAAACTCATACGGTTCTGCCACCACAAAACCGATAAAGACTATTGAAATAAGCACATTTTTATAGTACTAGACGTTTGCAAGCATCGGCTTAAGAGGGGGCTGTCGAAGTTGCTTAACTGGGACCCACACGGGCAAGGCCCGAAGGTAGAGGTCACAGGGCCATAAGCAGGGACGTGGCCATGCAGGGGAAAACATCCTCCTCCCCACAACAAAGAAAAGAGGGCTAACAGATGCCGCCATTTCCCTGACACCAACACATGCAGAGAGGTGGCCGGGCTGGTTAGGATGTATCTTTCACGTGGTAACACATACACAGGAACAAAAGGGACCAAAGCATAGCCACCAACTCTACTGGTTGGGGTCTCCGGTCACCAAAAGGTAACACATGAGGCGTCTTCCTGCCCTCAGGCATCATTTTGCCTGTAAGAATGGGGGAAAAGATGCTGCCCCAGCATATTGCTTCTGCCTCTCAGCACAGAGATGGAACGAGTGGAAGAAGAAAAGGACCAACAAAAATAAATGAATAAATAAAATTTAAAAAAAACAGCCACCCTTCCTGTCCAAGTCACCAGAGGCAGTGACAGTAAAACAATGGAATTGGGAAGGGCCTCTGTTGATTGAATGGTTTTCAAGTTAAATGGAAAAAATTGAATACATAGCTCAACGCTGTGTACATCTGTTGTAAGACAAAAGAATAGCGGCAGGGATAAGCCTTGAGTTGGCCCTACGGTGGAGCAGGGCTCCCACTCACCTGATCCCTTGGGTTTGGTACAATAAAGCTTTCAGCCTATGTTTTTCCACTTTTTCTCTTTTAAAATCTTTATTTGTACCTGGTTTTAAAAAAACAAAAAAACTTTACAAAATCATACAACGAAAATCAAATCGTCCCGGGAGGATAGCTCAGCGGCAACGTGCGGGCCTTGGAAGCAAGACGACACGAAGCAACACAGGTTCGATCCCCGGGTCCGGCTTAGAAACCTCTGGGTGTTTAAGCGCGTTATAAATAAGCAACTAAAATAAAAAATAAAAAAAGAACGAACAATTCCTAAAACAGCGCCTCGATGCCCACGGGCTGTGTGAGCGCTTTAAAAATGCAAAATAAATATTCAATGTCTTACCACAATGTAATCAGTTATTTTTAAAAAAAACATCAATTCATCAAATTCATAATCTTAACGAAGACTGCCACTGCTAAACCCTCTTTAACAGAGTTAATATTAAGACATATATTCCAAATATAATCACAATTCAATGAGCCTTATTTATGGGCTGGGTCAGATATCAATGAAAAATATTTCATCCTACTTATACTTGGAACTTTGCATTCTAAAACCAGATGACGTGCAGTTTCCATAGGGCCCCAATTACGAAATCTGGTCTCTTGCTCAGAAATCATTAGTCTTCTTAACAGTATCTCTTTTGTTAATAGTAGGTTCCATCTCAGTCTCAGTAGAATCATTCTATAGTCATTATTCAGAAACTGACAGAATCATAGATGGGTTTCATCGCCTTCTTTGCTCAAATACCAAATCATTCAAGGATGGATACAAATGGAATGAGTCGGTAGTGGACATAAAGTAGCCCTATCCATCACCAGATTCTCAAGAATAGCTGAAGACCCTGCTTCCAACTGAGGGAGGGAGTCGCCATTATTCTTCATATAATACCGTTGTTTCCCTAAGAGCTCATAAAGGGAAAGCAGAATTGGGGCAATCAATTTTGAAAATAGCAATAGTAACCGCCATTGCACTCGTGCCCTTATGGAGATAATCCCCAATTCAAAACTGAATGCTGCTAGCGGTACAGCATTCGGGATTTTAAATATTTTGCGCCATACTGTCGCTTCGATAAAATCAAGAGCATTGAAGATTAATCAACCCGTTACAGACCGTAAATTAGTTTCGGAACGATCATACCTTCACAGAAATTAAGAGCCGTTGGATTGTAAAGAGCCCATATTTCCTATGAATTTTTTATACTTGATTGGTCAGGGACTTCCCTTTATTTATTAGGCTCTTTTCTGGTGATAGACCGCCCGTATGAGCACTTATCTGAAAACCTAAGTAAACCAGAGTGCACAGTTCCTATCATCTTTTTCTATAAAGACCAAACCCTCCCTTTAGGTGTTTTCCCTCAGGAAATTGCTAAGATCTTGGTCTTACTAGGGTTAATCATGAGGCCATTTCCTTTAGCAAATAGGGAGATTTTGACCAAGAGCTGTTGTAAACCAGTCTGTGAATTGTCAAATAACAAAAAATCATCAGCATACGACAACCATTCCACTATCGTCAATCCTATCCTGGGTGCAAATCAACCGTGCCCCTGCAAGGTAATTTACTACATCTGAGACGTAAAGATTAAACGGGCACAGTGCCAAATTACAATCCTGCCTCAAACCAGTGAAGGTTTTAATGCGTTTCGACAGGGCACTGTCTTTGTTTAGTCTAACGCAAATACTGGAATCCTCGTAGAAGCCCATTAAAAACCACAACAATGCACCCGGTAGACCCCACCAGGTTTGCTCCACAGTCGATTCCTAGATATCTTATTAAAGGCCACTGAGAGGTCAATGGAGGCCAAGTAAGTGCATCCATTCCCCCTTTTCAAGGCTGAATCTTGAAGGGCCCTCACCATCAAAGCATTCAAGTTTTCCGAAAAAAAAACCCAGTCTGAAACGGGTTTGAGTCTACCAGTTGCTTGCACCCACTCTCAAACATGGCCTAATAGAAGGGGAAGATTCTACAATGAAATAGGGCGATACTTTATTGGGTCCCATCTGGAACCTCTCAAAGATGGGAACAATGTTGGCAGTGCTCCATGAAATGGGGAAAGTCCACGAGTCCATAATATTCCCAAATAGTATGAACACCACCTTAGACCAGTTTACAGGATCCAATTTCAAGGTGTAATTCGTAAAACCATTTGGCACGGGTGTACACAATTTCTTACACTTATATTCCCCGATGTCCTCACACTTGACCTTGATGGCCCATGGAGACTCAATGTATTTACTAACTTCCGGGTCTGTTTCTGTATCAATTGACACACACACGTAAATATCTCTGAAGGAATCCAACCATTGGGTTTCCGTGACAGCGTTTTGTTCATGAACTTGAAATGAAGGGTCCAAATTATTGACTAATACCCAACATGCACCAGTATCATGTCTAATTAACGTTCCGCATCCAACTGTAAAAGAGTTGCTTTTTTTTTTATTTATAAAAGTTTCTGTATTTCTGTTTTAACTTCAAATTGAACCCAAAATTAGAGTTTCCCTTACTCCCATGGTTCACGGCCTCAATGTCTCTATGCAGTTTTCTCTTTGCTTTTACCATGCCAGTATTATAGACATTGGGAGTCCCCCCCACCCTTGACATTACTGGAAAATGTGGGATTCAGTTTGTCCATTCAGTTCCCCCAAGAAATTATCAAAACCATGAAATTATCAAAACACAGAGTTAAATACCCTCAGCTTCCATTCTAAAGGGGTACCTCTGATGACACCATCCAACTCATCATTCCAGTCTGACCACCTAATAGCATTCCCTCCACAGGTGGAGTCTACATTCTGCATAGTGCTACGTGACCCCAATTTAGTATGAAAATTAATTCAGCAATAAGAATTGCGTGATCACTCCAATTGTTAGCATGAACTGTGAATCTCACCTAGCAACTAATAAGAGTGCATCAACAAAGATGTAATCCAAGCTCGGGTAGTGTTCCCCTCGATACCAGGGTGGGAGTAGCTCCCCCTCCCCCTGTGAAATGGAGTCAATTACGTTCAAACCCAACGCCTCCATGGTTGACCACCACATCCAACCATTTTGCACCTTACGCTCTTTTGATAAGCTCCCCCCAATCACATCCCAATTTCCATCCAGTTTTTCTGGGATGGTACAATTTGAGTTAGGGGCTCCTCCTACAAGAATTCTTCCAACTAGCTGGCTATAGCCCATGTTTTAATGGAATCAGAGATACTCTGCAGGAAATCTTGCAAATCTGCCACTCCACAGTGCCAGTAGATATTCTTAATTAACTTATTCATTAAACCTTTGAGGGAATTTGGTGCCAATGCCACCACCCAGAATGGAAGATAGGGTATCAAAGAAGCCCTCATTCCTAGAGTAGATCCCACAGTGAGCAACAAACACCCCCAAAGCCATCCCCCTATTACTGGCCCTGGCCGACTAAGTAAACACCTGGTACCATCCAGGACCGGAGTTTGCAGCAACCATGTCTCCTGAATTAATATATTATATTACCCAGTCTCAGAATTTGCATAGCATCAGAGTTAATGAACAGATTTTGGCTTCCTCTTGAGTTCCAGGATACAACTTTCAATCTCTAATCCTGGATACTACTCTACTAACATGAGAGCCGCTAAGGTACCAATCTTTTCCACAGAGCGGATGTAACTAGAGCCCAATTGCGACCGTTCACATCCCCTTGGGCCCCGACCAATTTGACAGATCTTAAGACATGAGTAGCACGATTGAGACTTCGAGCCCCCAACATATTTATTCCCTCCTGCTCCATATTTCTTTCAGGTTGTATGTCAAATCCCAACTCTTTCAGTTTAATCGATTCTCATAGTACCAACTCTTTCACCAGATTTAATCTAAAATAGAGATGGCAATGGTTAGCGTCAGCCCAATTAGGAAATGCTACGCGAACAATGTTAGTCGATGAGACCAAACTTAGGGTGGGGATTTTGGCAAAAATGGTAAGTACATTCCCTCTATTTAAGCATGCCTGCACTTCTGGGCAAAAAGCAAGGGTCAAACTCAATTTAAAATGGCCATTCATTTGCCTACTTTCTGGTTCTCTAGGCAAGATCCTAGCCGCTCTAAAATCCATCTCATTAGAGCCCACTACTCTCTACTGATCATCACCGTCCTTAGCATGTCATAACACACTATAAGGTTTGTATTTTCGAAATCCCCATCCTCTGCTCGCCCCACCACTAGATTTATTACATTGCATCTATATCATCTAGCAGTTGGCCAACCCGAGTTCAACCTCCGATATAGGCTTGGGGGTAACTTTCGTGTACACTGTTTTCGTTGACTCCAGTCATCCCAGTTAGAATTGGGGATCCCCAGAATCAACCTCAGTCCTTCATCAGCCAAGATTGCTTGGTAGGGAGATATCATCTGAAAAATATTTTCCTGCTGAGCAAAATTAAGTTCCGATTCGGCCAGTTGTAATCTACGTTCTATCTGGATAGAAGGCCTAAATTCATTAGTAAAAATATTGGCCGATGAAGTAGCCACATGTACAGAGCTATTGTCAGAGACATCCTTACAAAAACTTGGCATTAAACCTCCCATGAGTAACCAGTCTTACCCTTCTTTGACAAATCCAGGATATTAAATGTCACTCCCCTCTTCACTCCTACCTGATGTCACTCCCCAAACTGTCCCCAACCAAATAAAGTGGACGGAACTGGGTTACTCTGACTGCCAAGGTCCCCTTTGCTCTGTTCACCGAGGAGTAGGGTCTCCGTTTGGGTAGTGCCGTTTCTACAGGACTGAGTTTTCTCCATCTTAGAAAACAGTTCAGGTACCATACTCCCATTCAGGTTAATGTTATGTTATGTTATGATCATTTCTAGAGAGCAACTGTCACCCGAAAGTATCTTGGCGCTTTGAGCGAGGAGTAGGTCACTATCAGCAAGCATAGAATAAGTGAGTTTTGACGAGCCTTCTAAAAGCTAGATAGTTTGAAGTTTTCTCTATGATGAACGGAAGATCATTCCAAAGAGTAGCTGCGGCAATAGAAAAGGCCCGGCCACCAACATGAGACCGTTTGTATCTTGGCACAAGAAGTTGCTCGGCTTTGGTAGAGTGAAGACTACGCGTAGGATAGTAACGGGTAAATTTGGTCTGAAGATACCCCTGAGAATATCCCTAACCACTCCCTGTCCAGTTGATTTATCCTCAAACAGTAAGTCAGTTTGGGTGGTGACATTTCTACTGTGCCGGGTTGTGCCCCCATTAGGGCCAGATTGGGCTAAGGCTAGTGTACCTAGAATGAAATTGCTAGAGAAATTTTGCATTCCCAACCCATTCTCCCTAGATTCCTCAACCAATGTAGGTGTCTGTATTGAGCACAATTTTCTTTTACCCTGTGATTAGATATAACTGCATCTGAGTTAGGCTTCACATGGGAAAGTTAGCCTACAGGTGCAGCTTTTTTTGGCTTCCTTTTTGTAGACCGATTGGCTTTAAAACCAAACCGATCACTATTTTGAGACCTAGGACCACTTACTTTTACCCTTTTTTTTATTTCCCCTCAGGGTTTCAGCAAACAAGGCCAACTCCAGGGACTTACAGAATGGTTGAGCTTCCACCAGAATATCCTAAGGTACATTCACCTTTAGCGTACCATGAGACAAATCTTTACCATCTTCCATATTACTTAGAGCCGATCTGCATACCACAAAGCCACCGATCTGCATACCACAAAGCCACCGATCTGCATACCACAGATCCATTAACAATCACCTTAATTGAATCGTCACTGATCACAATAGGATCTGGATTAACTGGCCTCTTGGGGAGCGATACCGTCTCCTTCCCCACAATTCTTTGATGGGCCTCAAAATTAGGGTGAGTATTCAGGTGAATAGGAGCATTGATCCTACTCAAAGGTTCAACCTCGTCGCCCAATCCCATTAATAAAAGACTATGTTCTTTCAGTTCATGCCAGATATTATCATAGAGGTTTACAAAACGAGCTCAGCACCATATTCAGTGCTGACAGCGTAGGATGGGTTAAACAGGTTTGTCATCCTTTCAGGGTATGGTGCATCCCTCCATCCCCCAGTGAGTCAGAGCCATCAACCCGGGGAGATTGGATAGCGCTTTCAACCATTTGCTCATTTTTCTCAATAGGATTGGTCAAGACGGTAGGTGAATTGGGCATAGATGCGTCACAGGTCTGTTGAATCACACTCTAGGGTTCCACCGTCCCAACACCCTCTTGCCCTCCCATCTCCAATTCAATGAAGCTTAGGTCTCAAGCTCCCTAAAATCAGCCTTACAATTTTCATTAGTCATAATAGAGTGATCAATAAACGCCATGGCTTTAGTTGGAACAATCGATTTTTTTCTCAGTACTAGTTCCCGCAGTTTGCCAAAATAAAAATCAATAATTCTTTGCCCCGCAATGGGGACTGGATACATTGTTATTGTTATTTTGCATTTATATAGCGCCTTATATATCATTGGTATGGTCTGAAGGCGCTGGTAGGTTGAACGCCCTTGGGAACCGAAGTTCAGATTAGTAGAGATAGTCAAAAGGTACGTGTGAGCACCGGGTATGTGTGCAGCTCGTGCGGTATCCGTGTAATGGCTGCTTTCTAACGGTAGGTGTGATGGTTGAGAGGTCAGGAGTATGTGTTCGTTCTGGCAGGATTTATCCAGACTGGATGTGGCTGCGTTAGACCTGAGGAGAACGCCTGGCTGGGGGGGGGGTGTAACCAGCAGTGATTACTTAGAATGATGTGGAGTGAGCGGTGAAAGTTGGTATGGGAACAGTTATACCGAATGGTGTCATAGTATCTCTGTGTTCTAGTTGAGTGGTGATGTAAGGAGAGAGTAAGCGTGGTGGTGAAATATGATGGGTTATATGCCCTTTCAGACATTCTCTGTATTCCAAACCATACTATATACGTCATACAAATTCTATGTGCTCGAGCCCGTTCCATGCACTCCTATCCACCCCAGTCTGCTCCATACATTCCGGTCCGCTCCACGCATTCATGCATTCCGGCTTGCCGTGAGAGTTTGAGTCCTCTGCGCGCGCTCCAGTTCGCCGTGCGTACTCCAGTCATGGTGGGTTATATGCTCTTTCAAGCATTCTATCTTCTATGCACTCACCCGCTCCCTGCACTCATCCGCTCCCCGCACTCAACTGCTTTAAGCACTTGTGCTTTTCACGCATTCAACAGCAATATCCTGTTCTATATATTCATCTCTGCACTCATCTGTTCTATACCTTCATCCGTTCTGTACACTTATCCACTCCCTCCGCTCCATGTACATTCGCTAGGTGTACACACTCTCCGCACTTCCATATTCATGCGTTATCCATACTGATGTGCTCTACATACTCATCTGGTCCACATACTCGTCTGTTCTACACACTTATCCCATTTACGCTCATCCGTTCTGGACATTCATCTGTTTTACGCACTCCTGCGTTCTACTCGCTTTTCTGTATTACGCACTCATCCGTGCTACATGCTTGTCCATTCTATACATCCAGCCGCTCTACACACTCATCCATTCAACATGTTCATCCATTCCATACACTCATCTGATCTACATATTCATTCGATTCCCACATTCATTCGGACTATATAGTTATCTGTTCTAAGTAATTCGTTGACACCATTCACTTTGTTCACTCTGGATGCATTCTGCCCATTTCGGGAGTTTAAATCTCTTTACTGTTTCCTTATTAACCCTTTCACTGCTTTGATCTACTTTATTCGTTTAATTCTGTTTGTCCTTCTAGTTTATATTAAGGATTGTTAGCTGTCAGTTTATCGCACAAGGTGGTTTGCTGGATTGGTGTCCTTGAGTTGCTGTTGGTCTGTTTGAGTTAGTTTGGTACAGGTTGGTTTTAGGGGAAGAGCCAGGTTTTCAGCAGTTTGCGGAAAGACATTAAATCCTCATTAAGGCGGATGTGGGGGGGGGGGGGGGGAGTTCCATAGCGTGGGGGCCAAGGCTGAGAATGATGTTCTGCCTAACCTGCTTGTGTTTGTCTTCGGTATGACTAGGAGGCCGGCTGAGCTTGATCTTAAGGTGCGTGGGGGGTGGTAGGGTTTTAGCTTGTCTTGAAGATATTGAGGTCCGGTTTTATGCCGTGCTCGATGGGTGATGCACAAGGTTTTGAAAGTTACCCTTTGGGCTTGTCCGAAATGTTTGATTGGCATGGCTAATTTCCGAATTTGAGGGCAAATTGGCATTTTCAGGTCAATTAAATCACCACAATGATCACGTAGGCCTTGCAGTCCCCCCATCGAGGTGTGTCAATCGATACCAAATTCAAACCTTCATTACATTTCGCTGGGGGATATTTAGGGGGTGGTACCAGTGTCCAATATGCTAATCAATGTACTACAGGGCACCCCCGGGATTTTTCTCTCCTCTACCCATTTTAATAAGGATGGTAATGTCCAGCAACTCCAAACAGTCAGAGGGAGAAGAGTCTTGGGGCACCATTTGGCTCCTCAAACCCTTTGCATTTTCAGCAGTAACAATGACTTTGTACTACCCCCATCGTTCGTACTAATCCCTTATTGAATTTCCCCAATGGAGAAATTCAAACAGAGTAATGAAAGGAGGATGAGCAAAAACGTAGCAATGTAATAAAATATTAAGAGACGACTCTCCTGCATGAGACTAGGCATAGGAATAGAACTAGTTTACCCGACAGTTGTTTGCCAGACAACAGGTATCTGGCCATTGCGTGATTAAGTCCAACACCTTGTTGATGTCCCACAGCGTAGTAGATCTAGGAGTAAGTGGCTTCGCCATATTCACACCCTTAAGAAGCCTCACTACTGCTGGATGCTCCACTATCAGACATACATCCACCGGACAGTGTCCGGCTGAGATGGCAGATCGATGAACTCCTATCATCCGAAAAGCCTTTCCTCCTTGGGATAGGAAGGCTAAGAATCTGCACTAAAAGGGGGAGAATCTGCACTAAAAGGGGGAGAAACGGGATGAACACCCTGCTGCTCGCACCAGAATTCTCACTGCTGCCATGTGGCGACATAGCTCCTGAGGGTGGTGGAGCCCAGGACTCTCCAATGAAGTGAGCAGCCTGTTCTGAAATTCCCAGCATGTTCCACCGTTGCCTAAAACTCTGTATGCCAGTAATCGGAGGCTGTGCGTCTTTACCAGAGGATGAAGCAACTCCTTCAGATCAGAGAGCAGATCCTTCTGGAACGGTATCCTCCTTGCTAAATCTGAGGAAAGTTCCCATCAGTACTGGAAACCACGCTTGAGATTTCCATTTGGGCGCTATCACTACCGTCTCCCCTCTCTCCCTGCAGATCTTCGCAAGGGTCCTGGCTATCATGACAAAGGGTGGAAAGGCGTAGTGCGTCGGACTGTTCCAGTCATGGAGAACCAAGTCCTTTCCTCAAGCTCCTGGGTCCAGCCTCCAGCTGAAGTACCTGGGCAGTTGCGCATTCAGGGTAATGGGAAGAGGTTTGTATGGAGGGGACCCCAAAGCTTCTGGATAACTCATTTTTATATAGCGATACAAACCCCCAGGTATCTGAGCGCTGCAATAACAGATGATGTTATTATCCCACTGCGTGGTACATTTATGAACCTCAGAAGGATGGAAGGCATCGTTGGCCCTCCTGGGATTCGAAACCTGGGTCAGCAGGCTACGCACAGAGGTCAGAACCAGCGCTCAACTCGCTGTGCTATCTGACTGGCTTGTATCTCATGGAATGTCTCCCAGTGAAGCTTCCAGTTGCCGGAATCTCTTAGGTAGTGCAAATTCCAATCTGCAACTACGTTCTGCACTCCTGGCAAGTACTCAGCTGTGATGGAGACCTGGTTGCTCAGGCAATAGTGCATAAAATCCTTTGCTAACTCCGCTAACAACCTGGATCTGGTTCCCCCTATCCCCAGGTGACTGCTAATGGTGTCCATGACGGATGATTCAACGTTTCACTCTGTCTTTCGTAAGTGTTTTACTGCAAACAAAGCTGCAAGTAACTCTAGGCAATTGATATGCAGTTTGAGCTCATACTTCCACCATCTCCTGCCTGTTTCTAATATGACGCATCTTGCGCCCCAACCTGACCTGCTCTCATCGGGCTCCACCTCCAGGTGTGGAACGTCACCGAAAATGGCACGGCCATTCCACGCCTCTATGCTGTGGAGACACCACCTCAGGTCTGCTATGGCTTCTCCGTCCAGGAGAACGAGTTGGTCATAACGCAACCCCCCCTGCAGAGGTCTGATCTTTAGCCTTTGAAGAGCCATGTAGTGTAAAGGGCCTGGGAAGATAGCTTGTATTGAGGACACTAGCAGACTCACTACTCTAGCTAGAGTCCGAAGCGATATTGCGATATAACCTGCTTCCGTATCACTACCCTGAACTCTTCTGATCGCGCTGAGTTTGGGACCCGGAAGTTCTAGAGTTGCTTTGGAGGTGTCTATGACGAACCCCAGGAACTCCATATGCCTGCTGGGGACAAGATCCGACTTCTCCTGGTTATCAAGAAACCCGAGATGAGAGAAGACTGCTCGCCCACTGCACTTGCTCCAATAAGCCAATAAGCCAACAAGACTCCTCAGATCAAGCAATGAAATCCGCCTGGAACCAAAACCATACATCAAGAAAAAACTAGGGGGTTCCTCACCTGGCCGCAAAACCTGGAACAACATCCCGAAAGAAATAAGAAACACTAAAGACCACTTACAATTTAGAAAACTACTAAAAACCTGGCTCTTCAACACCTCAGAACCAAATTGAAACAATCAAACAACCAAACAGGAAATACAAAGAACAGATTGACAGAATTTAGGATGGCACAGACAACACCCAGAACCGACTAAGGGAAACTCCTACAACAACAAGAGAGACAACACTACATGGAATAGGAGACAAGCTACAACCCCATGAGGACAGAAATGAGCATACTTACCCAACACCATCAAACAACCTCAACCACTCCATGAACGTTACCAATTGCCATACTTGGATAGAGCTGTGGGTGTTGGCGGGTGCCACATTTGGACAGAGTTGTGGACGTTGGCATGCGCCGGACCCGGGAGGAGTTGTGAATGATGGTGGTTGCCGCGTTTGGACGGAATTGCGAATGTTAGCATGTGCCACACTTGGTTAGGATTTTGAACCATAGCCTAATTGAACGGCTGGATAGGGTTGTGAATTTCGGCCAGTGCCACATCTGGATAGAGTGGCAGTTGTTGGCCGGTACCATGTCTAGACTGCATTGGGAATACTATCGAAGCCAGATTTACATAGAATTGTGAATACTGGCTTGCTTCATATATAGACAGGATTTTTCAAAGGTGGCCAGTGCCACATTTGGATACAGTTGTGAGTATTGGTGGGTGTCATGTATGGAAGGGATTGTGAATATCAGCCGGTGCTGGATGTAGATAGAAATGCAGAGATATTCAGGCACTACATCGAGAAAGAATGTGGAAATTTAGCACATCACTTCTAGACGGCGATGCCAATAACCAACCCACTAACAATTTCACCCCTCTGCATACACCTCTCAAGCTCTAACCAAACACAACCACAACCCGATAGCACAACAAACTGCACATACTTCATTACACTGCAACAACAAAACAAACCACACAGGCTCACACAACAGCACACGACGGCTACCGACTGGAAAACACCTCAAGCCCAGTGAACAGTGTTAACCGGGCTGAGGCTGCCAATGGCACATCACTGCTCTCTTGCACTTTTCCCTGCACGTTCCCACTAACACACCCCCTTCCCTTTTCAGAGCCACCAGAGTGCCAGGGGACGACTCCGGTGGTGATAGTGCATGGTACTACCAATATCCTTTAACATTAATAACTGCACTTTGTCCTGACCTAGGAAGAAATTGATGCACTATAATTCATAATTCTCACTCCTCTCGGATAGCTGTGGCAACTGGTCCCAAGAGCTTGGTTAAAGCCCAAGGAGCAGAAGACAGCCTGAAAGGCAGACATTTGAATTGCCAGGCTTGGGCCTTCCAGAGAAAATGCAAAATGAGGCGATGCTCGACCGCGACTTTCACAATTAGAAATGCGTCTTTGAGGTCCAGCCTCACCAGTCAGTCCTTCTCCCCGAGAATGTCCCTGAGGATATGGATCCCTTCCATCTTGAAGTGGCGGTATACTAGCCAGCCGTTGTGGCTCTTCAGGTTTATTACTGGTCCTATTTTTCCCTTCCTGTGCACAAGGAACATGGTGCTGAAGACCTCTCCTTTTGGGAGAGGCCCCTCCAGATCTAGCTCTAGCAGATGTGCTTCTGCTTTGATAGGTGTAGGAGCTGTGCTTGTTCTGGGAAACCTATGAATTCCAGCCTGAACCTTGCCACTGTCAGCAAGACGCAGGCATCGCCGGGTAGCTTGCGCCAATTCTCTCGATACTGGCTCATTCTCCACCCCACAAGAAGGCACGTGCACAGGACTGGGCTCACCTGTACTTGCTCCTTGGTTTCAGTAGAATCCTCTGCGTCCCAAATACCCTCTTCCTCGGGATGCGAAGGTGGTGTCCTGCTGCCTCATCTCCAGTATTGGGCTCTAGGCCCCAGAGGTCTTCTTAGCACCAGGAACCGACTGGCCGCTCGACCTCTGTAACGGCCGGTCCCAGCGAAAACCCAGCCAGGGAAAATCTTCCTGATGGAGGATTGCACTTTCTGGAGCACGGTGAAGGTCCCTACAAATGCGTTGATTTCTTTTGCAAATGTTTCCCTGAATAACAGGCCTTGTGCACTCTTGCTGGTCTCATATGTGGCCAAATCCCCCAGCTTTCTGTCGATCTTGAGCAACATGCTCTGCCTTCTATCTGAAGATAAAGCGCAATTTGCATGGCCTAACATGCACACCACTCTCTGCACCCAGTTCCAAGTGAGCGTCAATGCGCTCCAGTTGCTTTCGCTCTCTCCCCAAGGTCCATGATCTTGGTAATGGGGCCCGCCAGATCCAGGAGCTTGTCTTGACATCCCTTCAAAGTTCTATCCATGTCCTTGGTATCCTTGGTCACCTTTATGATGAAGCTGAGCATTCTTGGATCCAGTCTCTGCTACCTTACCGGTAGCTCGGGCTGGGGCACTCCAATTCCATTCGGTATCGTGCCTCCTTATCTAGAGGCTTTCTTAAGCGCTGTGACTCCTGCTCCATATGTTTTTGAGGCCTCTTGGAGGGACCTGCCTCTGATGTTTGGCTGCCTCTAGGGTGGAGATCTTGTCCCCTACATGTTGCATCTGTGGGGTAGGGAGTGAGAGGGTGGACTTGGCTGATTTCAGTAGGAAAGCTGCCTTGAGCTTCTGGAATGTGTTGGTTTCCTCCTACATCTATTCTCTTATCCCCAGATCTTGACCCAGGGGAGTAGAAGAGGCATTCCTCTTCCGAGTTGTATTGCTCCACTGATGTTGAACCCTGCCTTGTGGGTGTAAGTGGTATGGTCCTTCTCCTGGACTCTCGTCTCCCTTCTCTTTGCCCATCTTGTGCCTGGACTGGTTTTTGTTTCCAATGAGGGCTTCCAGCGACTCAAGCCTGTCCTGGAGGGGTTTAACCCCTTGTGAGACTGCCTGCACCAGCGCCTTTAGGACCCTTTTGAAACGAAGGGTCAGGTCTGTAGCTTTCTCACAGAGGAACTCCTCTACTTCGTCCTTGGCCTCAAAAAGGATCTGCCATCATCTTGGCTCTCCTCCTCCAGTATGCCTTCTCTCCAGGATTCCGCTCTATTCCAGCCAGGCACTGTGTCCTTCACCTCGTTATGACACTATTTCACAGTGATATGCCTTACAATGTACATACTGCCTTCTTGTATATGTCAATATGGAATGATGAATATAATTATATTTTTCTTTTGTGCAAATTACTTGTCTTGCTTTGCTTAGGTAAGCGTGGTGAAGTACAGCTTATCCCTGTGCTTTTTCACCTCTTGATCGCACCGAAATCACCTAAGGGAAGCTTTGTGGAAACTGTGGTGCTCTGTGAGGTTAGGAGATCTCTGGCTCGTGTGAGGATCAGAAGGAAATCACAGGGGCTTTCCTCTAATGCGCTGCATCGGCATGCTGAGCCATGTCTGCACGAGGACGTACTCTGGCACGCCAAGCCCGTTATGCCTGACTGGGCTTTAGATGTCCTTATGGGAGATGCAAGCTGATGTCTAAGCACGAGCGGTGTTGCCCACAGACCCAGCTCGCATCTCCCTTATTCCCGTTGCACGGTGTTTGCTCTCCCTGATGCGAACGCTGTCATGTACTAACGCAAATGATGCACTCCCAGGTTTTAAAATAAAGAACTCAAAATGCTGAACGCCTGCAGTCATAAATCAATACTGCTATAGCTTAAAAGCACCTGAAATGCGTTAACATATTAGAATAAGCGTCAGTAAGCAGTTGTGTCTTCAACCACGCTGGATGTCATAATAATGCAGCAAACAGCCTGGAATTACAGAGCTAAGATAAAATTAACTTATCTACTGTAAAGCAGCAAAAAGAAGAAGAGGAAGGGACCCAGGCAGGATGTGAGATGGGAAGGCTTAGAGGGTCCCGATTGGCTGGACCGTTGATAAGAAACTACCGTGGCAGGAAAAAACTGATGGGATATGGTGTTCTTTCCTGGAGTTGTTAGGGTGAGTAGTGTGGGTTCACTTTGCTGCTCTTACCAGATCCCTACCTAAGTAATAAATTACAGACAACTTATGTGTATGGAGAAATTGTAGGCCGTAGGCATTTTATTTTCTTACAGAAAATCCAAACACAACAAAAAATAATTACATAGCCATATGCTTTTGGGCACATTGTGTCCAGTTCCGAAGCAGCTCAAGGCTCCTTCTGAGTCCTTGTTATCCCTGAGCCTTCGTTCCTGGGCACATGCCTCCACACCAGAGTGGGTGTTCCTTACGCCCACTCAGGTCCCCCCCAAAAGCGCCCTACCTACAGCCTCGTTCCTGTAGTGCCCTAAAAATGTTGTCGGAAAAAAAACCCCATCCCATTCCTTAATAGGTGCACCCCATCTTGGTGAAACATGTCTGGGTTGTTCCGGTGTAAGCCATGTCTTATGAAATGCAGCCCTGTACTCTTGCAGTACTTTTCTACTGATTTATTTAGTTTCTTTCTTGCTATCTCAATTGTGTGCCTCTTCTGTGCCCCATGCCAGATCCTTCTGGGTATTATCTCCGACATAAAAATCTCGGTTTTCCACCAGCTGCGGGCTATGCTATGCAGTGACTCACAGATATTCCTTTGCAATCTGCCCCTGTTCGAGCTCACCAGGTCGTTTCCCCCCCCCCTAGATGTATAACCAGGTACTCGGGGGGAGGTTCCCTGAAACCTATCAGGTCCGATAGCCTGTCGTGGATGTCCTCCCAGTGCATCCCCGGGAGGCCCCACCATGACGTAATTGGGTTCCTGAAATGTAATCCTTGCTTCACCTCTTCCAACCACCTGCCTACCCGGGTCATGAAAGAGTGCCCCACTATCCATGCCGATTTGTAGGGTCCGACCTCTGTGGAAACGGGGGAGATAAGTGTCATATCAGTTCCTCCCTTATGTATTTCTTAAAACATTGTGACTTCCATCCCCCAATTCGTCTCACCCCCTTTGATCCCAGGCCCCCCGCCCACGCAGAGGTTGCTGCCCCTATCCTGAAAGAGTGTGTCCCAAACTCGGCTGGATCCCATCCCGCTTTCGCCACCGCTTGTTTTAATACTGCCTGAAACTGGTACCTACTGAGCGTGCTGCCGTCCCTATGGATCAATAACTGCCCGTCGACCTCTGGTCACAGATCTAAGAATTCCTTGGTTATGCATCTGGGACAGTGGTCCTTTTCTCTGATGCAATTGAGATCTATCGCTCTCCCCTTCCCCATTTGGTCGGTCTTAGATTTCCTTAGCATTATAGACATCCCCTTGATACCCATACTAACGTCCTTTCTTGCCAGGCCGTCTCCTGCCACCGTATTCCTGGCCACCAGTTCCCCTATTCTGAAAGCCCCATAGTAAGCTAGCGCAAATGCTGCCCTAAACAGCGCGGTATCGTACGTGCTGCTGCACGTGTCTTGTAGCACTTTCAGTAAAATTATCAACTTCCCAAAATTCACCGGCCTTCTGCTATCTGGATTCTTCCCCTCTAACTTCGCCCATCCCCTCATAGCGTATTTTATCTTAGCGCTGTCAGTTGGGTCCGGTATGCCCGCCACTTTTGTGGTATATGCCACCGCCGCCAGGTGCGCTGCTGCCCAGCTTTTCTTTTTCCCTTTGGCAAATGCCCCTTCAAGAAATTCGCAGATTTTTTCCGTTTAAATTTTTTCCACCTCTTTTACACCTGTTTCCAACAACACATCTTTTACATGCTTTTCGTACTGCTTACCCATCTTGTATGTCAGGGCATTTCTGGTCAGCTTGTCGATGACCCTTTCTTTTCTCCGTTCTTCTCCCACCTCTTTTGAGTCGACCTTGAGGCCAACCGTGCTTTCCTTTCTAGTGCCTCCCATGGGACCCATGCCTTCCACGGCGTGGGCGTTCTTTCCTTGTCGGCATCTGGTCTCTGCTCCCTGAATTCCTCCCACTGAAAGCGAAAGATTGCATCAGCCACCACATTTTCTTCCCCTGCGATATGCCTCGCCTTTATGCATGTATTCATTTTTAGGCTTTCCAGCGCGATTGCCCATATCAATTCCAATACTATACTGCATGACGCACTTCCCTTGTTTAACACATGCACCACCGCCATGTTATATGACCATACCGCCATCTCCTTGTTCCCTAGCTCCTCCCCCCATGCGCATAACGCGACCCATATCGGGAAGAGCTCCAGCAGCGTTATGTTCTTTGTCTATTCCGCCACTTGCCATGATTTTGGCCACTTGTCTGCACACCATTTTCCCCCCAGTATTGCGCAAAAACCAAAGCCACCGGCTGCGTCAGTGAACAACACCCTTTTACCTTCCTCGTTCACTGGTGAGCGCCATATTACTGCCCCCTTGAAGTTTTTCAGAAAGTCTGCCCATACTTCCAGGTCTCTCTTGATTCCCCCTCCTAGCATGACCCTGTGGTGCCCTTTGGTAGCAACTCTTGTTTTCAGCTCGATCCTTCTCTGGAACACCTTCCCCTGAGGTATGACTCTTCCTTCGAAGTTCAGTTTCCCTGCCAGCGCTTGCAATTCCCTCACTGTTGCTTTGTTTCTTCCTTGTAGTTCCTTTATTGTCTGTAGCAGCTCTGTCACTTTGTCCTCCGGGATCCGACACCTCCCCTTGTTTGAGTCGATCTCTATACCTAGGAATTGGATAACCTGTGTTGGCCCCATCGATTTCTCCTTCGCTAGAGGAATACCCCACTCGCTCGTTATTTCTACAAACTTGTCCAGGGTTGTCCTGCACATCTCCGCACCTTTGGGGCCGACAAACAGAAAATTGTCTAGGTAATGCACCATCATGGACTCCCTCATTTCCTGTGCCACTGTCCATTGTAAGAATGAACTCACCCTCTCGAAAAATGCGCATGAGATGGCACACCCCTTTGGAAGGCATTTGTCGATGAAGTATTCCCCCTCCCAATGCATACATAGTCATCTTTGTGATCCGCTGTTGACTGGCAACAGGCAAAATGCCGATTTAATGTCTGCTTTCGCCATCCATGCCCCTTCCCCTGCTTTTCTGACCAATTCCACTGCCTCCTCGAAGTCTGAATATGCTACTGTTGCTTCGCTCTGAGCGATGTCGTCGTTCACCGAGGCACCGGAGGGTAGGACAGGTGGTGTATCAACCTGTATTCCCCCTCCTCTTTTTTCGGCACCAGCCCTAGCGGGGAGCATAAAAATTCTTTGAATGGTAGGGCCGTGAATGGGCCCTCCACCCTCCCCAGTTCTACTTCCTTCCTGATCTTACTGGTCACCAACTCCCTGTTTTCGATTGCTGATTTTAGATTCCTAGGAATGTCTTGTGCTCCTTGCCTGGTAAACGGGATGTTGAGACCTTCTCTAAAGCCTTGTCTGATTTGTTCTGCCGCTTCTTGGTCGGGGTATTTCCAGAGCCACCCTTCCATCTTCTCGATTTTCACTGGCGTGGCCCCTTTCCTGTCCCAGTTTTCAGTTCCGCGTCTCGTCTCTTCTGCCGCTTGGAGCTGCGGCCCTTGTGCACTTGGAGCTGCTGTGGTCACCCTTGCATCTCTCGCACTTGTGGCCGAATTTGCACTTCCATCCCCAGCTGCATGGTACTCCTTTTTCAAAGCTCCTGCATTGCCCTGGTTCCGCTCGAGCCGTCACCGTGCTCCCACTGCCCCCACCCTGTGTTGTCAGGGGCAGGCTGCTCTGCCATCCTCTCTGTGGCCCGTAATTTATGCTCCGAAAACTCTGGTCTCTATTCCGGTCATAGCTGGAGTCGTACCTTCTGCCACTCGATCTATAATCTGTTTTGTAATCGTTCTGCCAGTACTGCCTTCTCTGCTGTCCCCCTGTGCTCCGCTCCTTGGAATCCCATTTTTCCCTTAGCACGTTAAAAATGTAGAGGTTAAAGTTTTCTTCGTCCCAGCCGATATCCGGAAAGCAGTCCATCTCCTTTCTGAACTCATGGTCATACTCCAGCCATGCATCCCCTCCAAATGCTGCGTGGACCTTCAGCACCCTCTGTTGATATGCCGCTAACGCTACCCCGCCTTCCGGGAATTTTTGTAATATGATTGTAGACATTATTGTGAAGGCCGACATCCAATTATCAAAGTTCTTTACTACTGGCCCCTTTTTTAGTAAGCTTTTTTCATCTTCTTTCATGTCTTCCAGTGCTACATTCATCCCCCTCTTCTGACAATCTAATAATGTAAATATATCGATCAATTCTTTTCTCCAGATTTTTTCCTTTACTTTGTCATTTATGTACAAGGCCATCGCCTTCATTGACCTGCCCTGTGCGTCTTTACCCATGGTTGGTCTGCCATATTTCGTCATGAGTGGCTCCTCATTTTCTACCGCTGCCCCCGGCGGAGCTGCCCCCTACGTTCGGCCCTACTGGCACACCTTGCGGCATCGATACAATTGGCGCTCCTTGGGGCACCGGGACTACTGGTGCCCCTTGTGGTGCTGGGACCGGGACTTCCCTGGGCTCATCTGGTGCCCCCTGTGGGGTAGCGACCGGGACCTCTCTGGGTTCTGCCCCTGCCCCCCTACCCCACTCCGCCTTTCCTTGCTCACCACTCCTCTCCATTTTACCCAAGCTTTTAGGTGATCCCTTTCTTTGTCCTCACTGCTTGATTCTTCTGATGAATTCCCCTGCCACTCTTCCCTGGTTTTCTTCCCCCGTCTGCTCTTCTTGTCGTTGGTTCTGGGCGACTTACCCGAAACCGTGATGCAATTTTTTAACATTTTTACTATTTTATTCCCCACATTATTATTCACAGTACCTTTCTTTTTATCTTTCTTCTTTCTCTTGGTCGGTGTCTCCGTCTGTTCCTCTGTTCTTTTCGATTCCGCTCTCCCCCTCTTCTGTCCTTGTGGTACTTCGTCTTCGCCTTCGCTGCTGCTTTGCTCTATGAACAGCAGAGGTGATGTTGCTTTCGCTCTTTCTTCGTTCTGCATTACTTCTAGCACCCATTGTGCTCCATACTCCTTCTCTGCCTTTTTTGCCCATTCTGCGAATTCTTGGGCCCTCTTCCATCTTCCTTCCGCCATCCTTCTCGTCTGAATTCTGTCGGTCGTGTTTCCGTTTGGCAACTGCAAAAGTATCCTTCTCTCCCGCTCCGGCCGCCGTAGTCTCCACTTCTAGAGTGGTAGAAAACGCGTGAGCCCGCAAGAGCAAACGTTTTTCCTTCCCCTTCTGCAGGTACCAAGAGCCTACCCGAGAGAGGTGAGCTCTTACCTGGTTTGTGCCGTCTCTCCTTTTCCCAGGCTTACTTATACCCCCCCCCCCGGCCTTTTGTTCCTTCCTGGGTGCGGCCGGGTTACCCGTGACCTCTTGCTGTTACAATTTGCACCTTACCAGCTGCCGTTTCCTGCCCTTCCTGGGCTTTTGTTTCTTGTGGCGCCATTCGGACGCCCCTCCCTACGCTTTCGCGCCGTTTTCCCCCCACCCCGCGCCTAAACCCCCAGACCCTCTATCGTCCCGCATTTCATGCGGCACAGGGCCTGGGTCATTCTAACCCTGGTTAAAAACAAAATGTTTTGGTTAAAGAAGTGTTTAAAAGTTGATATGAAAAAAAATATTTTAAAGATTTGAAAGTTGCTGGTTTGTAGCATTAAAGTAGCATAAGCAGAATGTGCGCCTCCAGTCTTGACATACAATTTGCTTTGGGAAATGCATGTGTTAAATGCCTTTCACTGTAACCCCATAACAATTTGCAACCATTATGTGTTCCAAACAACTCTATAGCTATTAAACCATGAGTGAGGCTTTTTTTTGTTTTTAGCATAGAATAACATTGTGCTTAAATAAACTATGAAATGAACCACAGGGACTCCATGTAAAACGAAGTGAGATTAAATTATTTGTCCTGGAGCACACACTTAGGTTAAGTGTTGAAACTGGGATGCAGGCCACCTAAGCACTTGACCACGTAACGTACCAACTATGGCTTTATTTTCTTACTGAGGTAATATGCATAGGAGTGAGACCGCTTTATTGCCACTGTCACGGCCCAGCTGCTGCTTTTGTGTCATTCAGCAGTGACAAAATTATACTGTCGCCTCTGCCTCCTCTCACAACGTTGTGGCATATATCCTGAACACCCGTGTCCACTCTCCACCTACACTGAGACTAGGCCATCCTATCACCCCAGCCCAGTTTCCTCGCCGAGTTGCTTGTAGATCCCTTGCTGCCAAATTGTCTGCCTCTCCCTCATTATTAGGCCCATGTTCCATTTTATTGATCCCTTTCCATCTGCTTCCCCCACCGCGTACGTCTCCTTGTTCTTCGAGCTTCTGAAGCTAGGTACGTGCTTAATAAATACCCTGATAATAATATAGCGCTTTACCAACTTCATCTGCCCTTTTTTTCTTGGTCACGTGCCCCCCTTAAAGTTGTTCAGTCCTTTGTTGTGCATAAGATGAATAAGATGCGGTGCTGCACAAATGCTTCTTCCATCCCAACAATTTATTCTATTTCCAGACCTGCATATGTGAATTCTTTTCTGTGTTCGCAAAGACTTCAGAAAACAGTGCCACCATTGAGCAGTTGCAGGGCCTCTAGCCTTTTCCATGACCACTGTAGGAGGTAAATTAACAAGAAACGTATTGAAAATGGTTAGCAAATGTTAATGCTCTGTATTCATGTTGAAATAACAGGGCGGATCCAGAAAGGGGATTTGGGTTCAAACGTTTCCCGTCGTAACATGGGCCTTGACACACTGATAACACTATATAGGATGATCCATTCTTGAATCCAATGTATGTCACATTACAGTAATATCGTAATCATATTTTTCCTAGTGTACTGAGGGAGGATGCTATATCAAGTCGTGAAAGGTTTTGTGCCATCACTCCCTGTGAGGTCACTTGGGGGCGGGGTCAAATGGCATCGCTTCCTGTGATGTGATTGGGGGGGGGGGGCGTGAAGGGTCGTGTGATTTCACTTCTGCTAACCCTGGCAATTTGATGAAATGACGTCCCTGCATTCCTACCATACATTCTGCATGAAAGGGGTTTCATTTATTATTTATTTATTTATTTATTTTTTTACGACGTAGCGAACTGGGCATAATCTGGGAAAACAATATATATCTGTAGCACTCAAAATACCCATACCTCAGGGAACATCATGCTACTATAGAAGTGTGCAGTTAGAGCAAACTTACAGTAGCCTTCGATGGCTCAAGGCATGGATTATACAGTCGGAGAGTTCCTGGGCAAAGCAGTTTTGGCCAGAAAATCTCTGCAACCACCAATCTCCAACTTCGGTTGCAAGGAAGCTTTACACCAATCATCACCACAGCCACACTCAATGCTCTCAATGGAAAAAAAAAATGTATTCTGGGAAGCCCCTGTCCCATTTCCTGCAGGGGCGCAGAGTGATGTGGGTGGGGCCGAGGCCAGGCCAAAGTCAAGTAGCACTGGATCTCTTCAACAAATCAAGTGCAGTTGGTAGGCACCTGCAGGACGAACTGAGTCGTATAAAATAAAAGCAAAGGCTATTTTGGGAACAGAAAAGTAACCACAGAATTTGTACTTAAATATTTCTGGTAGCGATTCAACCATGCAAGCCTTCTGAGCAAGTAATGCAAACTAGGCCCTTTTCTCATTTTATTTGGGACAATACTCACCCCCAACTTAAAAATGCCTGTAACCCACAAGTCATGTATAATGGTTTGGACAGTGCCTATGCATGGATGTGAAGCTTTGACTGTTTTGCACAGAGCTCTTAACTTAATCACTCAGTCCCTCTCTACCACAAGTTTCTGGAGGGAGCCAAGCAAAGACTCTGAAGCAGATTCTGGGTGAGTCCTAATCCGGGGGGCGATTTAGTCAGAATGGGATTTCGGCAAGACAAGTTTGCGGGAGCATAGCCCCCTCTTGCATCAGCCCGCTTCCTACCCTCATCCAACTTGGATCTGGTTATGGCAACTCAAAGTTGGCTACTTATGAAGGTCATAAAATCGTGGTTGGCTCTAGGTGTGGAAGTAACCGTGCTAAACTCTATTGTCTCTTGAGCATACTAGTAGGATTCATAGGTCGCAAGGTCACAGGAACTGTCGGGGTTTAGCCAGCACCCCAATTGTTGAGTAGGAAGGGAGAGTGTTCTCCTGACTATCTTGCTTTTAGTGTTTCCAAGAAAGGTTCTAACACAGGGGTTGTTGCGATACAGTTTTCGCTTTTAATTGTGCTAGTAATGGGTTGTTCTATATTCAGTTGGTATGCATTACATAAGGGGCAATTGTGTCCCCCATTGGACCAGGAGCCACAACCGAAAAGCTTAACAGACCAGCACTAAGGGCCCAACAGGAGTCACTGTCCATACAGGACGGCCACCCACCACTACGAACCAGGACCCCACAGGGGGCTAGAGACTGCATACAATAGGGGACACAATTGCCCCTTATGTAATGCATACAACCCATTACTAGCACAAATAAAAGCAAAAACTGTATTGCAACAACCACTGTGTTAGAACCTTTCTTGGAAACACTAAAAGCAAGATAGCCAGGAGAACACTCTCCCTTCCTACTTATGAAGGCCGTTTGTACTTAAGAGCTCGTGGCTAAAAAAACGCAGACAAAACCAAATCTGAATTTCGACTCTTTCAACAACGTGAGTGATGTCTGGCTGGGCTGCTCACTAATGTGGAGTAATTCAGTTACTCAAGTGCAGTTACATAAATAATATGAAGAGTAACTCACCCATAGAGGTAAAGCCTGTACAAACAAACCAAGGGGAAAACAGGGCCTGGAAGCACATGCCAAAAGAATATGAAATATATATATATATTTTTTTTTTTTTACAAAATCACAGTGACTTATACAGTCTTCATTTTGTATGTTAAAAGTGTATCTCATTTTGTATAATAAACCAATAGGCCTGAACCATAATCATTCACTGAATATCTCCATTAAACATTCAATCCCTTGTCCAGGTCTGAGACTATTCTCTGCTGTTAGCGTCTGGACACCTTCTGCATCCCCTTCAGACTCCTGTTTGCTCCTCCTTCAATCCACGCCTTAAAGCGGATATTCTTTTGAAGAAAAAAAAACATCAAATGGGAGAACTATTATTGTTGGGCGTCAGCGACGGAAATGTATAAGCAGGCTAGAATTGTATGTGTTGTATATTTCATGCACGCAAACATTCACAAACAGATATTTGCGTTTGCTTGCCCAGTTCAGGGATATTGTTGTGCTTAAATGCAGCCACCTCTGACGGAGGAAGGGGCGAGTCAGGACGTCAGCCCTGCAACCACTCGAGAATGTGAAGTGAAGGATAATTACAGGTCTCACTAAAACAGCCAAAAAAAGTGATAAATGGAAAGCTCTGAATCGGGGGATTTTCCATTTCGCCCTTTTAGGTCTGGCGAGGGAGAGATTGCGGTCTTCCAACCTACTGGAGGTACAAATTTAGAGCTAGCTGCTCAGACGGTGCACCTTGCTGAAAGCTCAATTCCAACGGCAGTCATTTTTTAAGAATAAGTGGGGCCAAATAGTCAATATATTTTTTTAATAATATTTTTAAATCATGTTTTGTTTCCCTGCTGCATTTTCATGTATTATTTAGATTATTGCTTAAGACTATCTCGGTTTATGTCATCAAACTACATAAGTAAACTCAATGGGCGAGAACATTCTGTGGTCCTTTCTTTACCTCCACAGACACGGAGCAGATAGAAAGCAAGGGACGGGTATAGACCCAAGAAGCCCCGACCCATAGCGGCCCCTGTGGGCAGTATTATGTTGGTCATGCTTGACCAGTGATTCCTGCCCAAAACGCGGTTACATGAATGGCCATTTTCCTGGGAGAGATTTGCTGAATATTGCTTTAAAGTGCTTTGGTGCGGTTGTCATTCTACCTTGTGGAGTGATTTTTCACTTTTATGCAGCTCGTGTAACATTTGTAATAGTGTGAAAATGTGTTATCTGATGCTTTTAAGTGCATTTTGTCCATACTGCTTGTTCAGTCTAGTATGGCATGTGGTTCATAGGTTGGGCTCTGGACTCTGGCACAAGTAATGCATGTCTGAACCCCGAAATATTTATTGGAACCATAAAATAAAAAAAATGCTATGTTGCCCTTCTATTCCATGCAAACAACGCGGATACATTTAAAGAGAGACTTATGTGATACAAAGAACCCTGCGCCTCCCTGAAAAATGAGCAAATTGGCTTCTGAATGCATAAAATCTGCCTTTTTGTAAAAAGGCAGGGCTACTGTCCACGTTGGGGCTAGTGTTGTAGAAAGCTGCTTGCAAGAGCGCCTCGAGTCTACTTTGTCTAGTTAATTGCTATGTTTCCCCTATATACGTTCCTTCTTTTTTAAAGATGTTTTAAAGGGCTTAAGTTTTGTTTTCATGCTGCCTGGTACAAAAACATGTTTCGCCACTTATGTGCTGCTAATGAACTGTCTACATTAGAGAAAGGTGCGTTGAATTATGCCTTTGCGTGACGGTTTCCATCATGCTTGTGTCCCACTGTACAATGCTACATTTTAACCCCACGTGGCACTGGACTGAAAAAGTGTACATGGCTAAACGCTAACAAATATTGTTGTAGTCACAAAAACAAGGCAACATTGTTCTCCTTCAATCACAAGCGAAAATAACGAAAAGGGTGAACCATGCAGAAGCTTGAAACGTCCTGAGGGAGCTAAACAGCTTGTGAGCCCAGGCCATTTCATAAAAGCCTGGCTACTTTGCAAGCTTGGGCTAGAGTTTAGTCTGCCCGACCTGCGTAGTGATATTGGTTATATCCCTTTAACTGATCAGTGATGCATGGCCAGACAGTGAAATAATAGGCAAGGGGGCATTGTGATGTGCATGAATTTTTTTACTCTAATCTCAAAACGGCTAGGTCCACATTTAGGGATTCACAACCTTCTTACTCCATGAATTTTACATCGTTTTGATCTATTTAGCATGGCATTTTGGGAGCCAGGCACCAGGACTTGGTGAACAGGCGGGCATTATCAGAGGCTTTAAATATTGGATGTACTAGATTTCCATACCTTACATTGTTAATTGACAGTGCTACGAAGCCTGGCTCCAACAGGTGCCTTCAGGAGGGTGATAGGTGGTACTGTGCAGTGGGGTGGGGTAAAAATAACAGACGTGCAGCCGTACCACCCATGTCACGTGTGTCGAGGTGAAACAGACCTGTGAATCTGACATTTGACAGGCTTTTGCGATGCATTCATATTTTTTCCATCCACGTGCTGCTTTCATATCCTACTTATTGCTTTCAAAATTGGCCAGCAGGCTGCTGCGGGGGTGCATGGCCAAACCGTGAGATATTTAAGGAGGGGTCCACTCTGATGTGACAGACGGCATTGTAATCTAGTGCCATGGTACAGTGCGGTATTGTGGAAGTACGCACCAACGATTTGTGTACAGGAGTGCTCTATAGTAGGCTTTGTGCAGTTGGTTACCAACATTTGATGTTTGAGGTTACAGTAATAAAGGCGATTAATGAGAGGCAGTATGCAATCAAGCACTAACAGGTGCCTACAGAAGCGTAGTACCACACGTGTGTACCTGCAGACAAGCTACTCTGGTGTCAGTTTCGTCCAGGTGCAAATTAGGCTATGAATCAGTGCGTCTTTACATTTAATTGGCTTTTGCACCAGCCAAGCTAGTCCACTACTGCAGCCCTCTATAGGCAGCGACAACATTGGTTCTATGGCAATGCACTACCACAAGTAGTTAAAAAGCAGCGTTGTTTAGACTGGTAGAGAGAGGCATTTCATTTATTGACAGGCTGTAGAATTTTTCTTTGTGTTACTGTTAAGAACAGATTTGCAGGGATAGAAATTAAGATTAGATCAGATCAGATCAGATCAGATGAAGCTAAAAGGTGCTCCTGGGTATCCAGCATTAACCAGTGACCTGGAGCTCCCACTGGGACCGGGGGCTACTACATAGCGTTCCACCTGTACATTATATATGATCCCTTATATTTTAAATGTTGTGCAGATGTGTCCTAATGTTTATTTCTAGATCGTCCCAAATCCACAGAGTTACATTCAGATAGGTGTGTTTGCTCCCCATGAGTTGCTCCGAGGAGCCAAATGTAGTTCCTGTTAGCTGTGGTGTCAAGCTAACCAGGCTCTTCTAGGTTAGAAGCAGGAGCTAGGTAGCTCCTAGCTCCCCTCAATTTCAAACCCTGGATTTGGAAAGCACAAGTATTTCTATATGTGTATTACTAATGCACACAATTCTATGTGTTACTGCTCACACAGCTGTCATGGTACTGGAGACTTTCTGTACATATAGTGGGTACAGTGTTGCTGGAAATGCACCAGAGGGACATGGCCTCCGTATCCTTGTCCTTTACTGCTTTTTATCGTGTGTTCTGTTGTGTTTTCCGTGCAGAAGTTCATGTACTGGTGGTGCAGCTCTCTCTCCTTTTGGTTTGGTGAACTGACCCGTGGGATTCCCTTATGGCACCCATGGGTAGGGGTACAACCCTGTGCCCCTAGTGTATGTTTTTGGGCACCCGTGTGTGACCCACAGAGCAGGGTATGGGCTGGTGGTAGCTCTGTGCTGAAATGACTGGTGCCCTGAGCATCCTCCATTTTGGGATGCCCAGGCCCCGTCATTGGAATCGGTAGATTCCTGATGGAGACAAAATGGTCCCCCATGGCCTCTTGCCTTCCATCACCTGTTACCCTGATCTTCCCGAAGTCCCGGGAAGCCCTGCCTCTGTCCCTTCCCCCCTGACTGGCTATTGGGTGGAAGTTCCATATATGGTAGTGTGGAGATGTGCCGACCAGACTGGCTGGAGCCTTCTCAACAACCGTATGTTGTGGCTACGCCTGTGGGTGGGACCTGGGTGAATGGAGTGTGTGACGAATATACATTCTATGTTGTGACTGTCTAGTGTTTGACACAATGGTTGAGGCAGCCCTGCCCGAAACCGATATGAAGGCAGCTTGGAGTGTTGAATGGCTCGGTACTTGTCCCAATACACATAACTTGTTGTGAGTGTCTGAAGAGAAGTGAATGGCTTGAATAACTTGTGTGCCTGATTGGCTGCCTGCCTGCATGAATGCCCGTAGGCATGATTGGATGCTTGAATGCGACCCAGCGGAATGAATGGGAGAGCAACAGTATATCTGGGGACCTCTCACTGCTAGGAATTGTGTTCAGAAGCTAAAGTCCACTACCACGTGTAACTGGAGTGAAGCTTAACCTTGAGCGCTGCTGGACGAGAAGAATTGCTGTTGCTCTCCTTCACAATCTGAAAGCTGCTGTGCTTCAAGAACTGACCCAGAGAGGACCTGGTAAGGCGCCCTCTTCCCGAGCCACGAGGGACCATCGTGCACAGCTGATCTTTGCCTAAGCTCCCTGGTAGACAGACCTTCGACAGGCTGCTGACCCAATACGGGGACTGCTGCGGAACTCCAAGGAGAAGCGCCTGGACTGTTGTCCACCACTGTCGCCGACCGCCGTCGCCGACCGCCGTCGCCGACCAGAGCCGCCGTGCTCCCGTTGCCTAAGAACTAAATTGATCCAAGGACGCTCTTGTCCGCATCGTCGCCGCTGTATCCTGCTGGAGAAGGCCTGACCGTCGACACGCCGAGGAGCATCCACCGGTGGGTTTCCCGCCACCTAAAGACCACAAAGACGCTGACGGCTCGACGCCCTTGCTGGGCCACAGTTCTTCAACTCTTTGCGGTCCAGAACTATCGACACCGAGGTGCCCCGTACACCTCTTCCTGGCAGTACGTTTACGCTTCCCCTGTCAACGAGCACCGCTAGGAACGACACGGCCACTTCACCCTCGTAGCTCGACCTGTTCTCCGTCGGACGTTCGACGACCCGCGACTCCTGCCTGAAAGGGAGGACACTCAAGAAGGGTTGACGATTTCCCCGACGCGGAACCCTACAACACCAAGGTACTTTGGGGTTGCCAAACTATTGGGAAGTCTAAGGGTGAACAATATATGGACTGGGCTTGTATCTTTCTTCTACAGGTTGCCCAGGTGGGGGGGCGGGATCTCCACCCAGAGCTGTGTTTAACGGTAGTTACCAGTATTCTGCCTATTGCTCAACCATCTTACTTTCCTTCCTCTCTCTACTGCTGGTTTCCTCTTTATTTTGATCTCTGTGTCATTCTGACCGTATGCACTTGAATAAGATCTAATAACGTTGGTGGTACCGCTTTAGAATTGTACATATTTACCATTGTTGATTTTCGGAGTACAAAGTGAGTTATCGTGATTGTTTATATGACCTTACATTTTAATTATATAAAGACTGTGTTCTAACCGATACAGTGTGTGGACATTCCTTCGTGGGTGCTCGGGGAATACACTGAAGAACCAGCTTGCATCACCTCCCGAGAAGCTAGGCCTTGATTGCTCGTCCATTGCTACCGTAATAGAGAATCTTGGCTGGGGTCTCTGTGCCTCCCCTCTACCATATAGAGAGCAGAAGTGCAGACCCCCCCCCCCTCCGATCTTTACAGGTACCACACACAAACATTTATAATCCTTGAACACAAAAGTCGGATACTTCTAGTACTCATTTGCCCAAGAGTCTCAGGTAATTATAGATGCCAGGGAATTTGCCACTGAGACTTCACATCTTACACCAAACCACACTGCAGTAGTTCTGTGTGCCTTCAAGCAGTATGTGCATCACTATATTTATTGAGAGGTAAACGCATGCTGGTTATTACAAACATAACTACTCTCAGAATTGCTGTTTATTTACATGCCATGAAATCTACAAAGACAATTTTTTGGCTTCCATATGGTATTACACATGATGGATATTAACTCCATCCTCACCCAAGCAGAAAACAAGCTCATTTCAGATACAGAAACATTTGTGGGCAAGTAAATTGCAAACTCCAAAAGTTGCCTTCAGTGTCCAGCTGATGGATACTTGGATAGTTGCCAGTTGGCAGGGCAGTGGGTGAACGGCCTTAACATTTCAAAGGCTGCAGGAGAAGATTTCGACTCTTGCAGTTGAGCTGTGTCTCTGGGACTACAGGTGACAAAATAAATCCTGTGCTTCCTTTTATCCTGCATCCTCTTCTTGGGAAAGCGAGGGTGATAAGTCATAGGTCCTCATTACAGGATGGCCAGTGCAGAATTAACATTTGTTTTGTTTTTGTTTTGTTTATTATTTGATAATGCGCACCAAACCCGAGGGTAGCCGGGCGCAGCAGGTACAAGGTTACTTAAGATAAGGTTACATATATAGGATACAAATCAAACCAATACAATACATACAAGTCAGTACAAGCAGTTGGAGTGAAGAGCTACCATATTACAGTATTACAATAATGTACAAGGTAAGAAGGGAGAAAGCAGCATCAGCATTGTCTTAGACTAAGGTACAAGGGTATCATAGCTGTAGGGTGCCACGTGAGTTAATTGTCGTTGGACCAGAGCCAATTTTTTACCTTCTATCTGAAGTTAGAGTAAGGTAGGCTAGCTCTCAGTGCAGTGGGCAGTGCGTTCCAGGCCTGGGCAGCTCTGACAGGGAAGCTTGCTCCACCCGCTTTAGATCGTCTAAATCTAGGCGTTTCGAGCAAGAAGTGGTTGGTGGCCCTAGTGTGGTGGCTAAAGGTTTTTCTGGTCAGTCTAGCCGAAATATAGGGGGGTGCTGCGTGGTTGACCCCTTTGTGGGTGAGCGAGTGTCTTGAGCAGGATTCTGTCACTGATTAAGCCAGTGGTGGTCTTTTCTGATGTTGGAAATGTGTGCTCTACGGGGTATGTCAATGGCTGCTCTGAGAGCGTTATTTTGAAGGATTTGCATTTTATTTATAATGGATTTGTTGGCATCTGCATAGAGGGCGTTGCAATAGTCCAGCTTGGACATTACTAATGCGTTGGCTAGCAAGATGCAGTTGGTTTTAGAGAGGTAAGGTCTACAGATCCTGATTAATTTACAGGTGTACGCTGTGGAGGATGCCAGGGTCTTAACTTGTTTATTTAGGGATAGGGTAGAATCGAGGTAGAAGCCTAGAGTTTTTACCTCAGTAGCCACCTTAATTGTGTTACCATCTATGTTGAAATTGCGATAGTTGGGACTCAGTTTTTTTAAGTTGGAGTCGGAGCCCAGGATCAATAACTCAGTTTTGTCATCATTTAGGCAGAGGCCGTGGGAGGCCATCCATGCCTGAATGAGGAGGTAAATTTTGTTTACTAAAGCTGTGTCTTCGACAAAGTTGCCTGATCGTGGTATGAGGATCTGCGTATCGTCCACATAATTAGTGTAAGTTACCCCTAATCTGTCAAGTTTGTGGAAGAGAGGCTTAGTAAAGATATTATACATTGTCGGGGAGACACATGAGCCTTGTGGGACACCACAAGTGATCTGGATTGGGTCCGCTGCCACTACAGGGGAGAATACTCTCATCGTCCGGTTAGCTAGGAAGGATTGTACCCATGCTATAGCTTCATTTGAGAAGTGGGCGGCCGATGCTAGGTGGTTGCATAATTGTCATGATCTCTGCTTCCAAAAGGTCAGGGTTTCCCCAACTGCCTTGGAAGCAGATCCATAACCCAGGTTCCGAGTGCCAACCAGTCCCAATTGGGACCTTTTGGACCCAGTCCTGGCGCCAGTGGCACCAGGCTCATAAATATGCCCAGTCCCAGCGCTGGAAGCGCCGGGCTCATAATGCTTGGGTGGACTTACCTGCAGCAGACCATGCTGCTTACTTGCCTGCCAGTTGCGTCTCTGATCCTCTTCTGTTTGGAACTACTTTTCCTGTTGGGTGGGGCAGGAGCCACTCCCTAGATTCAGAACACTGGAACTCTTCTGGAAAGCAGGTACTCTTTTCTTACCTAGGCGTGGCTGTGGAAGGAGACACCTAAGCAGTACAGGAGGCTATTTAAACCACACCCGATGGATGAATCTTGCTTTGCGTTATTCTGCATTCTCAGCAGCAGAACGCTCATCGTGTCTTCTGCATCTGATCCTGGGCCTAAGGAAAAAGGCTTACCATTCTGAATCCAGTCTTCAGCAACACCTATAAAGACAAGAAAGAACAGGTTAGCATTACGGTCTCCAGTGACAGCTCTTCACTTACCTGGTCCATCGGCTGTCACCAACGCCTCGCGCTGCACTCCGGCATCTGAAAGACAAAGGCTTACCTACTCTTCGTGCGCTCCGGAGGTCTTCACACTGCATTCCGGCATCTGAAAGACAAAAGCTTACCAACTCTTCGCACGCTCCGGAGGCCTTCGGCGCTGCATCCCGCATCTGAAAGTCAAAACAAGGTGCGTTTAAAGACATTGGGGAACTTTAATACTCACGTGCCATTACTCCTTTCCACATCTAACCCAGTGGGTATTCCGGCACCCTGCAGCCGCCCCGAACTTGTACCTGCAAAATAAAAAGACAGTTAGAGCGCATCGTGAAGCAGGCAACAAGCGCTTACTTACGTGCTTCCAGGCGCTTCTATTCATCACACGGGCTCCATCTTCAACTCACTTCAGCCCGCCATCCGCCATCGCCGGAACCATGCAAAACAAGAGACATCATTACTAAAGACTTTAAAGACATTAGAATTACTCGAAACTTACCGTTCGTGCAGTAAACGACGGACAGCAGTCCTCTGAAGTCAAGAGGCCTGCTCCCTTTATCCAGTGAAGAAACTGGTTACAGCACCCTGCCTCGAGGCAGATGGAGAGCACGGCGTTCACTTACCTAAGGTGAGAGCGTTAACCTTTGGGGTTCTACAGGAGAAGAGAAAGGGAAGAAGAGAGAGACATTCAATAACCCAGTTCATTAATCCCACATTTTCTATCTGCAGACATCTTACCCTTCGAGCCAGACATACAGTGCACTGAGGTCCAGCCCAAAGAGCCAGCCGTGTGTTACACATCACCTTTGAAGATACGGTATACGCCCAGTCAAGACCGGCGCCTCTACGGGAATCAGGTGAGCGTTACAATAATACTGCATGATCCACCAGGTCAAA
The DNA here is from genome assembly GCF_040938575.1 of Ambystoma mexicanum. Classification (NCBI taxonomy): domain Eukaryota; kingdom Metazoa; phylum Chordata; class Amphibia; order Caudata; family Ambystomatidae; genus Ambystoma; species Ambystoma mexicanum. The sequence continues at coordinate 653,599,964 of NC_090930.1, forward strand.
GGCCGCTGATAGGTCAAGGAGGAGGAGCATAGCTGTACTACCTTTATCCTTCAACTCGTCGATTTGTGTCTTGAGGTCGATAAGGGCCGTTTCAGTACTGTGCAGAGGTCTGAAGCCAGATTGCTGTGAGCCTAATAGTTGGTGTGTCAACAAATAATTTTGGATTTGGAGGTAGGCTACTCTGTCTATAATTTTAAGGAGAAATGGGACTGTGGGACTGTAGTAATGGGCCTGTAGTTAGTGGGGATTGCTGGGTCAAGTGTCTGTTTTTTGAGTAAGGGCAGTACCCAGGATTCTTTAAGGTTAGTAGGTGCCGTATTCGTATTGAAGGAGGCGTTGATAAGTTTCAAGATAAAAAGGTGCTAGATCTCTGGCTGCATTCTTGAGGATTTGCGCAGGGCAGCTGTCGCCTTGGCAGTTGGACAGTTTAAGGGAGAGAAGGACCTTTTCAGTTTCTAATATAATGCCGGGATTAACGTATACCGGCACGTTTCCGGACCAGCCAACTACAAGTTTGCCGGTGGGGTGGAGGAATTAACTCCATCTAAAAGCTGGAGGGCATTTTGCCACCTTACTGGCAAAAATAGCCTGTATTACAGGCACCGGTAATACCAGCAAACTCCCCCATGGAGCCCTATGGGACTCCATGGAATGGGGAGTTACAATGCCACCTGGCACTCATAATCTGGTGGCCATTCCACTGGACCGAGTGCCGGTAATGGTAATAGTTTTCCGGTATCCTAGTGGATTTACCACCAGGATACTGGCAAACTTACAATGAGCCCCATTGTCTAGTACCCCCAATCTGGAAAGTGGGGAGGGGATAAGTCTCACCCATCCTCTCAGATTACTGCACCCCCTCCCTTAATGTAATTTATTTAATACGCACACAGCAAAAAGCTTTGCATATACAACATAAATTACATACAAACAAGATTACAATGCCCTTGGTCCCAATTGATTAAAATCAAGTGTAAAAATCCATAAGCAAAATCAAAATTGTTAATTAAAATCATCCACAATAAAAATTCATGAATATAACATGTCATTAAAATAGCATAAAACCCACGAATACAAAATTGCTTTATACGCGGATGACGTGTTGATAACTGCGTCAAGCCTGCCATCGTCTTTGGGAGCCCTATAGGAGGAGGTCAAAGAGTTTGGGGCCCTATCAGGGTTCAAAGTAAATCTGGACAAATCCTCGACCCTAGCTATCCATCTCACTAAGCAGGAAAGAGCTAGCCTCGGACCCCTAATGCCGATCCCATGGGCGAAAGGAGCTATTGAATACCTGGGGGTACACATCTCTAAAGACCCATCGCGCTTGTAATCAAGCAACTTCCCGCAGTTGGTCAAGGAATTTCAAAATGACCTTAAAAAGGTGGAAGACCCAAGAAATCTCCTGGTTTGGGCGGATCACAGCCATAAAAATTAATATAATACCCAGGTGGCTGTACTACTGCACAGCATTACCAATCCGAATCCCGGGTCCCGTCCTGGTAGAATTATTATGCGGGGGAAAGCGCAAGGCGGGCTGGGAGTTCCCGACATCACCAGATACGCCCTAGCGGCGCAGCTGTCGCACGCATATTCCTGGGTGCAAGAGTCAGATATCCCAAAGTGGATCCAGCTAGAGGAGGCCTGGTGCCCGGTCACACCCTCAGATCTCCCACACTTGCCAAACATAAAACGACACGCAAATTGGGGTCCCCTCTAAGCAACAAACACAATCGTCTGCAATTGGAAGGCAGCAGCCCGGAAGTGGGGTGTTTGGGGCTCCCTCGGTCCCCTGACCCCCATCTGGAATAACCCCGAATTTTCACCGGGTAATCCTCCACTCAGCTTCCAGTCTTGGAGGGATGGAGGACTGCTGAAAACGAGCGACTTCCTAGAAGAGGGAATCCCTGTAACGTTCGAGAGATGCAAGACAAAATCTGGAGTGGGGGAGCGGGAAAGATTCCACTATGCTCAAAATCGACACTGGCTGTCCAAGAGTGTAGTTTGGGAAAAATGCTCCAGAGAATTAACAGCGCTGGAACTCTCTCTGACACACCAACTAAAAGAGGAAGAACCTCTGCTCTTTATCGATTGTTGGATAGATCAGATCCCTCCAAAAAAGAAAGATATATGCAGGAATGGGAGAAAGACCTCGGACGGGAAATAGAGGTCGAGGAATGGGGGAAAATGTGGTCTAGACTGCATAAGAGTTCACAGTACATCACAAATAGGGAAGGGGGCTATAAACTCTGCTATAGGTATTATGTTACCCCAGCTCAGCTAAACAAGGTCAACCCGGATATCCCGGCAACCTGTTGGCGTGGATGCCCTGTCCCCGGCTCATTATTCCACATGGTCTGGAGTAATAAACCACAAAAAGGATATCACCGGTCTATCCATCCCCTGGGACCCCGGGATAATAAATTCTGGTTGAAACAGGAGGAGGAGCAGTCCCGATCTCTGGCCAGATCCCTCGCCTATGCACGCACCTGCTTCTAGCAGCAAAAATTGCAATGGCACGGTTATGGAAAAACAAAGATGGTCCCTCAGTTGCATTATGGTGGTCCAAGTGTTGGGACATAGCCGTCGCTGAAAAGGTCACAGCAATTTGAGCAGGTTCGCTGAACAGAGCCTTAACCGTGTGGGACCCATTTATGGACTATGCTGCTAAATTTCTAGCTCTCACTAAAAGGCCACCACTAACCAGATGGCTCCAAGGCAGCCCGCTTTATTAGAATAAAGACTCAAGCCGTGATAGCTCAGAGAGCGGAAGCCCACTCGGTCGCTGTGATATTATAGTGTCATGGACAATTAGAGTCAGATCACTAATCATCGGATCCCCTACCCGCTGGCTCGAACTGCATTGTCGTATTGGCATGGTTATCAATTTCTGCAGTGTTGCTAATGTTGTATTTTTCTGTAAAGCCCAATAAAATGTTGTTATGAAGAAAAAATAAATTGCATAAAACCATATGTTGGGTCTTAAAAAATTATTGACAGCATCATATTACAATTTTCATTATTTCAACACACTTCCAATAGAATCTAACAGGATGGTATATAAAGTTGGCATCACAACCATGTTAAGACTTTGCCAATATATGTGATAAATCATCCAATTCAATGCTATTGTTGTAACCTTTTAAATGATTATTTCGTAGTCCTTTAAGACTATCACAAGCAAGTAACAAATGTTCAACAGTTTCAATTTCGTCCACACCACAAAGCCTGCAATTTCGTTCATTTCAAGGGATACCTATGCGAGCACCCTGGGTCACAGATGCAATAATTATATTAAATGTTATACATGCGTATTGTCTTGCTATAGCGCTACTTGGAAATGCTACAATATAAGAGGGTTTAATACATCTACTTCATATATATTCACAGAAAATAGTGTTATTGTATCCGATAATAGGTTAATCAAGCATTGCTCTTTACTATGCTGTTTGAGGCCAGTCTTTTTGATATAGACTATGCCATTCTACCGAATACCACATCATCCATCTTGCCATTTCATACAAGTGCAAATCATATTTCCCAGGGTGCCAATAGTGTGAGAGTTATCCAAAAGACAAAATGTGTAGACAAATGCACCTATTCTGCTATTAGATTCTAGCTTTAACAGTTTATCACAAAACAGGATAGTCTTTATAATTACATCAAAAATAATTCCGGCAAGATCAAATTCCAGATATATATACTCCACGGGGAGTGAAGCAGGCAAGCCAAATATCTTGAGAAAAAACACCTGCTTCATACCTTCTAAGCAGTATTACATATCTTCGTCCCCAAATTTCAATACCGTAATACAAGATTGATCACACTTTTGTATGATACAACAAAATTGTTTCATAGGACATGCCACATTGTCTGCCTACAAATTGTCTATTCATATTTACTGCATTATTACATTTTCGCTTGGTCACTGACCAACGTATATCCCATTTCAGGTTGTGCTGCATGTGGATGCCTAAATATTTGTAACTCTCCACATTCTCTAATCTTGCACCATTAAGGATACAAATGGGTTTATGGCTCTTGCGAGAAGATGGAGTAAAGACCATTGTCTTGCTTTTTTCTATATTAAATCGTGAGCCCATTTATTCCTGCATATTTACCCAATGAGTCTACCAGGCTTTGCAATGCTCTGGGTGTATGGTCTATCAGCACCAAGTCGTCGGCATAAGCCAACCAACTGGTAGAGAATCGACCCATCTTCACTGGACATAAGATGGAGTCAGTAAACACAAGACCTAGGTGAGTAAACACAAGACCTAGAGACAGAGATTCACCTGTCAGAATAGAGAAGCATCAAGAGCTTCAATAGTCCCTGTGGGATATTCCATTTGGTGAGTTTGTTCCATAGGCGGTCCCTAAGGTCCGGGTCAAATGCAGCTGAGAAGTCGATAAAGGTTGCATAGACCGAAGAATTCCTGCGTTCCCATGCATAATCAATGGCTGTTACCAAAATGTTATGTGCAGTATTGGAATGTTTTATAAAGCGCATCTGATGGGAGTATCTTCTTGGTACATATCTAATCATTCAGTTAATTCAAAAGGACCTTAGCTAATATCTTAGATGGAACATCAAGCATGGCAAGCATGCAGTAATTAGTTGCGAGGTTCTATGGGCCTTTTTGTGAACAGGTAAAATTGGACTCTCTCTCTCCAAGAGGATGGCATGTGTCCAGTTATTCCAATATACGAAAAAAGTAGATATAAACACCCAGCCCATAATTCAGGATCCTTTTTTACTAATGCATTGCAGATACCATGAAAATCTCAGGAAGGAAATATATTAACTTAAAGTAGAAGGAGTTTTGGTACGGATAAGATTTATAGGTTACTCCCATCAAATTCCCAATAGTGTTGTACTCTACTGGATGATCTATTCACAAACACCCATGAACTGAATGGAGTCCTTGAAGTCACGGTTGGTCAGTTATTTTGTATCAATTTTTAAAACTGTGGGATATATTGACCCACTCAACAGTATTTCTCCACATCACCAAGCTGCATTTGCGCAGATACAGCAAAATGGCTGCACTGGCTCTTGTGTTTTGCAACAACAAAAAGATGGCTGCACTGTCCTGCCAAGCACACACCAGGCAGGAGGGAACCAGGGTGCACACTGAAGGAGCGTGCCAGTGTGTTCTGACACATACAAATGGAATAAAGTGAAAAGGCAGCACTGCTTTGCTGAAACCCCAAAATCCCCATTGAAAAGGAAACTTTTTCACCTTTAAAAAATGCTGCTTTGATGCTAATTCTATCTGTTCTTTCTTAAACCACTTGGATCAATAAGTCCCTCCCATGCCCAGTATAGCTCATTGTGCCTCAGCAAAACCAGGCACGATATTCTGAATGACAGGCTCCGTTAAACCAAATCTGAAAAAAAAAAAAAGGACCAAGAAACTCTGCCGTGCACGGGAAACGCTTTATTTTGTGCTTACAAGTGTCAAGGAATGAACCCTGCAAAAGAAATCATAGCTCTGTACACATGTCAATTCCAGGAGACCTTTGCCTTGTACTGACGGTTGTGTACAAAAAAACAACTATGGCTGCAGGACAATATTGGGAAGTCAGATGGCAAAACCAAATTTGAAAAGGAAATGCTAGCAGTTTTCACCACATGTATAAAATGAGCTTTGCAAACCAAAGAAAAATAAAAGCCTGTTTTAAAGGAAAAGTAATATGTTAAATGAAAGCTGGTCTGTGCCTAGCAATGAGAACCGGTTGGCTGCTGGGAAACACATATGGGCTATTTTTATTCCACAGGCTTGTTTTTAGATTCAGGACCAAAGAAAAGAAAGGTTTTAAACTGACTTGGCTAGATTTTGCAAGCTTCCAAAAACAAGTTATTCTAGTTGGAAGAACTAAGGCTTCCCCCAAAGAAGTGAGCCACCATCAACTTCCAGGACAAAAAAGTGATAATTGCTAGGTTGGAAAACTGTGACTGACCAGGACATAATAATCAGACTTCAGTCTGGGCAGGGGCCTCTTTCAATAGAAATTCTGGGACAAAGTGTGAAGTGGATAAGGGGCAACAAACCTTCAATCAAGCTGGAAAAACCCATCTTCCCTTTGGAGGAAGTGACAGTTGTATACTTGCATCCTTTATGATAAACCACACGTGTATAAAGTTATGAAATTTTAGGCCGAATCTTTCATACTCAAATTACCAAAATGTATCAGAGGGGTGAAACAATGTCTCACAGAGTTCAAGGTTGGAGTGGAATGGTCTGCATAAAATATGTAACCTGCTCATGCCATTGGGTAATATGCCACAACTGTACAAATGTGTCAATTCTGTCATGACTGATTTTTGGCAAAAAGGTCTGTGGGAAGTCGTTTCACCTCATAAAAGTACAACCCCTAAACTGAGTCACATCCTAGGTGAGGCAGCCAATATTAATTGCCCAATCCAGTTGGTAGACGCGTGTTTAGCAGGTCCTGCCCAGCCATATACTTCAATGATGTCACTATGCATTATAAATAAGAGTCCCTGGCAAGACTCTAGAGACACACACTCTTCCTGAAGTTCATGCGCTGCGTTCCTGTTCCATTCATCATTCAGATTCCAGACCCCATCTACAAGGCCAAAGCATTGCTGACCCTACTCCAGGGCCCACTGCAAAACCCAAGCAGTGCTGATCCTATTCCCAGCAAGGCCTTAAATCTAAAAACCCACTAATCTCCCATTAAAAATGGGAAAGCTGTGGTACCTTTTGCATCCTGAACCAGCCTGGCTTGCTGCCCACTAACTGCATGCCCGCTGCCATCTAGCTGACCTTTAGTATCCAGTGTTTTCCAGGCGCGCTGCCGTGTTGTGACCAGAACCACTGACGGTCCACAATCCCAAACTAAAAGTGGACTGTAAGTATAATCCCTACCCCACAGAAATCCGAAGTCTACTTGTCTTGAATTTGGCCTCATCCCACTCTCTAAGTCATACTATCCTTATCCTGATAACTTGTTAAAACTGTCAGAATTATCCGTGCAACCCTGCCCTTGATTTCTAGTGCTAGCGCCATCTCAATTTTGTCTTGTTTAATCCTATGTCATTAGTCCTATTTCGAGTGATCGGACTGGTTTCCGCCAAGGTTGGGCGCTGGGGTTGACCTCGCGAATCAACCTGAGATCTTGCTGTGTCCATCTTTGGTGGTCTAGCCTGAATACTCTAGTGTAGAGTAAAACTCTTCTTGTCACAACTGATTTCCTTTCCTATTTCACGGTTTAATTTTACTCAAAGCGCACCTTTTTATATCTTGCAAAACTCATCCAATTTACCAGCTAGATACCTACTTTCACTTCCATATTATCCCTGTGATATACCTCTATCCCCCAGCCCAAAAACTCCAAATCAGTGTATTTCACCTGTTTTTCGGAAAAACCGTTTGGGTAATTTAAGGCGGGAATTGAAAAATGCAACTTTTACACGTGTCATTTTGCTGCAATCTGTTTTAAACTTTCCACTCATTTTCGAACTGTATGCTCTTGGTATTCCATTCCTTGTGATTATTAATGCATTTGCTGCTTTAGTGAGGAATTATATTTACTTCAAGGTTTTTAAAAACACACATTTATTATTTATTTGTCCATTTCCAAGCGTCATTTCATAACATTGCAAGGCGCTTAAAATCCCGTTTTTCTCTCTCATTTGCGGAGGGAAGGTCAGATTTGCATTCTGTGCCCTGTTTCTTATTCCTGTTTACCTGCTGTTTTTGTTTATCCACTCAGAATTGATTGTTTGTGAGTTGAGGGAACATTGCAGGGGGAATTCTAATTTGGGTGCTATCTTTCCTAAATCAAAAAGTGCTCCTATTCCGCTGTGCTGTGTATATGTTCCACTAGAAGGTTAAATCCAGTGCATTGCTCACATTCTCATTGTAATTATCACCTCATTGGTGATTGCTGCCCCATATTAAAAAGTGGATGATTTTCTTTTGAATTTTAAAATAAATAAATATTGCATTTTACCAACGAGCCTGGTTTATGGTCCCTTGTGAACCGGGCTATTTGAAAAGGGTGTGTGATATGAGTGGTGTACCATCTCAAAATTGAATCGGCATCAAATAAGGAGAAAAGCATCTCAATTGTGCGCTACATACTGGGCCGAGACCAAGGTGTGTGTTGCTTGATTGAAATCCTTAACAAAAGAAGCGTTGGCAAAGCAAAGTTGTGTAGCTTGGCCCTGTTGGTTTTGCCGAGGCTCGTTTGAACCAGTCTGCATGAGAGATAAAAACACCCTATGCTAATCAGTCTTGGACTCAAACATCACGAGGAAGTCTATTCAGAAATGCAATGTGGCTTTTTCGCAATGCAGAATGCTTCAAATCCCACATTAAATAAATACAGGGCTGCAAGCAACACCAGGCATGCTTCCGCTTCATTGACAAGCCCAGAGTCAACTTAGAGCTACTCAAGAAGAAAACCAAAACATGCAGCTCTCTGTTCATCCCACCCTACAGGGGACTCATTTGCATATGGCTCGTGCCCTTCTGTAATAAGAGAAAAGCTTTATTACTGCCGTGAGGTGTGCAAAGGAATTTCAACTGGTTATAATGTATTCAAAGCTTTCCAGCAATGGCTTTTTGGTGATTATGAACGCCAATCGCACTTAGCTAATTGCACAATCTTAACGACAAAAGTGGATATACTTAAATAACAATATCGTAATATCAATATCTTCTACCTTTGGATGCTGCTTTGTCAGGCATGTCTTACATGACAAAGTGGGTGTACACATCCCCTCCACCCCCGGTGGCAAACAATGGGCGTCCAGCATCATCTTTTGCATGAAAGATCTGCATCTTGGTTGTGTGGGCTGAGTGTCCACTTCAGAGATGTGTGCACAACATAGGGTCACGGGTTCCATAAAAAACAAGGTAACCTCAGCCTCACAGGTTGGATACAATGTTATTGATGAAATACAGGTATTAATTATTTCAGCACTTTGGAGTGCGGGTTACACAAATGGGCAAACAAAAAAAAATATTTGGGGGGGGGGTTGGGAGGGTGATGCTTGCAGGGGAAAAAAATAAAAAAAAAAAACGCATGGCGCCCGGCAGAACTGAAAAAAGAATCCGCGATGCTGCCAATAGCATTGTCAGTTGCCATGGCAACCCAATATCCTAGTATTCAGTTCACGTTCCTTTCTCTTTCCTCTCGGTGGCGTTGTTTTGCCACATTATGTACCAAACGCAAAAAAGGAGGCTGAACTTGGTTTCTTTTAAGTACAAGCGCAAGGCGTTGTTTGCCTACATCAAACGATAAACATGCACGTTACTGATTTATATCCACAGATCCCCAAAGTGGCATTATGGACCATGCATTTATTTTTATATTGTATGACTGTGTGATTTAGTACGGCATAAATAGACATGGGTTTGCCTATCGGTACTAAATGCTTAAAGAACTCCAGGACACACAATATATTATTAGTAGTTTGTGAATAAGTGAATAGAATGATATTTTATTTGCAAGTTGGTCAGTGGAAGTGTTCTTCAATTTTTTAACTGCCGTTTTAAATAAAAGGCCTGTATTGCTTGTAATGACGGGTATGTATGTGGGAAAGACACAGTTAATTGACTGCAATTAATTCACAAGAGTGATGTTTGGGTAACAGCCGCATTATGAGTTGCAGTCATTACCACTGATAAATGTACACCTCGACTGATAAAGGGGGGGGGGGGGCAGAAAAGTAGTGAATAACAGAATGCAAGCACCGTAAATGGATGGGATAAACCACACCCCCCGGAGTGACTGCTCACCTGATGACAGGGCCCAGCTGCAGGAGGTGCATGAGCAGCACGAACGGTCGGTCGCGCCCCAGGTCCCGGTGGATGAACGTGAGCGTCAGCTGGACCAGGGCCGACGGCACCAGCATGAAGAGCAGAGTCAGGCCCATCCAGAAGGAGTCCTCGGAGCGGCAGTACTCGGCCGAGAGCACGCAGGCCGTCACGCACTCGCCGCAGAAGAGCACGGTGGCGATGACGATGCTGAAGGGGGGCCGGGCGCTGGAGCTAGGCTCCAGGCACACACCATTGCCCACCGCAGGGGGCGGCTCCGCTGCCTTCCCGGCGGGGCTGGGGCTCACGCCGTCCATCCTCGGCCCCAGGGCCCCCTCCAGGGCCGTGTACTATGTTGCTCAGCGAGGCCCTGGGGAGAATGGGTTAAAACGTTCACCTCCTGGGGTCACCCAAAAATAGACACCGGTATCTGGCCTCCGCCCAGGCAAGTCCTCCGAAACAAACAGGCAGGCACGCCCCCGTCAAGACAGAACTTCTCTGCACATCTTCACTCCTTCACTTACTAAAATGCCATTCCTGGAGCTTGGTGGCGCTCGCAAACTCCACCGATTCAAATTGCCTTGTTTGAAAAAAAAATACAAAAATATAGCACTCGAACGTGTAAAGAAACGCCCCGCAGGCTAGTCTTCCCCTTCCCAGGCACCCCAGTGGGGGTGAAAGGTAATCATTGTTCCGCTTCCAGGCAGGTGGGTCTGCTCAATATCAGCCAAGAGTTATTTAAAAATGAAATTACAACTCGGTCCTGCAGTCTGTGTTGGCAGCTGTGAGGCGATGAAGTGTGTATTCTCCGCCTGAGCGCGGTCCCCAATGCTGCTGAGGCGGGCGGGCGGCCCGAGGAAGAAGTCACGAGGGAGCAAGAACACGAGAGAGACGAGTAAATAGCCGGACTGCTCCACCAGGCAGCCGCAAGCCGCTCGCACGGGCAGCACGCATTCCTGAAGACCGCCTGCCTGCCTGCACCGTGCCTCCTCCTCCTCCTCCGCTGCTGCTGCTGCCACGCCGAGGGGGAAGCAGTCCCACTCTAGCCAGCAGACACTGCCCGCTCCCCCGAGCACAGGCAGCCCTGGGCGTGGGCTCCGGCGGGTCTGCGTCGGTCGCAGGGCGTGTGGGCTGAGCCTAGCCGGGCGCAGAAAGTTTTCCGCGCGGCTGGGTGAAGAGTACACGCCGCAGGCTGCACGCCCTGCCACTGCCACGACACAGCGGGAGTGCAGAGGGCTCCGAATGATTCCTATGATCCCCTGCTGTGTTTCTGAACCCCAGGGGTGCCCAATGCTAGCGCTGGCCAGACCAACCCCAAGCTCCTCACTCACCCTATGTGACTGATGATATGTTTGGAGCAGGTGTGTCTGTCTAGACTGTGCCAACTTTCAGGGTCCTAGCGTCCGCAGGGTTCGCTGTCTGAAAGATGCTTTGATTCGACGTTAACGGTCACATCGGGGAACTTTTGGGGTTGTCTTAATGTAACCCTGTTATACAAATGAATGCGCCGAAACTGTGCTGGCCATATACTTTAGCCCATACTGTACGGTCTTCTTTACTGCATTTGGCCAATTCATGTCTGGAATTTCATCAGAAAAATATCTTCTTCGTCTGTGATGCTTTTTGTATCTGTTCTGCATATTATGAATACACTACTCTAGATGTCTCGTGTCGCAAAGGCCTGTCCAGATAGTGGCGTATTGCGCACATCGCAGGGCAGGGGCAATATGTGGTGTGTGGGGGAAATGAAGAGGGCAAGTGGGGATGGGTGGGTGAAGCTGGAGTTGGTAGAAAAGAACAACGTGTAGCATACATGCCAACATTCTGTGACCAAAAAGCTGTAGGAATCTTAAAGTTTCAAAAATAATTATTAGCATAACGATAACATCACAGGAATTGATGTCACATCAATTTGACCCAATGAAAAAAATGACAGGGCATGATATCACAGGAAATTATGTAATGTGAACTTTCACCGTATGATGTCTCAGGAACTGACCTCAAATGGCATATGGCCTTAAAGAGATCACAGGAAAGTTCAACATAATGGTTGAGTACTGCCCTTGCGTAGAGTGGAAAACAGTGAAAGGCATCTGTGAGGTGCATACATTACAAAGGAGACAAAGAAATGGAGCTGGGGTTAATAGCTGCCGATTATCACGAGACGGGCAGCCAGTAGGGAGCTGAAACAAGAAATACCAACTGAAAACCTATAAATCCTTCTATGTTAGCAAATGCCTGCTGTGAAAGAACCGGTATGATAACACTTCTGTATATCCCAAGGGAAGTGTAGGTCGCAAGGGCTCCCACAAATGCAGCTTGTCAGGCAAGCCCCAGAAAAAAGGAATATAGAGAGAAATATATTGCTGTGTTATAACTGCGGACTCGAATCATGGCCAGTTGCTGGATGTCTCCCTGAGGTTTATGACCCCTTTCAAATGACAAGGTTGAAAGGTCCTGATGCCGTCCCTGTTCTTGACACATCAAATATTTAAAATAGTAGCAAGTGTACCTGCCTCAGAGAACATACGTTTGCAGCTGTGTGTAATCAACACAGACGCTGGGAAGTTCACTATTCTGCAATGAGAGACAGAGCACCGGGGAGCACTGAACAAATACAGTAAATTATCCCACATCCAAAGAGAAAAAAGAAACAAAGAGAAAAGAAAAAAAGCAGTTATTAGTATAAGTGATAAATGTCGTCCTCATCTTTTGGCTCATGTATAAGGAAATGAATAATATCTACCTCATTAAGAGGTAATTCATTCACAGAGATTGAATTGACGGTGATGAGTCAAACATTCATCTTGAAAAACAGTAAACACCTGTTAACTATGACGTAACATGGCTATTTGACATCATAACATCTTAAAGATGAGTGTGAACGAAAACATAATGGATGCTATAGTGAGTCTCTAAATATCATCAGCTGTACTAGTAACCTAATTGGATATGTTGTGATCAAAAATGCCTGTGTAGCATGTGTCAGCACCTTTACTCCACCAGTGGTGATCCCAACACTCCCAGTGTCAAAATGGTATATTTGTAAGTTGCATGCCCAAACATACCTCTTAAAACTAGGTGGCAAAAAAAACATTGGAAAAAAAAGTTATGTCTGATATGTGCCAAGAACCTACGTGTGGAAAAACAGTGTTATATCTCACATAACTAAAAGGTGGGCCTAATTCACAGAAGAAAACGTTCTGTGAATTAGGCCCTGTGTCTCTAATAAGCACTCTGAGAAGAAAATCCACCACTTGTATAAATAACAAAGATCCACCCGTGCTACGTTTCCTCAAAGTTTGCAGTTCCATTTAGGGGGCCCTGTTTTATGACATCAAAAATGAGTGACGTCAGGGGCTCAAAACCTGTCACCATACTACGGGGCAGATGCCACAGCTTAGGTAGGGCGCACGTATGCGTGGGAAAGAAGTTAAAACATGCATGTGTTTAAAAATTGTAAACCAACGTACACGAGGTACGTGTTTACATATCCACGCCATTATGTCTGCCTCGAAGCTTGCGATAAGCAATGAAGGACCTGCTTGCCTGTGAGCCGAAGCGGGTATGCAAAAGCTAATATGCTGACTGGTCCAGTAAAAGCTTCTCGCCAATGCATGTTATTGCCCGTCAAAGCTGTCCCTTTCTGTGGAAGAGAGACTCATGCACCTCACACGTAATAAACTACAAATATACTCGAACCCAAGGAATGTTTATTAACACTGCCTTTTGAAGAACTTTGAAGAACTACAAACTGACTACATAGAAAATTAGGAAGGAAGGAAGATTTGAGGCTGCCAGTTATCTGGGGGGAGGAGTTAGGAGAAGAAATTGACGATGTCTGTTGGCGGCGCTGTTGTGAAACTACCAGATTGGTAAGTCTAGATTGGGGTCTTATAGCATCACAAACGAAATTGCTCTTTAGGTCCTATTGGACGACAGTTCGGTTGTTTAAGTGACATCTCATGGACAATGAACTATGTTGGAAGTGAAAGAGTGCTAGAGGTTCCCTTGGTCATCTGATATGGTTTTGTCCTAGGACAAAGCAATTTTGGGAGTGCATATGCAAGAGGTTGGGCCTGGTTTTGAGTTGCACGGTTCCCCTCTCTGCCTCCTTATTGATTCTTGGGGATATTTCAAAGGTTGATGATATCTCCTTTGGACAGGCAACTTGGATACTCCGCGCCAGCATGATCGCCAAAAAGATGATATTGAGACTATGGAATTCAAGTAGCTCCCTTAACATTGCTGAATGGGTAGATGAACCTTTGACTGTTTCATCATATGAGAAGGCAATTTACAAGAATGCGGATGATGTTGAGAAATTTTGGGGCATTTGGTACGGGTTCCTGGAGGTCTACAGTTGAATTTCAATCTCTGTAACTGGAATATGCTTTTGAGGTGTTCATTAATGCTTGTACCCTTTTTTGATTCTGCATTGCTGGATTCATTTGCTTATTGATTGTTTCCTGGTTTTTCTGTCCTTTCTGGGTTTCTGACCTCCTTTCTTTATTTTCTTTGTTTTTAACCTGGGCAGTCTACTTTTCTCAATTGCTGATTTCTTTTTCACTTTGTTAGTCTACTTTTCTCATTTGCTGAATTGATTTTGTATTTATTATTCATTATTTGTATTTGCATAAGAAACTTGTTCATTTATGTTGTTTGTATTCTGTAATGTTGGAATAAAACTTTTAATGTCAGAAAATGGTGATGTGCCTAAATGACTGCATTAAAATACAATGGAAAATTGGTGCTTGTGTCTGTTCGCACATGGCACTGTCACACGGATGCTCTGACACTGACCCCATGGAAGCAGGGCAGAGAGTGTCTGTTTCGCTCAGGCAGCATGTAATCATAAATGAATCGGCTCAGCTTCAAAACACTGATAGGAGGACGCTGCTCTAGGCCTGGCAGCCAGGCCTAGTGGAGCCCTCATTAATCGGTAGGTTTTGACATGCACATCGGTAGGCGGTAGGACTGCTTAAAAAGCGGTATTCTACTGCCCAAATCGGTAGGGTTGGCAAGTATGGCTCTAGTAAACTTCTTTCTGAGTAGTCTCTGATTTTTCTCGTCCTAGGCCTATGTGATATGTAGTGTTCCAGCAGCGATCGTTATTATTCCTAGTGGCTGGAGAAGGCATGCACCTTTGTCCATGCTTAATGTACCACCTTAGTTCTGAGGAATCCTCTTTTAAATAGTACAACTGGCGAAAAGCTTCAGCCGCTTGAGCTCAGCAGGGCAACAGACCAAAGAGCCTGCATCACAATGCGGCACAGCAGCATCTCCTCTGCAAACATAGGGTTCACCCAGGAGAACATACCTCAATGGTTTAGCTTCCCACTGCAGACCTTGATTGGAACGGACATAAAAACTGACAATTTATGCAGACATTGTAAAAAAGACATTGTAAAATAGACACAGAATCGATTTATCATCTGATTTTAAATTGTGATGCAATATCAACTCAAAGGAACTTTCATTTGGGATTTTGTTTTCCACTAAAGAGAAACGGCGAGGAATGGTGGTCGGTGTGACATCAGGCCAGAACATCAAAATAACTTGTGATTCTTGAAAAGGCTTTTCCCCTGAAACACTACACCACACAAAGGTGCCCCGCCTTTGAGTTCCCGTTAGTCTTACAGTTACTTCAAGTGGTTCCCTTTGAACATACTGAAGCCATAGATATTAAGTTTCTGACACCAAAAATTGCCTTTCTCATTGCTATCACGTAAGTGAATAAGTTGGGAGAAAGTGTGGCTCTTCTCTGCAGAACTCCCTTCCATGAGGTACAGCCAGAAGCATTGGTGCCAGAGCTGCCTAACCTCCAGGTTTAGCCCAGAGGCTCTGGATTTATACACTCTTCTCTTGGTCTCCCAGGAAAAGCGTGCTGTCTCTGGTTTTTCTGGCAATCCGAGAAATTCCTCCCATGCCGCTTTGTGATTGACTACAGAAAGACCAATAGCGGCCGTTCACACTGAGGTGTGGCGGAGACTCTGTATTCAATGTAAATCCCATCCCTATCTGGCATCCTGAATAGTATAGCAACACTACCGGTTAGTAGTTTTTCGTTTTAAATATGTATGCTGGCGGAGCTTTGTGTAGACGTGGGCCTGGCTCAAGTGACGTAATTCACTGGGTTCTTGTTGCTCTAATGTAGGCAGATCTGTTTGGTGCTAAAATGTGATCCAGGATTTGTGCCAAAAGCCAGTGGTTTGGGAATATTCAAAGCTTTAAAATACAAAAGGCAAACCCAGATTAAAGCTGTTAAATCACATTGATTGGTAAACTGGTACTTCTATACTTCCCTTGATGATGGAGAGAATGAAGCTAGAATCATTCCCATTTTGCGTAACACACTTCTATAATATTTTGTTTTTTTAAAATGGTCATGTTTGCTAATATGATTTGTGTATTTTCCAAGTCGGTTTTTATAAAATGAGATTATTTTAGTTCATGGTGAGAACTTGAAAGAAAGTGTTCAAATGAAGAAATTGCAGAGTTGTTACAAATCCTTCTTCACCCCTCAACCAATGTGTGATCCTGGGCATCCCATTTAATCTTGTATTGCCTAACCTCTCAAAATTGCCAATCGCTAAACCTTTCAAAATTGTCATCCCTTCAGAGTGATTTTGTTCTCAGGGTATGACCTTCAAAAATGCCTCACTCATGGTTTCACTAGCTACAGTGTTGCTTCCACTATAATAGTGAGCATTGATACATTGAACACCACAGGCTTTTGTTCCTTTGGTCGCTAATGGCAACACTATTTGAAAACCATGTCCCACTTCTAATCTCAGTCCGTCTGGATACAGCCACCTTCCTGGTAGTTTCTAATCTGCATCCACTATCTATGCTATGGTATGTGTAGCTTTCTCCTACCTTCCAATTGGTCTTCTGTATCCATGCTTGAGCACTTTTGCATTCTGCCAGGCAGCTAATGTGAGTTCTCAGTCTATTCTGGGTTACATGTACCTTTTTACATACGGTCCTGTATTAATACTACAGACTGCATACTTTCCTGGGTGATATTGATAAAAAGTATCCCGTATCTATACTAGAACAGAAGTAACCTCTTCATAGAATGCTAATGTTAGCCTTCAAATGCTACTTATCATTCTGATTAGAGCAAGAATGAAGAGGCCAAGGGGAATTAAAGGGAGTAAACGTGCTTATTTTGAAGGCTGAAAGCCAGCATATCAACCTATAGGTTGTGATCGTGATGGAGGATGAGGGGGGGGAAGAGTTCCAGATATTATTGATGGCATTGCCCCAAGATACTGAATAAAAGTTGCTGAGTATGTGTTTTTGTCCCATTCGACATATGTAAAAAAATACCAAATACAAAAATATCAAACTAGGTGATTAGGGGTTGTGGGGGTTTCCCCGGTCCCCTAGTTAGGTATTTTTGGGTAGCGCAGCTGTGGGGGTGTCTCCTGCATACATGAAAGGGAAAGCGGGGGACAATAGCACAAATTCTGAAAAGCTTGAATTGCAAAATGAGACCAAGTGGGCCTCACTATTTTGCAATTTGAGCTTTTTGGAATGTGGTGTGATAACGTAGATCCATTCTTGATCACTTAATTCCTTTGGTTTGGTGGAGGGGGGCCCCCAAAGTTGTCCTTGCCCAGGGCCCCAAAAGTGCTTAAGCTGGCCCTGGGTACCGTGGTGGGTCGGAAGAAGGAGTCTGCCGGACATTTTCAAACTACTCTTATTTAAATGATAAGAGAACAGCCTAGCTTTCCCTATTCTATAGGGTTTCCCTACCTATCTAAAGGAACTAAAGGTGCTCATCTGTCGTCAGGAAGTACCAAGAAAAAAAAGTCCTCCATCCAAATCTAGTTCTACAATGACCCTACCACTAAAAAAGTAAACTTAACAGTTCCAGGAGATTGGCCTAATTCTCCTGACATACCAGCCTTTTCTGAGTTCTTTATATTAATGTCTTTATTCAGGTTGTTATTGATCTAGCAGAATCTTTAGTAAAAGTCTCTTTATTTATTGATTCAATGCTTGGAACTCCTCTACAACATTCTTGGATTTGATATTCGCTTTAACAGGTTATTTAGGCCAACCTTCCCTGTAATACTTTCTCACTTGTTGGTTGAAGGTTTTAGACCTCCCACAGTCTATTGATCCAGGTTCTCTCAGCTTGGTTGTGGTTTCTGCCCACTTGACATTTCCCTACTTATGGATCCTCTCTTTTTCGCCACTTTCTGTACTTGGCAAACTTGTCTGTCCTACTCTTTTACCAGACTTTGTCACAGTTTCTTATCTTTGCAGCTTGTTGCTCATATAGTATTTTCCCTTAGTTATTAGGTTCTGGTTTGGAACATTCAAAGACTTCCCATCCAGGATTATTCAACTCTCTCCTCAGCTTCATACAGTTCCAATTAGATAGGCTTATATTATGTAACTTTTTGTGAGTATTGGGATGAGTTCCTCTTTTCGTCTTTCAAGCTGGGGAATGTTGCAGGCTCATGCGTTTGCTTGAATGCTCTTCTCCGGTACTGGGTTTCTACTTCCTTCTCTTTGTTGGGCCCTTGTCTCCGACTGTCCTTCTGCCGTATGCAGAGTGAGCAATTAGGAAGCTGCTTGCATTCACAATGACTTTCGCTCTACCTGCCCACCCGTTCTCGTCTTCCCTTACGCCATGCATGGGCTTTGCTCATGCATCCAGTTACCTCGTCGTTTGGTCTTGGCGTGATTGATTGGGGGCCCTGCCCAGCATGGTAGAGACGTTTTTCCACCACCTGCAGCAGGACTCTGCTTTCCTGCCGTACAACAATTCTCCCGATGTTGGATACACCAGGTTTTAAGTGTCTTGATCAGGCATTCAGCCTCTCTTTGAAAGTGATGGGTTCTGCAACTGTTTTCTGGTTCACCTCCAGGCGGGCTCACGTCAGGGAGCTTCCCCGGCATAGGATACTCGCTGCTTCTCCAACTTCCTCTACTAGTCTCAGTTAAGTATGCATGAGCTTGTATCTTTTCCTTCATGCTGGCAGGTTCCAGCCTTACCTTCATCCAACAGTTAGTCTTTGTATCAATTAGTCCCATGTAAGCTACTAGGCTGTGTGGGATAGGGAGTTCCTCACTTGAACAAGAGTCTGTGTCCACTAAGGGGGAGTCTCTCCGAGTGGGGTTCCACTCTCCCAGACCCCTAGGGAGGATCTTGCGAAGCGGGCTCACCTCCCTCGCCGAAACCGTGGAGGCTCCCTCTTGGGGAGAAGGGGTGAATACCTTTTAATTTTCACAGTACCATAGTCTGTGTCTGAACTACTGTAGTCCCCCTGTGACACTGGGCCCAGTGCAGACTTAAGCATTCACACCCTTGACGTGACTGATATTGCGTTTGAAGCAGGTGTGTCTGCCTGGGCTATGACAAAAAGATTAGGGTCGTAGCATAATAAGGGTTTTGGTACAGGAAAGATGCATTGATTTTCCCCCTTGATGTTCACTCCTGGAAATTGTTTAATTTGCTTTAACCCACAATTTGGCATATTTCTTTAGAGGTGAATAAGCTTGGTCTGAGCTGACCAGCGAGAAGGGTTTCCCCATTTCCCCTTTAACTCGCACTAAAAAATGTTATGTTAATTAGAAGGCTTATGACCAAATCATATATGTGGTTTCTGTGAACCACTCTCTTGCTAGTTGTCACAACATGCTATAAAAGCTTCGGAGGGGCCCGTTGGCACTGATGGAAATGGATAGTGAATCTTCTAATTTCAAGATGGAAGAATCCTGAGCGGCTCTATCCCTCTCCAAGAATGTGTCTATGCCCTGACGTCCGTGAGACACGCAACCTCACCAAGATGGCTCCCAGAATCTCTGATCAACGCTGCAAGGGAAATAAAGAGATGTGTTAAAAGTAGCGTGTTATTAGCAATCGGGCTTGCTCGTCAAGAATGAAGACATCTACTGCTCGGGGCTAAGATAGCTGCGGAAATCCAAACAGACCATTGTAACCTACAACTGTTTCAGTCTTTCAACTGTCACAACAGTCGACAAGTCTGATAGGATCACTTTCTGCACAATTTCAATCTGATATACATTTCAGGAACCAAAAATGTGGTAGCCGAATCTCTGTTCCATATGGTGTAGACCATGATAGAGGAAAACAATAAATCAGAAATGATGTTTCCTGACACAACCTTTATCATGGTAGTCAAATCATTCATCCAGTGTATGCACATTGTTGCCGCTCTCGATCAAGCTCTACAGGCAATTGACCAGCAATGCCATCTTGAGGAGAAGGAGGGACCTCTCTTTCTTGGATCAAAGTTATATATACCCCAAGGAGCATTACAACAGGAAGTTTTCTCATGACACATACATTGCCGAGGATCAAGGAATCACTACCACCTGGGATCTTCTGTTGTGTCACATTTGGTGGCCCACAGTCAGAACAGGTGTTACAGAATGTATGTCAGCACCTATAAAATATGTGCACAAGCAAAACACCCTAGACAACGTCCAGCAGGAAAACTCATGCAACCCAATTTACCTTCCACACCATGGCAAAAAGTAACTACAGACTTGATAGTGGATTAACTCTCTTCAGAAGGATGCACCACTATGATGGTGACAATGGACACCTACAGTAAGTTGGCTAATTTGTCCCCATTACCCAAGATACTGACGGCCCTAGAAAGTAGCCATGTTTTTCTATGAGATATATTAGGAACACTCATCAGCCCATTTTTACAAAAAGGAGACCAAGTCTGGTTATCTTCCCAGTTTTATCTAGTCCCTTGAAAGTTCGCACCTCAATATTATGGATCCTTCAAGACTGAGAGAACATATCAATCCTGTTGTTTATAAACTACGACTTCCCTTTTCATGGAGATGCATTAACTCAATATTTCATGTATCCTTGCTGAAACCTTATTGTCACAGAAACCAGTGTGATGAATCTCAGGATGTCGTCACTGCTTCTATAGGAGCAGCCCCTTCCAATGAGGCCAGGGAGGTGAGGCGGCAACCCGATTGTCCCCCTCGGGGTGGTACTCAGAAGGTGGATCGCATGGAGGGGAAACCCCCTGTGGAACCAGTGACAAGTATTGTGGGTGAACACGGTATTCACCCTACCCCCACACCTTTCCTTCACCCCCACTCTCTCCACCCCTACCCTTCTATCCCATATACTTCTGTAACATACAGGGAATAGGAAGGGCTGATACAAGGAAGAACAGGAGTAACTATCATGAGGAATCAACACAGAAAACGCTAAAATGAGGAGGATACCCGGATCCACAGGGATCACTCAGGAGAACTTAATTGAATGGTCTAGCTTCCAACTGCAGACTTTGATAGGAATGGACACAAAAACTGACAACAGGCTTACCCGAACATCAGATGCTCCAGAGAGGAACTGCAAGAGGCACCGAAGCTCACAGATGGGGACAGCAAGAGCAGACCCAGGCACGAAAGATGCTGAAGGGGAGGACTCCACCGGACCCACTGGACAAAACAAGAGGCTGGCTGTGGGAAGTGCCAGCAGCGCAGCCTTGCAGGTACATGCAGCCTGAAGAGAAGGGAGATGCCGAAGAAGTCCTAAAGCCGCAGAGCCGCTGCAGTAAGCCGAAAAGGGCCCCAGAATGCCTGCGAAGCAATGGCGGAAACTGGGAAGCCACACGACTGAACAGAGGACTGCAGCCAAGACTGTAAGTGTATTTGGGGGGCACAGCCTATGGTTGGGAGTCCCGAGAGGAGGGTGCAAAAAACTCTGAGAAGCATAGTGGATGAAAAGTGGGGGAGAGAAGGTAACCCCTATGAGATACTAAGAAAGACTTTACCAAGATATAGTAACAAGGGGAATAAAGTCTGGGACCCTTACGAGAAAAGGATATATCAAGCAGGAAGGAGGTCTCATCTTCTCATCTGCCAACCAGGGTCAGGTATCCATCACCGCTTGGTGGAGCATCCAAGCCGCTTGTTTACATGGCAGTACCTGGTAGGAGGAAACCAGGTCTGCCAACCAGGGTCAGGGACCCACCACAGCTTTGAGGAGCATCCAAGCCACTCTTTTTCATTTCAGTGCCTGGTAGGAGGAAACCAGGTTTGCCAACCAGGGTCAGGGACCCCAGAGACAGAAAAGAAGCCTGAGAAGGGCCATTTGGGGAATGGAGATATTTCCCACCAAATGTTGAACTGTGTTATAAGCCTGAACAAGGTTGGGGAAGGGAGACATCTCCCCAACACTTGAGAAACTTATAAACCCAGAACTGTGTTTTTGTCCAGGAGAAGGGAGTCTCTTCTCTGGGCTAGGAATACTTCCTTTTTATTAAGTGTATCTTAGAGTGTGAGGGGCAGAGCTAGGATTCCAACATTGGATATTGGACCTTTTACTTTGGACATCCTGACTGGTACATTAGTTATTTTGGTTGAGGCAGGGAAACCCCTCTTATAGTTAGGGAAAGATATGGTTTTCTTTTCATTTTCTCACTTGAATGAAAGTTTATGCCAACCACCACGACCACTCCGTGTCAGAGTTTTAGTTCTGCACCCTTACACCAGGCACAAGGTGGGGTCTATTCGCAAAAATCATATGGACTATGAGGTGAAACAGATCTGTGATTCCCCGGTTTTATCGAGCTACCCTTCAGTACCTCATAGATTGGAAAGGCTCATGGGCGTGGTGGGGGCTCCCGCAGTGCGGGGAACCCCGCTGCCACATGCCCTAGTGGGGACCCAAGTACTTAAAAATAAAAAGTTTCTTTTGGAAGTCCTTCTGACTTCATAATGAAATTATGTCTGTTACGGTTCGGACCCGTAACGGGAATTATTTCTCAATCAAGTGGGAGTAGCTTAAAAAAAAAAATCTTTTTGAAGTCATAGGTCTCCTCCTAGCCCATACCATGGAGGCATCAAGCTTTCTGCGCATGACGGGAACAATCATTCCTGCTGCAGGGAGTTGGATGCCTCGTTCCTCGGACCAGCGGATTCAAAAAGGTAATAACATGTTTTTTGTGTAAATGTGTCTGTGTGTGCGCATGTTTATAATGTAATGTGTGTTAATGAGTCAGTGCATGATGTATGGGTGACTGCCTGGGTGTGCGGGTGTGAGTGCATGGTGAAATGTTGCAGAAGTAAATGTATGGGTGGCTGGGTGTGCATGTGTGTGTGAGTGTACGGTGAATTGTGTGTAATCCTCATTACTCCTAGCACTGCTCTTTCTCATTCCAGTACTTTTGTAGGAGGCACCTTGCCTCATACACAAGTACTGGGATGAGGTCTAGGGACGTGGAGATAATGCCTGGCTTAGTTACCTGTAATCATCATTACTCCAAGTCCCACTGTTCCTCGCACCAGTACTTACCTATGAGCAAGGTGACTCATAAGCAAGTACTGGGATGTGGAAACAGAGTGAGAGAGGAAGTAGCAGAGGGAAACCTACCACCACACTGTTGAAACAGTTCCACTCATTCCGCCCACAGGAACCTGAAGCAAACATGGAATTAGATAGGACAGTCAGAGCCTGATTACTTTACATTTAAGGATAAATGATTTTGGGCTGCAAGATAAGGTCCGCTGGAATTCAGAAATGTGTGCATCCATATGTTCCATGATATCTCTAATAAAACGTTGCAAAGGCAATTGACCCTATGACCAATTATGGAAAAACTACAAAAGGACTATGAGATGAAGGTGGACCATTCCCTCTGATATTCAGTTTGAACACAATTTCATCCACTACAGAAGGTGGTTACCCCCTGGAACAAGAGTGCTCTCTCTGGAATATTTCATTCTCAACAAAGGAAGAAAGAATGTCAGAATAGAATCAGCTGGTGAGAAGTCAACGTCAGTGGGAAACAGTGGAACATAAAATTGGGTCCAAGTGCTTGTCCGGACCATAAATCCTGTATGACCTGTAACGGACAAGGGAACTAAATCGGTTTGTGAAATGTTTAACTTAACATAGATTAGTTGCTTCATAAGCATGGCTCCTGGTCATTGGAGAAAAAGTGACTCCAGAAAACCTTTTTCCTCTCTTGACAATCATTACTGAACTTTAAATATGTTGTTCTCAAAAGTAAGGTCTTAAAGAAGAGCACCTAATGTTAGTCATAGAAGGTGGAAGGAAGGAGCATCAAAAGGTTTTGTTATTTGACAATGCTGACTATGCTTCCTGTTGGCACATAAAATGTGAATGTCACATCACACAGGGTTTGCTGTTTACAATACTTGCACTGTACGGTTTAAGCAAAGTTATTAGTCATAGCTGCCGGGTCAGGGAAAATATGTCTTCGAAAAAGCGAACTAACTCCGCTATGGGCGTCGGTACTGTTCATTTCCAAGCCATTTCTGCTGGTTTGGGATCGTTCTGTGTGTTTGGCTGCAAAGGGGGGCGGGAATGGATCTCTTTTGGGAATGGCAACAATACAAATTAAAGGTTAAATAACTGGATACAATCAAGATTCTCATGTTCCGATGTGGGCAACATACATTGCTTATTACACAAAGAAAAAAGGGGACTACTCTTTCTACTCCCATGTCCACCATACATACATACCAACATTTATTATATTCTCACCTCTAAGAAACTATGAGGAAAAGTTCAGAATGCAAAACATTTCAGCTTCACACTATCAGATTAGCTACAGCTATCCATTTTGGGAGGCAGCCCACATGAAAAGACATGGATGCGTCTTAGACATGTACTAATGGATACAATTATATTGCAGAAAGTGGCAGGTCAAATCACCAAATACTGTCAAGTAAATGATCCATTGGGTACGTCAGCTAACACAACATGGGAACATTGCTTAGGGGATCCCTCCTAGTGAAAGGAGAGGAACTCGAATGGTCAGGCCACTTAACATAACTAAATGAGTAACAGAGCTATAAGACCTAGAAATTAAACATAAGGCAGGATCAAGAAAAAATGGGTGAAAAATAGTATCAACCGGGCAACTTAATGCACTAATGACTAAAAAGACAGAACAAACCTAACTGAACGTGTCAGACAAAGTTTTTATGAAAAGAGCAATAAACCGGACAGACATTTGGCTCATTATCATTGAGTTAGGAAGAGCAAGGCTACACCATCTTAGAAAGCAAGTGGTTAGGATTTCAGAGGAAAAGCCATGTTGAAAGATTTTTAGTGAGCTCTATGCATCAGATTCCCCTTTGTAGGATAAACAGAAATGATTCATTAGAAAAGCAGCCCTACTGCAATTACTACCTGAGCAGGGTAAGGTCTGGATTTTCCAATTTAAAATCTAGAATTATTGAGAGTAATTGAAGCACTAAAGCCCTGAGTCCAGGTAGGTTTATTGCTCAAAGTTACAAACATTTGGCAGGGTTTCCTTTGGGGCTGTCAATGGATCTTATGAATTCCCTCTGGTCCTTGGGAGCCATTGCCCTGATTTATGGATGAAACTACGATTAGCCTTCTCCAGGAAACCAGGGAAAGATCTAGAGTTGTGCAGTTAGTATAGACCTATTACATTACTAAACATTAATAGTAAATATTCATGAACGTTCTAACAAGAAGGTCAGAGATAATTCTTCTGGAATTAGTTCCCCCGGAAAAGACAGGCTTTGCAGCAAGAAGAGAAACAATCAGGACTTAAGTGAGTGGCAATTGGTCAGGGGGACTAGGCAGGGATGCCCACTCTCACTGCTCCTGTTTGCACTCTCTATGCAACCGTTCACACAACAAATATGAGTAAACAAGACTATTCAGCGGATCATTTGGGAGCAAAGAACACAAAATTAACTATGTGTGCTGATGATATCCTGGTTCCTATGCCCTACCCCACCGAGTTTTTTCCTCATCTCATGCGGACACTTACAGAAGACAAAGAGTTTTCAGTATTTAAAATAAATTACTCAAAATCTGAAATTCTAGAGTTGCCTCTACCCCCACTCTCCAGGAGGATAGCGCCTAACTGGAACCGCAGTCACCATTTCATTTCTATGGGCTAGGCACCACATTAAGTACTTAGGAATCAGTATCTCTGCTGACCTTCATGAACTATGCGTGGTGAACTACCCCATCTCGTCAAAACGATTTACTGCAAAATGGCTGGATGGACCAATCTTGCAATTCCATGACTGTGGCATATTAATTTGCTAAATATGATGATCTTCCCACGCTTGCTGTGCCCTTTCCAGCCTTGCCAACACCTGTCCAAAAAGAGATGAGTGGCTCTGATTTGCGGGGGTGTAGGTATAAAAGAGCCAGGACAGCCGGGGCTGTACTGACAGCACCTATCAGAAGGAGAGGGGCTAGGTGTACACCAACTCATGCCATACTTTCAAGTGGCCCAACTCTGGATCCTAAGTGAAAGGTGCAAAAATAGACCCCCAGGAGCAATGGTAGGAATCGGATATAGCAGTAGGGGGAGAATGGCTGTGGAGAATTGTTTGGCTGCCTATGACACATCCCCCACCCCCTTCTGTCATTGTTTATCAATCCTATAACTAGGATAGTATTACATGTATGGGGTGAGCTGGCCATAATGGAGGGCTTAACCTCTTTCCTGTCACTATTTACCCCCAAAATAAGCAATGCCGACTTTTCCTCAATTAACTAGAATGTCTCTATGAACAAATGGAGATAACAAAAGGGATGGTGTATATTTGATATGTTTAGAGGTGGGGCTATTTAATCCTTCCTGGATTGTAAAGCGGAATATAACCTAAAAGTATCAGATGGTTTGAAATATTTCCAAGTAAGATCCTGGGTACTCACCCTGCATGCAAGGAAGGAGCTATGAGGCCCCTGATTCCATTTGAAAAAATTTGAAAAAATGTTAGTGAAGAAAATCTTGCCCAAGAGTTTAATATGAGAGAATAATGGAATTGCTACCTCCACAAAAGGGCGGACATGATGAGGGTATATTAACAAGTGGCGGAGTGAATTAGAAAAGGAGCTTACAAATCAGGATTGGGGAGATGTGTGGGCTCAAGCTAAAACTCATTCTTGCATTCAATGCAGGGAGCTATCATATAAACTCATATCAAGATGGTAAATGACACCTGAAAGATTGCCAACATTCTCCCTGGAGATACCACATTGCTAGAGAGGTTTCAGGAAAGAGGGATCATTGTTACATATCTGGTGGATGAGCCCAAGAATAAAATCATTTTCCGAAAAGATTTTAAAGACAATCATGGTTGTGTTGGGGGGTTTGTCGCCCTTGGGATCCAGGGAAAAGTTTGTTGGGACTACCAATCAAAACATCCTTTACTCACCAACTGGTAACATGAGAGCTACACAACCATTGGCTGCTAAACTGGTGATTGGAGCATTTTGGCACACAGATGATCCCACATATGTCTGTCTGTGGTGGCAGAAGGTTTAGTTACTCTAAGCCATAGGAAAACTGACCGCTAGTTTATCAGAGAAACGAGGGATTTCAGAGGTAATTGGAAACAACTACCATCTTACCTGCCACTGGAGAATAGGGAGATGATGGGCCTGATGTGTCTGAGGTCTCTCCAACTGTTGGAACCATGATCACAACCTAGGATTGAGGGTGAGACTGTACAATGAAGAGGATTCATAGGGGAGGGAGGAAGGGAAATGTACTCTGGTTCAGCATGATATTAGGGATCATATTGACCTACTATTGCTCTATACAACCTCCTTCAAGCACCTTTCTCTTGTACTAACCTCCTTCAAGCTCCTTTGATTCTCCCCATCTCCTCAAATTTCCTTCCTCTACCTCCAACCCCTTCCTAATGCATCCAACCTTCTCCAAACTCCTGCTTTGCTCTACAGCCTCCTCCAAATTTCTGCATCACTCTCTAATCTCTTACAAACTCCCACCACCAGCTCTCACTCCAAATATTCACTCTGCTTGCATGGGATTCTGGGTTTAAGTAGTAGCCCTGTGATCCCTCCCTCACGGTTGGGCTATCTGTAAGGGTCTGCACCTGTGAATGTGAACGAGTAAAGGGCTGTGCTTTCCCGGACTTGACTAATTCAACTGTGTGTGGTTTGGAGCTTGAGGGTCTGGCAGAGCCTTTAAGTGGTTGATCCGCTGTCTTGGAGTGGACTGTGGACTTTCCATGCTGCCACCTCAAATTGTCCATATGGTGTTTTGTTTGTTAGTGGCACACCGCTTGTACTTGTGCTCTGTGGATGAATCAGCTGATGGCGAATAAGCGGTTTCCAAAAATACCACCATTTCCCTACAATAGATCTCTGTCAGTAGTTGCACTTACCAACTTCTTTAGGCACTGGTGCGACTTGAATAGGTAAGGCTAATCTCAACAGAGCGCCACCCTGTGTGCTACATCTGAATTACACAGTCAACCATATGGCTCTTTAAGGGAGGACCAAGTTGGAGAAAAACAACCCAGTTTCAGGGGGAAAACCGCTTCTGGCTGATGAAGAAGGATGCCAGTTCATCAGCTGGACAAACTGCAGTAGACTGGAAGCGTAGCCAAATAGGACCCGTAGCAGAAGCTGGTGAACCAGAACCGACCCGGCCCTTAGGATGATACAAGACAGGAAGGAGAGGAGGCACAGGAGGAGGATGCAAGGAAAAGGCACATAGCAACGGGAACACAGGGGAAGGAAGAGGTAAGGAATGAGCATCTCACCACAGATAGCAGGCTGAAGTGTTACAGCTAGCTGCGTTCCAGATCCGTACCGCAGATATCCTGGACACATTGCGGGAAGCAGATGTATGGCAACGGCCATCTTGAAAACAACTAGACTGCTGTGCGCATTTCCCCAAGAACCAAGGGGACCCCCACCACAGCTATAATGATCTATGATTCTATGTTCACTTATTTGGCTCAGGGTAGGATCTTTACCAGTAGCTAGTACAGTAGTAAGTGGGCTAAGTGTGTCACCAGTCCAACTTGTGGTTTTAATCTGGAAAACGTTGCTCACTTGTGAGGGTTATGACAAATATAGAAGAATGTATTTGAAACTGCTGTTCAATTTATATGGAATACGTATGGCCAATGAAGCCCTACACTTCTGCAAGCTGACAGAGAATCTGAATGTTGTTTACTTTGTTTCGGAGTACATCTATCGATCATGGCTTAAAGGAAGTGAAAAACTGGAAAATAAGGCATGAACCCGGTTTTTGCGCTGGCACTATTGTCCGCTTGTTTCTCATTTCAATTACTGTTTGCATCTACATAATGAATTGACCACTCTTGCACTTGTCACACTCTTAAGATGTATGCGATTTTGTGGAGTTGTGTACTGTACACTTTTTTTTCCAAACCTTTCTGCTTGTATGTGATGTGTTTTTGTACCTAATGGTATCATGCAGAATAAAGGTTCAAGATGATCATGCTATGTTCACTGAGATACGTGGCATCTCGTGGCTTGCGCTGCAGGTCATTGATCAGGGTGCCTGAGTCTGCATCGGGTGCACTGTGCAAGTATTACAGCAGAGTGCCGCGTGCCTCTGATAAAGTCATGAACACGCTGTGCGAGTGCCTTGAAAAAACGGGATGGGCCTCCGATATCCATGCAGGCTTACTCTGCGAGCACCGAAAGAAAACCCAATGTGCCTCTGATGTCTGGACTGGCTTTCCAAGCACATGGTAGAGAAAAATGTAATTTGCATTTGATGCCTTAATTGGTGTTTACTACCCATGTCAAAGGGATTTGCTGCATTGTTCCCCTCGCTCACAGTGTGCCAGTGTCATAAAGGGGAAGTGTTTATAAAATCCCCTGGTACCGGAATACGTAAAGTGCCACTGTTTGTGAATGGGGCGGGTTTTATATTACTGGTTCTATATAGTTTCTGATCTTCAGAGTTGCGAGCATCACCTTTAAGGGGACAGAGTCCTGTGACAGGGCCAGTGGTTTGTCTCTGTAAGGTGGGGGGTAGAAACCCCTCTCAGCCTTGGCTGGGAGGCCTACCATGGTTGATGCCAGAGCCATTTCTAACCCAGAGGTGTAGAGCGAGAGGGCCCTGTTTCCTATCCCTTATCCCATGAACCATGGCGTACCAACAAAGTACCACTGTCTATCTCCCCATACCTGTACAGTAGCTTGTGGGAAGAGGGAGCATAAAAGAGTGGACAGAAAGCAGGAAGGTGTGGGGTTGTTCGGGTGAGGTCAATGGAGGACTAACAGGACCAAGAGACCAGGTGGAGGAAGGACAGAGCGGAGGAACATGGAACAGAATTTTTCAAGGAGTGTGCAAGGTGTGGCATTGGTTCATGGAGAAAGTGTTACGTGTGTTTGAATGCACGTAAAATATGAGAGAGTGTGAGTTATTGAGGGACAGTAGGGAGTGGAAGAAGGATGATTGGGGAGAAGGTGTGGTTGGAGTGGGTAGTATTAGTGTGGAGATGGTAGCAGTGTGGAGAGAGAGGTAGGAGTAGTAATTTGGAGAGAGAAGTAGGAGTAGTGAGGGGAAATAGTAGGGGTTGAGGGTCGCCTGGGTTAGGGAGGGAATGCCCATATCTAGACGAGAGGGTGGGATGGTGCTTAGAGAGCCCCTTTTCTACAAAAGCAATACAACCCATTGAACTGTCTCAGAGAATTGGTGGGTTCGTGAGGCCATTTGTGATAGTCCTTACATGGCCTCGTGTGACAGTTCTATGCGCGAGGGCAGGTTCTAGGAGTGGGAGACAAGACCACCCCAAGCACATCCACTCCCAGCTCGGGGAGGCACCTGGCCCCCTAGATCACCACACTATCTTCCCGGGATTAGGCAGGGGACTTTGTTTTTGCCATGGTCAGGCACTGCCCCATCCCTGTTTAAGTTCCTATTTATTTGTAAACCTTCTCTGTTCTTTTTGCTTCTTTGGTTTGCTAAGGCATCCACATTTGCCTTGTCCATCATGCCCGTGACATGTGTTGCTGTTTCTGGTAATATTGCTGAACTTGACCTCCCTCGTTTGTCACCCTGTGCTGTTGGTGGAAAAATTGTTCCTTAGGAGCTCTTTATTAGAATTTTACCTTTAGGCATCTCTTGTTGTGGCCTTTAGCATGAGGATTGCAATGTGGCTTAAGCAATGTGGGAGATTTCCTCCTCCATTTGTGAAAAAGAAGCCTTGAGAACAATTACGACTCCTTTGCATTGCATCTTCCTCTACATTATTTGCAGAACACTTTCCCATCTTGCTCCTACGGTCTGTCATAGCTCTTTTAGTCTATTTCAGATATAGGGACCTTCACTCTGCCACTCTCCTTTATTTTGGTGTATTTAAGCAGAATGAATACCTGCCAGTGCATATCTCCCAGACTTTGAAAATGTGACCGGATCTCAGGATATGTAAGGAAGGCATGTTATCAACAGTAAGACAGACACAAGTGACCACATTTCAAGGGTTTTTATTGAACTTCAATAAGGGTTTGAAAAACACCTATCTAATCCCAAATCTACAGATGGGAGCAAGGTATGACCATCAAATAACAATTAACGCAATCCTAGTGGTGTCTTATCAAAATGAAAGGTCCTATACCTATAAACCTATTGCCAATCCTTAACTCAAAATACAAATAGTGTGGGTAACAGTGGTACTAAAAAGAAAGAAGTTTTGACAAAATGATATGTCAGGATGTTCAGGCTATTGGCCTCCCTTCCCCATGTTTTCGGCATGGGACAAGGCGATACATTCGAGCTTAGCACAATCTGTGGCTTCTCTAGCACAAGGGTGCAATTCGCCGTTCAAATATTAGCATCAGGGCCTTCTGTGCCCAAGTCTCTTTGCCTTTCAAAGTCTCTGCTTTCAGAGAGCTTGATGAAATAAACAAACAATACGTTATTTTCCTCCAGGGATTTCATAGGTACTCAATTTCTTAGGTGATTCACTAATCACCTCAGATCCCCCTCACCTGGCCTCAGATCCCCTTTTAAAACAATGTTCAACTTTTATGGGTGTATTCCTGTGCATCCTGGATCCCCCCTGCTGGGTTTAGATCCACTTCAATGCAATGTTCTCGATTTCTCGGATGGATGACTTTCTGTTCACCCCGCATCCCCTCTTCCGGGCTCATATCCTGTTTAACACACTGCTCAATCAGTCTCCCTCAGGTGGGCTTGGGGACCAATTTTAAGTTTAACTTTTTATCACCAACTTGCTTTAACCAAATGCTTGCAGCGTATATCTCTCTCCGCCGGGCTCAGACCAACTTCATTGTCATCAAACATCCTTTAACATCGAAGACCTTCGGTTGTGCACAGGATTTTACTTGACCCGTTGCAGGACCACTTCGATTAACAATTCTTTGTTACTCTTTCACTTTTGCCACCTTTCAGATGGATACCTTACAGTGACTTTCGAATAACACCCATGCGTTGCCGGACCACTCTGTCTAAGGTATCATATCTTGGCTTCAAAGTTCAATCACTCATTTGTTCTTTCATTTTACTTGCGTTGATTATCACATATGCTTCATACACTGTTCTCTTCAGTGTTCACAGTGTTGCCGCTTGCAACCTTGGCTTCGACACAGACTGGTCCAGTATCAGTCTCCCCAACTCATCGGCTGTGCTGATTTCATTGGCGCTGCTTTGTTGTAGGAGCCAAGGACAGTACCACCCGGCCAGCGATTCCCCTCGCCTTGACTTTCAGTGCGGTAGAGCCCTGCGAACCTCCATCACACAATACAGGATTCTTCAGCCTTTTTTACTGGTCTTAAGTCTTCCGCTCTCAAAGGTTCCTGAAAGTAACGGTTCCTCGTTGTAGAGGTCAAGGGCACTTCCCTCCTTGCAATCCCTTTTAGCTTTACTGTCTTTCCCGTTGTATTAAACTGCCATCTTGGAACTGCTGCTTCCTTGCTCTTTGGCCCTTCCAAGATGGCCGCCGTGGTTTTCTTTGTTGTGTAGGCAAGCTGTGCTGAATCCCTCTCCCTGTGCTGCACTCACATTGGTTGCTGAGTGTTTTCTTCCATCCAATCAGGGACCGGCAGGCTTCAGCCGGCCCTCTCAGCAAAGGCCCACTTCCAAGGCCCCTGTCTGCTCCCTGTCCCCTTCCGGAACGCTAATTGGGGTCCCCCATGCACCTTAACCACAATGATGCTGCCACCTCACTCCTCTAAGAAATCCTGACTGCCTTGACTTTGCTACCTCCAGAACTATGGGTTAGTTCCCTCCTTATGGACTCACTTCTACTGCCTTTGACTATCACTGTTCTTTCTGCTTGTTGCTCCCATGTTGTCATCTTGCTGTGCAGTGCTTCCTAAAACACTTTGCTAACATCCGATTCCAAGATTGAAAAAGTCAAATCTTGCTGTTTTTGCTTGTTGTTGCTCCCATGTTGTCATCCTGCTGCGCAGTGCTTCCTAAAACCCTTTGCTAACATCCGATTCCAAGATTGAAAAAGTCAAATCTTGCTGTTTTTGCTTTGTACTAAAAAGTCAAATCTCGCTGTTTTTGCTTTGTGCTACAAAGTCATATCTTGCTGCCCATTGCGAAATTCTCTGTATGTTGCTTGTATACTGTTTCTTCTCTGTAACTTGCCAGCCCAGTGACCTCACCACTCTCTTTTGTCTCACACCTACCTGCCTTAGCCCCCCCAGTATCTCCATCCTCTCCTTACTTCCACCCCAAAGGCGCTTTCTGTTTCTCCTATCTTCTCCAACTGCTTCTCCATTGACTATCCTTCCCTTCTCACTAAGTCTGGTAGGAAGAAGTTGAAAAAGGATATCTTGGCCTCTAATCCTGGTCTTCCTATCGCCGACTCCTACTCCAATGCTTCCGTCAGACAGACCCTTACCGACATCCTCTTTGTCGTTCCTTCGCCAAATCTATGGACTCCTCATATGGTCTCTGTGCTCTGCCCTATCTCCTCCTCTCTCCATTAGATCTACTCATGATCTCAGAAACATGGCTACATGAGGCCTCCGGCCCCGTGCTCTCCCTCGCCCTACCCCCTGGCTATTCCATTACTAGACAAGATCGCCTCTCCAAAGGTGGAGGTGTAGCAATTATTGCCAAAGACTGCCTCTCTATCAGAAAGGTAGAGAAATCCCTGACCAACAACAACAGTGACTACCTCCAAGTCAAAATAACCCTCTCTCCCCACTGCACCATTACTGTACACACTGTCTACCGCCCTCCAGGCCCAACAGGAGACTTTCAAGCCTCTCTCATCCACCTCCTCTCTGACAACCTCAAAAAACAGTCTAAAGCCATTCTCTTTGGGGATGTCAACCTAGGGCTCCGGGATAGCAAGGACATAGCAGCCAAATCCCTTGACTCTGCCCTCAATGCTCTAGGTTACAATAACACCATCCTGAGCCCAACTCACACCCAGGGCAGAACACTCGACTGGATAGCACAGCACAACTGCCCACTCATCATCACAGGAAACAATCCCACCCCATGGTCTGACCGCCACATCATCACCTTTAGCATCCTCACCACTAGCTCCCCTGCTGCCCCCTCACCTCAACCGCTCCCACCCTGCCTCACCAGAAGCTCCCGCCAGCTCACGAAGGAAAGGCTACTGCCCTTCCTCCAAGGCCCAGCCTTCAGACCACCTTTTTCATCAGACCCAGAAACACTCGCAACAACCTATGATGTTGCCATTAAAGCAGCTATCAACTCCATTGCCCCTCTCAAACCTTGCAAATCCAAACCCACTACCCACTCCAACTCTTGGTTCACCCCTGACCTCCTCACACTCCGAAATGAGAAAAAAGCCGCACTCACACAGTGGCAAACGTCCCACTCTGAAAAAGACAAGATGATCTTTAAAGCCCTATCCACCAAATACAAAAAAGGCAATCACCCAAGCAAAGGCCAAATCCTTTGAATACAGAATCTCGGAAGCCCAATCTAGCACAAAAGAAATCTTCGCCATTTTCAGGGAGCTCGAGACACCCACTCCCGCCCCCTAGAATTTCACCAAAGACAAAGACTGGTGTGATGAAATACAAACGGCCATGCTAACCAAATTAAGCCTCCTCAAAAACAAAATACTAGCCACTAACCAAGCCTTACCCAATAAGCATATCCCCATCCCACCACCTGCCCCGGATCCCCCCCTACCCTTCTCCTTCAAACCCATTCAGGAAAAAGACATCATCAACATAATGAGGAACATCAAACCCTCTAACTGCAAAGGTGATGCATGCCCAGCCTCCATTATCAAAGACTGCACGGAAGCGCTAGCTCCCTTCCTAACAGCCTTTGTGAATGCCTCCTTTACCACAGGGAAAGTCCCTGCCTCCCTCAAGGAAGCTTGGGTACGCCCTCTTTTGAAAAAGCCAACTCTCGATCCCACCTCCCCCAACAACTACAGACCCATCACCACTGTCCCATTCCTCCTCAAAATATTGGACAAAGCAGCCTACCTGCAGGTCCAGCACTTCATTGAAGAGAACAAAATCCTTGGACTCTGCCAATCTGGCTTCCGCCCCAGACACGGGACCGAAACCGCCCTACTTGACCTGAAAAACCAGATGGACGATGCTAGAGACTTGGGTAAACCAGCACTTCTCCTACTCCTTGATCTATCCGCAGCCTTCGACCTCGTGGATCATAGTGTCTTATGCCACCACCTTTCCTCCACTGCCAAATTTTCCCCAGGGGCCACAGCCTGGATCACCTCTTTCTTACAAGACAGAACCATGCAAGTATTCTCTGACCTAGCCGCCGCATCACCAACCATTATACTTTGTGGTGTACCCCAAGGCTCCTGTCTCTCCCCCACCCTATACAACATCTTCCCACGACCACTCTTCCTCATCCTCGACGCTATGGGCATATCCTACACCAACTACGCCGACGACACGCAGATCCTCCTCACTCTCACAGGGAACTATGACACTGACTCCCTGACCCTCAACAACCTCTACAACACCATCCAAGCCTGGATGGCAGACAACGGTCTATGCCTCAACTCTGACAAGACGGAACTCCTCCTTGTAGGTTCCCCCGACACACACAAAAATCTAGATGCCCAATTCAGCCACTTCACCATTGACTCCATTAAAATTCCGGTCTCCGACTCTGTCAAAACTCTGGGAGTCTACCTGGACTCCAGCCTATCCATGGATAGACAAGTCAGCGCAATAGCCTCAGCAGCTGCATATCATGCCAAACTTATCAACGCAGTCAGACCCTTTCTCTCCAAAGAGAACTGCACCAACATAGCCAGAGCCATCACCGGCTCTAGGCTAGACTACTGCAACGTACTCTTTCTAGGAACCTCCAACAAAAACTTAGAGAGACTACAAGTAATACAGAACAATGCTCTCCGGGCAGCCCAAGGCATTGCTAAAAGAGAACACATCTCTGAAGCAAGAAAACTAGCCCACTGGCTCCCAATAAAGGAAAGGATCGTATTCAAAGCCCTAACACTGACCCACAAGTGCATTCACCTCTCTGCTCCAGCATACCTCTCTCAAAGGATCCACCCCGTATCCACTACCAGGGCAACCAGATCACCATACACCAACATGCTCTCGGTGCCACTAGTAAAAAGAGTAAAAGCGGGCGGATCCAGCTTCCCCTATCTCGCGCCCACTCACTGGAATGCCCTACCTCCCACTATCCGAGGGGAGGCCTCCCTCACCACCTTCCGCAAAACTCTGAAAACTACCCTCTTCACATAAGACCCGACACACCAGCACGAATACTTATCATATATGTTGTAATATACGTCCCAATGCAATATCTGTACGATATCTTGTAGTATTCATAATGTGTTAACAATCGCTTTCATGCCTGTACCATGTAACTAAGTTATTGCAAGTAACAGCGCCTCAATGCCCCTGGGCTCCTTGCGCGCTATATAAATAGGGGATATTTCATGAGCAAGGGACCACTTTTTTGATAGGGGCTTGTGGGATGTGGTCAGAACATGGTGAAAGGAACAGTTTCCCAAAAGCAAGCTACCTATTGGTGTCACACACTTAGATTCCAGGTCTAGACGAGGATTTGGCATATATCGAACACGATCTTATGTTAAAACAAATATCACAAGATGTAACACAAAGGCTAGTAATTTGCAAAAAATGTTTTTTCTTTTTTTTTTTATAGTCACCTATAGAATTACTAACATCACCTTGAGAAACAGTAATGTTTTGATATAGGATCAGGATGAAGCAAGTTTGACTCATATAATCATCTCTACATGAATGTTTTCATGTTGTTCAAAAGGATTGTGATTTATCTCTATTGTCTTTTGTGCTCTTTTAATAATTGGACCTATTGGTCTCAATATTTTATGAAAACTAATAAAACTTAAAATTTTTTTGCAAATTACTAGCCTTTGTGTTACATCTTGTGATATTTGTTTTAACACAAGATCGTGTTCGATATATGCCAAATCCTCGTCTAGACCTGGAATCTAAGTGTGTGACACCAATAGGTAGCTTGCTTTTGGGAAACTGTTCCTTTCGCGCTATATAAATATAAATAAATAAATAAATTAATGGTGGCACACGCTGGGAAGTTCTCATGGCTTCCTTCGACTCCTCTAAAGTCATCATTAATGTCTACATAAATGGCACTGTCATGGTCCAAGGCCCTCAGGCCAATCTCCTCCTCTTATAGGCGCTTCCCTCGCCTCATCAATTTCCTTTCATCTCCTGCTGTCCCCTCCTCTCCCCATTTGGCTACCTTGCCCTCGCTCTCCTCCTCCTCCTCCTCCTCTGCCCCTCCGAGGGCTCTTTCTCCTCCACAGGGCGTACTTCTGATCTGTACCCATCCCGGGAAGGTCTTTAAGGCTGGCAACCTTCTTCATATTGCCACTCTCAACTCTCGCTCTGCCGTCAAACACTCCTCTGACATCTGCCACCTCTTTGAAGAACTAGACCTTGATGTCCTTGGTCTTACTGAGACATGGTTCACGGTCAGCTCAGTCACGAGCTTTGACACTCTCCTCCCTGATGGCTACAAAACCCTCTCGGCACCCAGATCCTCCCGGTCCGGTGGGGGGGTAGCCCTGATCTTTCCTGAGTGGATTCCTGCCTCTATCATTCCCACTCAGACCTACTTCTCTTTTGAATGCCTTGTCTGTAGGCTTTCTCTCTCGCCTACACATTCTCTTACTGTGGTTACCATCTACTGGCCTCCTGGTCAAATCACCTCATTTCTCTCTGAGTGGGCAGACCTCTCCTCCTCCCTCCTGGCCTCTACCACTCAACTCCTCCTCCTCGGTGACCTAAATATACATTTAGACTCTCCTTGCTCCTCCTCTGTACTCTTGCGTGACCTCTGCGACTCCCTCTCCCTGTCCATCCTCGCCTCTGGCCCGACTCACTCTGCAGGGCACACACTCGATGTCTTGATCTCCTCTGACCTCCCCCTCTCCATCCCTCTGACCACTCCTCTCTCCTGGACTGATCACTCCCTCCTCACATCTCATCTCTCCCTCTCTTCCCCCCAAGCCAAGCCTACCCCAACACTGCCACCTACCTTCTCAGACATCCGGCCCATGAAGCGTGTGTCAGTTGAGAGATTTGCCACCACTTTTCTCCCCCCCTCCACCTTTGGCTGTCTCTCATCCTGATACAGCCCTGTCTCTGCTCTACTCTTCAATTTCTGATACGCTTGATGCTCTTGTCCCTGTCATGAGGATCCGTTGGAAGTCCAAAGCCAAGTGCAATTCCTGCTATGACTCTGACCTAGCTACGCTTAAACGTAAGTGTAGGGCAGCTGAGAGGAAATGGAGGACTTCCTGTTCATCCTCTGACAAACTGGCCTGTCGCCTGCTACAAAGGCAATACCGACTCTCTGTCCTCACCAAGAAGAGAGTCCACATTCAAGCTCGTGTCTCTGCGGCATCTAACAACTCGGCTGAACTCTTTAAAATCTGCAAGGAGCTGGCCAACCCTGCTGCAGTCTCTACCCCTCCTGTTGCCTCCCAGGCTCTTTGCAATGCCCTTGCCTCTCACTTCATTTAAAAAACCCAGGACATCCTGTCCACCCTCTCCACCCCCACTCTTCCTCTTCCCTCTCCATCTGTGCTTGCTGACCCTCCTTTAGCCACCCTCCCACCATCCTTCTCGTCCTTTCCTCTTTTCACCCCTGACGAGGTTGCTAGACAAGTCCGATCTATGAAAGCCTCTTCAAAACAGGTTCATCCCTGTTCCTCTAAAACCATCAAGGACCACATTGACACCCTCGCTCCGGCCCTTGCTGATTTTTGCAACCACTCCTTTGCCTCTGGATCCTTCCCCTCCCCTCTGAAGGACTCCTTTGTGCATCCTCTTCTAATGAAACCCACAGCTGATCCTTCTTGTCCAGCTGACTATCACCCAATTTCCATTACTCCCTTTCTTGGCAAACTCCTGGAAAAGTTGGCCATCTCTCAGCTTAACCTTCATTCCAATTTGGTTGGCTGTCTCCATGACCACCAGTCTGGCTTCAGAGCTGCCAGAAGCACGGAAACTGCTCTCCTAAACATCCGTGAA
This sequence comes from Ambystoma mexicanum, assembly GCF_040938575.1. NCBI lineage: Eukaryota > Metazoa > Chordata > Amphibia > Caudata > Ambystomatidae > Ambystoma > Ambystoma mexicanum. Next base: position 653,639,057 of record NC_090930.1, read on the forward strand.
GATCTGCTCACCAACCTTGACTCTAACATTCCATCTGTCCTCATCCTCCTCGATCTCTCTTCTGCCTTCGACACGGTCAACAATACCATCCTGCTCAACCGTCTCTGTGAAAACCTGGGTATCACTGATCAGCCTCTGGCCTGGCTGACCTCTTTCCTCTCAGATCGACCCTCTGAGGTCCAACTTGGGTTCTTCCTTTCATCTATCTTCTTCTCTACCTGTGGTGTTCCCCAGTGGTCTAACCTCTCGCCCTGGCTTTTCAACCAATACCTGGCAACTCTCGCCCACTGCATTGCCATTTTCTGCTCAAATTTCCAGTGCTAAGCTGACGACACGCAACTCATTTTCAAGCTGCCCTCTGCCACCTCCTCTCACTCTCTCATCTCTGATTGCCTAACTGCCATTCAAGATTGGTGTGCCGCCAATGAACTTTGTCTGAATGCCAGCAAGACGGAGATCCTCCTCATCGGCACACCTTCACCATCCTTTCCCCTCACTCTCTGGCTGGCCTCCTTTGGCCCTCCTCCTACTCCCACCTGCGAGGCTAAGAACCTCAGGGTCATCTTTGACTCCACCCTTTCCTTCTCCGCTCACATCTCTGAGGTCTCTAAAAAGTCAAATTTCCGACTGCACCTCCTCAGAGGTACTCTACCTTTCCTCTCCTTCCCCCAGAAGCTCATGGTATCTCAAGCTCTGGTTCTCTCTAGCTTGGACTATTGTAACAGCCTCTTTTTAAATCTACCTGCCTCTACTCTCCGCCCTCTGCAGCTAATCCAGAACAGGACTCCGAGACTTGTCCTTGGCCTCAAGCCCTGGGATCGTATCTCTCCAGCTCTGAAATCTCTCCACTGGCTCCCAGTGGATTCAAGTATGAAATTCGAAACCCTCTGCATTGTCCACAAGGCTTTCTGGGGCCTGGGTCCAAAATACCTTCAGCTATCCCTCCGCAAATACCTATCACAAAGGTCAGCAATGTCCTCTTCTTCAAATGAAGTTTCAGTCTCAAAACCCTCCCCCTCCTCCTCACCTCTGTCTTTTCTCCTGATTTTCTTTCCTTCCTTGTTTCCTGGTTTCTCTTTTTTTTTATGAAGATATGGACGGCCACGAAAGGACGCCACCGCGACACCGTATAGGTTAGGCGGTGAAAGATCCTCCGTGACCGTCGGATGAGGGGAAAAAGCCAAAGGCACAAAAAAACCCTATTGGAAGATTTCAGGTTGTGATCCGTAAGCAGGTTGGGTAAGCTTCACATGAAGGACCAATGTCCACAGAAACAGAAGGCGAAGACAGTCCAATGAGTAGGCAAGGTCGGTACACAGGAAGATGAACAGTTCACAATAACGGAAGGCAGAGGCAGTCCAAATAGCAGGCAAGGTCGGTACACGGGAAGATGAACAGTTCACAATAACGGGAGGCAGAGGCAGTCCAAATAGCAGGCAAGGTCGGTACACAGGATGATAAAAATGTTTAACCACTGCGGAAGGCAGAGGCAGACCTAAAGCAGGAGAGAGGAGGGATGGAGGGTAGAGCAGAGTGAGAGTAGATAGAGAAAGTAGATAGAGAAAAGAGGAGGGCAGACGGGACGAAGGAGAGAGAGAGAGAGAGAGAGTGAGACGGGAAGAAAAGGGAAAAGGAACGAAAGTAAGGAAAGAAAGAAACAGCAGGAGCGGGCGGAGGTAACACAGAAGGCTTCCTAGCGTGGCAAAAGCAAGCGAAAAACCAGGGAGCGTTGCAACGCGTACGCGACCCGGAAGCAGAAGGCTAAAAGCTCCCGGTCGCGTACGCGAGCGGAGAAAGACTAGACCTGCAAGCACGTAGGGGAGAAAGGAACGTGACGGCAGGATCTACGGCGGACCACGTCGATACCGATCCCAGACTCGCCATCTACCCCACGATGTGACAATACCTCCCCTCTCGAGCTCTTCGCTCCTCTACCTCCAACTCACTCAGGATCAGTCGTTTGTCTAAGAAACAAGCTGAGGGTAGATCTCTGTCTCCGACTGGGGCCTCCCTCTGGAACAGCCTCCCTGCCACTCTAAAACTTGAGGAGAACCATCTCCGGTTCCAGAAGCACCTCAAGACCTTCCTCTTTTCTTCTGTCTTCGCTCCCCCTCTCCCCTACTGATCTGTTCTCTCTTGGCACCGTGCACCTGGCCACCCTCTGTCTTTTGGGCCCAGGTACCTGCTCATCCTGCCACCCTCCTGCACTGCCTCCGGGCCACCCCTTGCACTGTGGTCTGTATCTGTACTCATACAGCCCCCCCTTTTTCTTCCTGCACTTATCAGACCTACCCTGTCTGCTGCCTTAAACCTAGCCCTTGCAAATTGCTGGCTGCATTACCACTGTTTGTTGCCTTTATTATTTATTTATTGTTATTTATCTGTTTCTCCTCTGCTTCGCACTTTCCACCTCTTCCCCCCTTCCATGCACTTTTCCCCTCCCCCCTCTCCCATGCACTTGCGCGTTCTCAATGTCACTGGGCCTAGTGAGATCGCTGTTTTGTTCTCCCCTGTTCCCCTCCCTTGCCTTGTCGCGCTCTGAAACACTTGTGTACGAGCGCGATAGAAATAAAATATCAATCAATCAATCCTTGTGTGTTTTGCCATGCTCAGAGTGTGCTGTCATGCTCTGACTTTTGTCCATGTGGGGAAATGCAATGGAAGTCAGGTGTGTGTAATGGTCAGTAATTGCCTGACACTGCCTGACCATTGCATTGGGACATGTCAGGTATACAGTTTGGGCGTTAGTCCATTTTCGCTTATAAGAAGCTGTCTGTGAGAAAGTGTTTGTGTTGGAAAAGGGGTGGGGGGTTTGAGCTCCTAAGTACTTGGTAGGATGAGGTAAAGGTGTTACAGGGAAAGGGATACCGTGTCCCGTCATCCGGTGTCCCGCTTCCACTCCCCCAAGACCCCTCACCCAGGTGATCCTCCCCCACTGGTCCACCCTTGAGGATCTGGATCCAAAAGCGATGGCCGTGTCCATGTCACCTGGATGATAGATCCTCTGGGACTGGCGGGTGAGACACCTTCAGGTTTCTCACAGTTAGTATCTCAGTATGAAAACCTGACCCGCCCGGGTCATCCTCCTGTTGATTTCATCAGAGCAACTCTGGAGGATAAACCCTGAACTAAATTGCTCCACAAGTACTTTCAGTGACTTCATTAATGTTTTAACTCCAGACAACCACTGCTTCTGCTGGCGACCACAGCTCGCCAGAGTCTGCAACATGCATGGCTGCCCAAGATCAGCTACAACTAGCCCCTTGTTTCTTCTCCCAGCTAATACCTTCGACACACTCGGTGCCAATCTATAGGGGGATATCTTTGCCCATCACCAGAGACAGAAGAGAAAAAAAGGGTGCCTGAGTCCAGCTCTTCTTATTGGTCTTCATAGAGTTGATGAATTAAGGGAGGATCTATGGGAGAGAAGAAAAGCACAAGAGCTTTATCTTTAAAATGGTCTGTCGCTGGGTAGGAATACCGTATAAATGTGAGTGAGGAGAGTTGTGCGGTAATGTGAAAGTTCTCAATGTACCTATTGACTGTCAGGGTTTGGTACTCAATCTCAGCGAAATTAGACTATTCTCTGGGTCTAAGGATAAAGGACAAGTTCCGCCGAGCCACCTGAAAGGTACTGTTTCTGGTTTGAGCTCATCTTTTAAGCTTTGTAAACCAGTCTCAGTAATTCACCTTACCTGAGTAGTTTCCCTGGATTTTTTGGGGAAGAAATGGGGTTGATCTCCACGAGCAGCCATAACTGTTTCTTATAGACACTGGGTAAGTGGGGCCATATGAAATGCTCTGGACCCAGGAAAAAGCCTCCCTCCAGGGGAAGAAAAACCTTGGTAGCAACAATGGAGGTTGTGACAAATCTGTGGATGTTTTCCCTTCTCTCCTAGGGGGAGACCTTTCCCATGGGGAAAGCGTGTCCACAGTACAATAGTCCCCCTGGGGGGGGGTGCACTGGGGAGGATCACATGGGAGAGGGTGCCCCTTATGGGATTAGGGTTGACCATCCCAGAGAACACTTTATTCCTCCGCTTTATTCAACCCTCCGAAGAGGGAAAATCCCAAACTACCTTCGGTCCCGAGAGACCCACCAACGGGAAGAAGCACCAACGACAACATGGCCACCGATCGCATAAGCTTATACCGATCCCCACTGCTCCCACAATGGATAAATATCACAAACGATACCCTGCCAGCAGACTATACAATCCTGCAGTAATTCAGACCCTACCTAGAGTGGATGAAGAAAGGCAAGACCGAGCTGGAGACGACTACATGGACAGAATCGACTAAAAGCACCAAGAAGCCATGCCACAGGTCGTTAGAGACATCACAACGACATAGCTACAATAGACAGGAAGCAGGCGTGCAGTCCGAACATTCGGGATACTCACACACCCAATCTACACGAAGAACACACGCATACAGCCCTATAAATTAGAGGACAGTGACATGTACATACTGTCGGCACGTTTATTATTTTGCCATTAGGTTCTCCACAGCAACGCAGAAATGCAAGAAACCAGAAGAGCTTGTGTACGTGCTTGCAAATGCTTACATGCAACTAAACTTATGGAAGGACAAGAGCATTCAAGTGACACTATGGAGAACACATAAGAGAAGCCAGGGAAGGCCTTAGGAAAATACAGTAGGGCATGATCGTCTCAGAGAAGCCTAAAGCCACAAGATGCTGCGCAAGCAGAACAACCGCGACAGGAGCAGAGGAAGCCAAGGCCACAATGTTGCAAATGGCATTCCACACGCAGAGCCAAGGTAACACCGAGTGCAGCAAAGAATTTTCCCTGCAAAATAAAAGCTAATTGGAAGCAATTGGGCCTGCAAGAGTGGTCTCCAACCACGTGATTCGGCCGAACTGACACTGAGCCAAGGCTGGGAGGCTGGGAACGAGAAGCGTCCCACGGCTAGACAGCAGTTCGCAACATACTTGCTACTCTCCAGCTACCTCGTACGATGAGAAATGGAACGCTCTCATGGCATTAGTCTTCTACACACTATTGTATAACGTGAACACATAGTTGCACCTCGCTGACACATAGTATACATGTAATGAAAACAGGTGTCTCACGGGCTGGGAACAGAGTTTGTCCCAGGCTTGGGGGCCCGCGGCCTGACCAATAAGGACAATGGGGTCTGGGGGCAGATGGCGGGGGCTATCGACCAATCACAGGGCTTACCTAATGTAACATTTTTAAAGTAGCAATTTTCGGGGATGATCCAAGTACACCACCTGACAGAGCAGCATCCACTAATATTTCTCTATAGGTTCCTATACTGGAACTACCACTCAGTGGACAATCCTGAGTGCTGTTAGGTTTGGGGAGGGAGCCTGATGAGTGACGCATACTATGACATCATATGTGTACAAAACTGGCTTGCAAGCCAGAATGCGGTGAGATGTACCTGGACTTTCCTCCGTACATATGATCCTTGTGTATTTTGTTGTCTGTAATAAAACCACAGTAACCCTTTGCTTCTTGTGTGGACCTCGACTTCTTTGGGACAAGGGAAGGAGTTAGGGCCTTTCGTGAGCTGGGAGTCCGTGGACACGTGGCATGGCTTTGCCTGCAAAGAAATTCCCCTAACGAGTTGGAGGCCTCAGCGAGATCGTTTGTGACATCAGCCCGGCCAGGTGCTGCCTCCTCGGCCGTCAGACCTTGGAGGACTGCAGGACCCTTGCCGGAATTGCGAGACAACCGGACAGCGCAACCGGAGATTGGTCATCGGTAGCCGACTTAAAAATGATCCCGCCCGCGGTCGGCGAGGTGTCCACGCAGTCCGGAGGGGGCGAGACGAGCAGAGCGTGGAGTCATCGGCCGAGCGGCACGGCAGACGTGGAACAAAAGTAAGTGTGGTCCACGCAATTAGCAACACATTGTTGTGTGCGTGGGGGGATGTGTAAATAGAACAAGGAGAATGCAATTTGTGATAATCTTTGGCATTGAAGTGTTGGTAGCACGTGTATGGTGGTAGGGATCAGAACGAAGGTATAAGGCCCTTTTCTATGTTTAGTGAGTGTTCAGGTTGCGAGGCAAGAGGCTCTTGTGTTAAGTAGGATCGGTCGCTCGATAGGCTTGGATCGTGAATGTAGATATAGATGTGGTGGATTCCTATAAGTTTGACATTTTAGTTCAGGGAATAGATGACGTATTCCCGTAAGAGTTAGCAGGAGCTATCTTAGATTGGGGAAGGTGCATTAACTGGTTAAGTCTCCCTGGTGAGAGGCATATCACACGTCAGGTCGACGCAACGGATGCAGTTTAATCACATAGAGTTGATGAGCATACTCCACTCCTGGGAGGTGGGAAGACAGCTCTGGGGGCATTGTGGGTTTTCGGTGTGGGGGTCAAAATAACACGTTGTTGTTCTGTGCGCGCACAAAATGTTTCTTTCATGTGAACTTTAGCTTGGTGACGTCACCCACAGGCCATTGCATAGGACATTGTGTTGTAAATGGTGAAGGATTAGCAGTACAGCATTGGAATTGCTATACAGGTGAACGAGCGGCAGTGCGCGGACGGCACCTGCGCATGACTGAGGTGGTGTGCCGGACTACAGCAGCTCTGGTGAAGGCGGGGCAGTCCAAGAGTGCACTGCATAAGGTGCAGGGCCGCGGAGGGTCATTGTTAGGGAGAATTCTCATAAATGTGCTAATTCCCTTCACCTTAGAGACCCCCAGCAACTTTGCTGGATTTTGAGGGCTTGATTTTTTTTTACCTGGAAAGAGTGGGAGCCTTTTACCCACTCTTTCATGTATTTTGATGTGTGTTTTACTCTTGTGTTCTTTGATTATGGAGTTTTAGACAACTCCATGGGCATCATCTTTTCAGGTGTTTCACACAGCACCCTCAGTGCAGTGACACAGGGAAGCCTTTTAGGCTGTCCCACGGTTTAAATACCTTCTCTGGGATGAACTACTGTTTCCCAGAGAATGTAAAGTTAAATTGAATTTACTGGTCGTTTTTAAATTCCTAGACCCAGCACACACTATCTTACAACAGACTGCTGGAGGGGTTATGTCTAGAAACTCATGTAGAAGTCAAATGCTACCCTTTCCTATTATCGAAATGGCTTGTGGCCATGGTTTTCCAACAAACTACCATGATTTTTCCCGACTACGAACACCGGTAGCGTTAAATCAGGGGAGCCTTGTTTTTCAAGATGGCATCCGAGCCCCCTTTGTTTAAACAGGTCCCAGTCTTCTTTTTTCGCCATTTCTTTTTGGAAAGGTCCTTCTAGAGTTTGTCTCTGCGCACCAAACCAGGTTTGGTCCCTTCGTTCCTACGCCTTTGGTGAAGACTGCCTCTGGTGCCCGAGTGTCTGGGGTGGGCAGGAAATGCGGGAGGTGCCCGAAACTCCCTGTGCTTAGTCTCCTAGGAGACCCAAATGCACTCTAGCGTGATTGGCTGGCTGACCGTCCGGCAAGGACAGCCACCCTGCTGGGTGAGTGGCAGCTAGGCTGGAATAAATGGGAGAAAACTGTTTAAAAGGTGAGCCTCCTGGACTGAAAGGCAGAGTCAACCACTGGAACGAAAGAACCGAATACGAGCTGGAAGAGGGCTGCTGCTGCAACTACTGGAACATTGCTTTGCCCGGTGGAGCCCTGCTGCAGGTCCAAATCACCAATTTCACCTCGACAAAGAAGCCCTTCAAGGATGACTTCTTCCTTTGATTTGGTAGGACCAATCCACTCGTAAGCCACCTGGATACCATTCTCAGAGCTGGTTAGGATTAACCAGGAGGTAGGACACCAGCTTGTGTGCTTAAAGAACAGCAACCGGAATCGAAGATTTGCTAATTTGCCAGCTTTGTGACCAGTCCCCGTGCAGCGCAGGAGTCCCCCAACGTCCTCCCTCTTGTCCCCACGACTGAGGCTCAGGAACAGCGTGATCTGCAGGAACTGCAAGGAACAGAAGTCGTCAGCTGCATATTTTCCTTCAATATAAATTACTGTGAAAACCTGACTGAGAGAACTTACCTCTCACTGCGAAGGTGCGTACAACTTTGGCAACTTGCAGGCCTAGTCAGCTTGTGACCCGACATATGAACCTTTCTTCCGTGAACTACTTCTGAGATCCGTGGCAAAGACTTTTCCGTTTAAATACCAGAACCGTTTTTTACCTATACAAGACACTAGCCCATTCACTTTGGCCTACCTATTGCATTGAATCAACTCCTATGGTGAACTCAAACTATTTGCACTGTTGAAGAGTAACGGTCTTATTTGTTTTGTTAACCGATGCCTTTTTGCTCTCACTTCAAATGCTCTGAATGCCATTTTGCTCCGACTTCAACGTAGTTTAAGTGTCTCAGAACCTGATAGTGCAAAGTACTGAAGTATATTTCCATGTGATATTGATTGCCTCCTTCTAGCGAATGTTTTCGAACTGACTATGTAATAATTTAAGAATTGTTTTCCCAAGAAACCTTGAGTATAAGTGTCTATCTGAATACTTGTAATTATAGACCTCTGTGTAACACCCTTACATGCTCACATTCACTCTTGAGATAAGCCTGGCTGCTCAGCTCTCTACCAAAAACTGTGTGGTACAGACTTATACCAAAGGTTGGTTTTGCTTACACCTGTAATCCTAGTTGTGTGTAGTGGTCCCAGAGGGTACTGCATACAAACTTTGCCTAACACTCATAGACAATAAAAGGCAAACTGCATTGTATAATACACAAAGTCTTTTACCCGTGTGACAGCAGAGATTCGAAATCCTCGACTAGAGGTTAAGTAAAATATAAGACTGCTATGTATTCGGACAGAGGGGTGGGGGGAACAACGTATAGCGGATCAAGAACCCTAGTAACTCCTATCCAGCACCTCTGAAAAACATTGTCTCCCCATAAAGACAAAATTGTAAAATATAGCATACAATGGTCCAAAAGTACGGAAGGAAAGATAGCAAGACCATGGCCGCCTTATGGCAGTTTCTCCAAAGACGTGCTGCAATCACTATTGACCCATTTGCAGAGCATATACAAAGGGAAGAAATTAGCTAACTGTATGGAGATATTTGAAATGTGACGTATGTTCCAGGAGGATAGGCCATGGATGATGAGTATGCAGGGGGTGAAGGAGGAGGGAGCGGACTCCTGCGCTCCGCCTCCCACACCACCCAGTGTCACCTCCGATGATGTAGAGGAGGAGGAGGAGCAGGGCTTATACCCGTTATGGGAGCTAAAGGAAGTGGGGGAATCAGGAGAATTAAAAGCTGCAGAAGGATACTCAAACCCCACATATAAACCGCCAACATACGCCCCAAAGGTTTATGCCCAAAGTGTCCAACAACAAGTGATGGGGTCTCGAAGAAGAAGGGCTGTCGCATGCAAAAAATGAGTCTGCAGCAATAGGTCTATACGAATGGGTAGCGGCACAGGTACTTTTGAAATTACAAGGGATCACAACAGGGGAAGAAAAAGGGCAATAGAGGAGTTGGAGCTGGGACAGGGGTGTAGAGGTGTCACGGCCACTGGACAAGGGCCCAGGCCTTCTTCACCCCCAGGGTCCAAATGGACCCGGTCCTGGCACCTGTGGCGGCAGACTCATGGAAAATTGTGCTTTGCACACTTTGTGCTTGAGGCACGTGCATCAGGGCTGGGCGTGGCCATAGACAATCATTGGAAGGCACGTGCAATGATCTCTGGAAGTGGCAAGGTGGAGCCACAAGGCGGTGCCGAAGGGAGGGGCCGGGCCAGCCCATTTAAGGCCAACCCGCCCACATGCCTCCGCTTTGCGTTATTCTGCTTTCTGCAGCGTAACGCTTACCGCTGTCCTTACCTGTTCCTCATCTCGTCGTGCATCTGCTTGATTCCAGCTACTCCATCGTTGAAGACACACTTTACCTGATTCCAGCATCTCCATCGCTGAAGGCGCATCTTACCTGATTCCAGCACCTCCATCGCTGAAGACACACCTTACCTGATTCCAGCATCTCCATCGCTGAAGGCGCATCTTACCTGATTCCAGCACCTCCATCGCTGAAGGCGAATATTACCTGATTCCAGCATCTCCATCGCTGAAGGTGCATCTTACCTGATTCCAGCATCTCCATCGCTGAAGGCGCAGCTTACCTGAACCAGCTACCCCATCGCTGAAGGCGCACCTTACCTGAATCTGGCAACCCTGTTCTGGAAGGCGCATCTTACCTGATTCCAGCCTCTCCATCTCTGTGCGCGCATCTTACCTGTCTCCCATCGCTATCGGAGTTGGAGCCTTTCCTCACCTGATCCGGACGTCCAGCTACACAGGAGCTCTGCTTCTCTTCTTCCTTTTTGCGGTACCTCCATCCTGCAGCCGTGGATCGACCTACGAGCAACCAGACGCCGCTCAACACCGCCAGACTTCTCCTGCAAGGGACATAGAACACAACAGGTTAGGAGTCACATGGGCGCTCTCTGTACCTGAGTCTAGAGATCTATTTTAAAGGGCAACTTACCAGCTAATTTTAGGGCTCCATCATCTTCAAGGGAATTCCCAGACTCGCTACCCCGACACCGATCGGTCATCTTCACACCTATTGGAGAGAGAAAAGACATTGCAAGAATTACTATTTACAACCACGGCAAAAGACGTTAAAACAAACGAACAATGCTCATTGCCGAAAGACTTACCTCCTACGTGGTTGGTGGCAGCTGGTCTGGATCGCCACTTTCACGGACCAGTGAAGCAACTAGGTCCACTCTACGCACCCCTGCTACAGGAAGCAGGACGGAGAGCCCAGCATTACAAAACAACAGGTGAGCTTGCATGGGAAAACACTTGCGCACTTCGTTTTGGCACGAAAGGGTCGAGGGGATTCACAACACCACCACGCCATTCTCATTGCCTCTCATCTTCTCTCAGTGGCAATACCAGTATCCAGAACAGTTGGTTCTGTAGCAGCTGGGGGAGAGAGTCAATCCAAGGGAGCCAAGTCGAGGGAGGGCTCTAACCGCGCCCCAACGCCCCTGCAGAGACCAGCTGAGTGCAACAAGAGGAAGGGAAACGCATGTGGCAAGGGAAGAGCAACTGCAGCGAGAAGAAGAAGTGAAATTGGAAGAGGAGGTCAGGGAGCGGAAGAGAGTTAGCAAGGGACTGGAACTGCAGGAGCAGGAACGGAACGAAGGTATGGTATTATTGAAAAGAGAATGGCGAGATGTAATATAGAGAAAAACAAAGGGAACAAGGCAAGTTGCGGAGATGGAGAAAGAAAGGGAGGAAATAGAGGAAGGGGAGAGGAAGAAAAAGAGAGGGAAATGGCATTTTGGAAGAAGAAAACACTATTGCAACAAACCTGTAAGTATGAAGAGGGGAGGTTGAAGGAGTTAAGGTTGGCAAGGATGGTAAGAGAACGGGATCAGAGGGACGAGGACGAGCGGGCACTCAAAAGGATGAGCAAATCAATAAAAGAAAAGCTAGATAGGAAAAGACGCAATGAAGAGCAACGGGGAGGACAACATAAGGGAAACGCTCCTAATGGATGCACAGTGCGCAGCGCGAGTACGCCAAAGGTGCATATGGCAGGGAGCAATGTCACACACTAGGAGGCACATGGGGAGGAGAATACATGTGGATTCACGAACATTGATCTTGACACAGTAACAGTACGCTATCCCCTTCCACGCAAATTGACCTTTTCCAACAGATTCTCTAGTGATGTGGAGGAGGAGATAGAAGGAGACAGCAACATTTGTGACGAAGAAAGGGAGGGGCCCGGTAAACTCTATATAACATGAACAGGCGGTGGGATGCCCTGGGAGTGCAGAACTCAAGATGAGAGAGGCGGGGGACAGGACACTGACAACATAACTCACTACGTAACAGAAGGAGCGGCCCCACAGACACCTTACCATCACAGGCTCCGGGATCTCCTAGGGCACAGGAAGGATGAGGCTGCGATCATACAAAACAGAGGACATTCATGCCTGCAAGGCGGGTTGACTGGGGCACAGGGGACACTACATCTGTCCCACGCAATAGGACTAACAGACATATGTGCAGAATTTGAGGACGAAAAAAGGGGGCATATTCAGATATGACAGTATAGACGGACACCCCAAGAAAGGCAGCATACTCGCAGATGACCTTATTAGACAGAGGAGGGACAAGACCACAGTATGTGCCATGGAAGCACACAGACAAAGAAAACATTAAATGCAGATTGCCATGCTTGAGTGGGGGCGCGGGGAAATGGATTTACGAGATGGAGACCTTAACGGCGGTACACAGATTGGCAGTAGGTAACGTCAAGGGTCTGCTGGTCTCTATACTGGGTGACTCAGCAGATGACATTTGGAAGAGGGTGGGGTTCCCAGTAGTGACCACCCAAAACACAGCACATGATGGATCACCCTTTGCAAATTGCACACACGCAGTATGGTAGGCATTGTGGACACAATACCCAGACACATCAGAGATAGGCGAGATTACGTCACGCAAGATGCGTAACAACGAAGATCCTGTTAATTACATTCAAGAGATTCAAGAGCTTTGGTGCCTCGAAACTAGAGAGCCGTGCGATAAAATATAGCGATCTTTTATCACATCTTGCTACAAGGGTTACCAGAGCCAGTACAGAGACATTTAAAAAACTGGTAGGGATAGAGGCTAAGGCGGGGTCAGAAACACAACTCACTATTGTAGGTTATGGCAAGAAAAGATTAAGCAAAAGGCAGAAAATAGGAAGGCAGATCAAGCTAAATTGTTCCAAAAATAATTATCCAAATATGCACTAGAAGGCACGCTTATAACAAGCCCAGCCCCACAAGCACAGACGGCAGTATCACAACCCTAACCTCAACTCCAACCACTGCAGCAATACAACACTGTGCAGCAATACACATCACAAATGGGAGGAGGGTATATGGGAATGGGTGGTCACAAGAATAACAGTAGAGGAAGGGGAGGGCTTCAAAGGGGGAGGGGCTTTAAACCACAATCACATCACCCAGGAGGGGGATTCAGGGGATACCCACAGCAGATGCAACAAGGACAGGGTGAGTGAGGAGGAGGATTCCCATGCAAGCAAGTGAGCCACTCCAGTGCTGGACCTGCAGGCAGCTAAGTCACATTTCCTGCACATGTAAGAGCAGAGGGATGCAACAAGGGTGGGGTTAACAAGGGCAACAGAGCTACCAGGGTGGGCAGACAGGCTACTATACGCAGAACCTTCAGATGGGGCAACAACAAACTATGCCACAGCAAACCTTGCATCCAGCACAGACTCAACAACAGTATTGCCAATGACACAACAAATGCCGACACCCCAACAAACAACACAACAAATTTCAGAACAGTTGCCCCAACAGTTCCAAACAGCACAACAACTGACACAGTTACAGGACCACTCACCACAACCCATGGACACGACGCCAATGGTGCCAGTGACAAGGATGGGAGGGGTATATATAACCCATGCACAGGGAATGGACAGTCATTGTATCCCCAATAGGACTACCCACAGATGAACTTGTTGTGTCCCATCCTGTCGGCCATACCTAATCCTGCGGAGGAACCTCGCATAAAGGTGGTGTTCGGTGATAAAAAACATTTTCCTTTCTGGTTGACACTGGGGTGACTAGGTCATGCATACGGGAGGGGAAATATACGTTGTCAGGCGATGCCATGAACACTCAAGGATTCTCTGGGGCTCGAGAAGTGGTTCCTTTCACTGATAACATCTCCTTATCTATAAGAGATCACGACTTATCTTTACCCCTACTTTACTCTAAGCAAGCACCTGTAAACATATTGGAAAGCGACATAATGAGCAGACTAAACATGACCATCTCATTTACAGACAAATGCATAGTATGCTCCACACCAGGAATTCACATGCTCACTGCCAGGCAAATACTACAGGCATATTATGGGAAATGTGTAGAGAGGGGGGAGCCAATTGACCCAAACATTTTCCAATATGGACAGACATGGCCCTTGCATGGCTGCCCGGAATTGCAGGGACGGTTTGGAGAAGACCAGGTGAGTACGCTTTTAGACCATAGACACAAGCGAATGAGAAGGAGGGAGCATTTGTATCAATTGACATTGCGGGAATTGTGGCAAGAGATGATTGGGTTGCTGTACACACCCTAGATGACGTGGGGAAGGCATGAAAGGTGTCGATTAATACAAGTGTCCGATGAGAAACTCTCCTCACAAAAGAAAGCGGAATGCGAGATGATGTTGGGAATGAGCGTGTACTTCTGATTGCGCATAACATGTAGAGAGGTGGCACAGAAAATGGCAATGGCATTGGAGGCACCACCTCCCTTCTGTGAAGAGGATCTGGCAAAGGTACCGACACACTATGGACAGCAAGTCTGTTTTATGTCGGGTGCATAAAAAGCATAGGGGGAGTACAGATAAAGTTGAAACAAGGAGCAATCCCACCAAGGTTTAGACAATACCCCCTGACAAAAGAGGCTGAGGAAGGCATTTATGAGACAATCAGTGCCCTCATCGATAGAGGCATTCTAGTACGATCAGAATCTCCATGCAATACTGCAGTATAACCCATTCGCAAGGCGGATGGGGGGTCGTGGCATTTCATTCAGGATTTACACCTCCTTAACCACATTGTAGAAGCAGAGTACCCAATCGTATGTGACATCCTGGCTGAAGCAACATGTTTCACCGTCATTTGACAAGCTTCATGCACCGCAACAAGAAATGGAAGCACACTAGATTACCACAAGGATACTGTGAATATGTCACATCCCAGATTCATAGTCCTGAGTCAAGAAACCAGGCCAGGAGAGATTAATTACAGAGATCAGTAGGTCTGAGGTGGGTGTTAGCTTGGCACACCTGACATGCACACAATACACAGCAATGAATAATAATAGACCCCCATAGGAATGCTATTGTTTCCCAATACCCAAAAGATGGCCGCCCGGGTGGTCAGATACAAAGCAGCAGCAGTAATCTAGACATTGAAAATTGTGGACTACTTAAGCCCCCCCCTCCGCTCTAAAGTGCGCTTCGTGTTTGATCTGCTGACAGCAGTGTAACGCTACTGGCGCCTCAGCTCACAGAACCTGTGAAAACCAAAGAAAAGAAATATCAATAGTTTGAAGAATCTACAGAATATCTATCGACCGCAGACAAGAGTCACCTGACCACAATTTTCCTTTGTCGCAGCTTTACAGTTAAATATTTCCTTTCGTCACAGTTCCTCTTCAGTCAGCAGCTGTCGGTCGCAACCGCATCATCTTCCGAGGGTTATCTCCGTATCCCGAAGTCCTGCAAACAAAGGTACATAATTAAAAACATGAACAATACCAATTAAGAGAGAAGATCATTTCTAAAGCATATATACCAGAAGCTCCACAGAGTTGATTTTCCTCACATTTTTAACCATGCTTTAAAGTAGAAGGTTGTAGCGGTTTCATCTGTCAAGACGAACTTACACTAGTTAGCGCTCTCTCTTCACGATTACATGCACAACCATTCTTCAGGCAAAATTAATTTTCTATGCTACAGTGACCTCTTCATTTACTGCGCTCCAACTCTCATTGTTAAAAGGTGTTAAAATTATTTTCTTCATAACACAAACTCTTCAGTTGAAGTCTTCTTTCTTCAAGAATCTCCCCCAGAAAGAAGAAATATTTAGTTAGCACGAGAGATCTCTCTAACATAGAAAGAACATTCATTTTTTCACAGAAAAAGCAAAATAACAGCTTGCTCAATGGTTCATTCCAAGAGACTCATGAACTTTTAAAGAACATTTACCTCAGAGTCTTCCTGCGTCTACGCCATCCAGACTTCAGGGCCATTTATATCTACGCACACCTGTATGATAGCAGGATGGAGAGCTATCAAAACATAAACCACAGGTGAGGATATTTTGGGTCTCAGTATTAGGGAGAAGATAGACATAGAATCCTTACAGTCATAGTATCCACTCATTTTATAGCAGCTAATTTCTTGTTATATTTCTTTCCTGGTAGAAAAGGAATTTCCAAAGCTCCTGTTAGCAGACCAAAAGGGGTTCGCAAGTTATTACGCTTCTGTGGAGTTCAGGTAAGCGTTACAGAACGCAAAGACTTCCTTAACAATACTCCACCCGGGCATAATGGAAACCCCAGGTTTAGACAATTTGTCCCAGCTATTGGGGGAATTACCGGCAGAAGTTCATGCAGCAAGGTCGGAGACAAATTCCTTGAAGAGGGAATTGGTGGTTAATAGGGAACTCACTGATGAATTAGGTCGCCAATTGTTACAAAACCCAGACAGGACAGGCGCCACTTCACGGTACTCTTCCACCAACTCAAGGTTCCCCTTCAAGTCCTCCTCTTCAGGTGATTCTACCAGCAAATATTCCATTAGCCCCTCCAGAACGATTTGTGGGTGATCCAAAGCGTTTTGTAGTTTTTATTAATCAATGTAACCTGCATTTCTTATATAGACCTGAGGTCTTTCCCTCAGATCAGTCAAAGGTGACATTTGTGTTATCCTATTTGGGGGGACATGCTGCTGATTGGTCCATTCCATTGGTCAAAGAGATGACCCTCTATTAAGAAATTTCCCTGGCTTTCAACAGGAATTGGAAAAGCTATTTGCCTGTCAAACACAGGGACAAGCATTGGATAATGAGTTTCTTTCTCTACGCCAGGGTGGTCAAGAATTGCTGGCATATGTAGCTACTTTCAATTGACTCGTAGCAGAAACTAATTAGCCCAAAGAAAAAAGGACAAAAATCTTTTATCGAGGTTTATGCGGAGAACTCAAAGACATTTTGCCCAAGTTGTGAACCCTCCTACAGGTTGTTCTGAGTTCATAGATCTCGCGATCCAACTGGATCATAGGCAAGATAGACAAACAGACTGTTCCAGATCAGAGAATAGATCATACTATGTCTCTCCAAAAGACAGTGGTAATTGCAAAGTTCCTGAAAACCAACCAGAACCAATGCAGTTTGGAGGTGTTCGGGGACCCATTTCAAAAGAAGAAAGAGAAAAGAGAATACAACTGAATTTATGTCTCTACTGTGGTTCAGCTGGTCATCGCCTTCGTGATTGTCCGGTAAAACCTCCCTGGAAACCTGTGGGTGCCTTGGACAAGACAGAAAAAGGCGAAAAGTAGGAGGAATTGTCAGAAAACTCCAACGCCCGACAAGTTTAGAGGTCGGCTAGTTGAGCCAATAAGAGGAATTTCAGATCTCTCATTTCGTTGTGCACATTGTCAAGAAAGAGATTCAGGAAACAAGGTCCAAGCAGTTTGTAGAGAAAGCCTTGCCCTGCGGCTAATAGGAATTCTACCACTAGAATACCGAGATTTTCAGAAAGTATTTGAAGAACAGGCCAACATAATTCCGCCACATCGGCCCTATGACTGTCAAATTGACTTAATTCCAGGATCCAAAACCCTGTGTAGTAGAATGTATGCCTTAACCGAGCAAGAGAATATTCATTTGAAGACATCTCTGGATACATATCTAGCAAATGGATTCATTTGACCATCCAAATCTCCTTTAGCCTCTCCTCTGTTCTTCGTACCAAAGAAGGAAGGGGACCTTTGCACTTGCATAAATTATTGTGCATTAAACCAAATCACAGTAAAGAACCGATACCCACTTCCACTCATTCCAGTGTTAATGGACCAAGTCAAAGATGCAAACACATTTACAAAATTATATCTTCGGGAAGCCTATCATCTGGTGAGAATTAAAGAAGGAGATGAATGGAAGACTTTCGCACAAAGCATGGATTATACGAGTATCAAATTATGCCCTTTTGGTTTATGCAATACTCTAGCAGATTTTCAGAACTTCATGAGCAATGTCCTACGAGAATTGTTAGATGTATGTGCTGTGGTGTACATTGATTGCATCTTAATTTATTCTGTTTCTGCCCAAGAACACATAGCTCATGTTAGAGCAGTACTTACGAAGTTACAGCAACATCAGTTGTACATCAAATTGGAAAAATGTTCCTTTCATGTGACCTCAGTGGAATTTTTGGGATTCATATTGTCACCATTGGGAATCCAAATAGACACCAGAAAAGTAGAGGCAGTTTTGACCTAGCCTTCCTCAACGTCTGTGAAAGGAGTTCAAAGTTTCCTGGGATTCACCAACTTTTATCTGTGATTTGTTGCAGGTTTTTCCCAGTCAGTTCACCCAATAACTTCGCTACTACAGAAGCACAAAAAATGTGCATGGACCAAAGAAGCAGAAGAAACCTTTCAGACTTTAAAGAGAACATGTACAATCACCCTGGTGCTAAGGCACCTGTTAAAGATTCCAATCGGTCGTCACCCAACAGACCAGGACTCTTGCCACCAGCCTAAGATGCAGCGCACAATGAGAATACTTTTGCTTTATTTCCTAGAGTTCGGATTGAGCTGGCACCCAACCCATCTCACCCCGAACTTGGCCGGTTGGTGGTAATACAATATTTATTTATTTTAATTCAAAGAAAATCACACAAATTAAATATTGGGCAGCAATCACCAATAGGGTGATAATTACAAGGTAAATTGATGAACTACACTTAGTTAACCTTCTAATGTAACATGTCCAAAGCACAAATGAATGGGAGCAATTTTACTGTTCGGCTAGATAGCCCCTGAGTTAAGATTTCCCCCTGCAATGCTCCCTCAAACCCCTGTTAGTTGAATTTTGAGTGGATAGAAAGGAGCAGAAAGGAGTCCGGTATACTAGGCAGCAAACAGAATTAAAATCTGACCTTAACCCATAAAATGGACTTTAAAACCTTTGCAATTGCATAAAATAGCACTCGGAATTACTAAATATTTAATTAAAATGTGCAGTTAAAGGGATGAGATAAATATGAGTTCAAACAGTATCAGGGATGTAAGACCACTAGCAACTACAAGGCAAGGTACCAACAATGGGCATACAGTTCAAAAATCAACTTTGAAATGAAAACACATGGCAGTGAAATCACACACGTAGGAATTGCATTTGCTAATTTACACGGGTTTAAATGTCAAAACGATTTGAAAAACGGGTGAAATAAACAGAATAGGAATGCGGTTTTCATGCTGGGTGACAGATGTACATCACAGCGATAATATGAAAGTTAAAGATTGACTCTAAATTAATGACAGGATGAGATTCTCACTGGGAAAGTAAATGCAGTTTTAAAAATAACAGCAGTTGACAGAGAAAATCGGTTTGGAAAGGAAAGGGCAAGTTTCGCTTAAGCTAGATTTTAGTGGCTAGAAAACAGAAACGCCACCCGTGAATAGAAAAGTTACGGTGCTGTTGTAACCCTTAACGCAGTGTGCATCTTTTTAGGGAGAATTAATTTATTTAATCAAAATAGTATAGAGGACTTTCAAATGACAGAAATTCGTGGAAGAATGGCGCTAACAGTAGGAAATCAGGGACAAGACCCACAGAGAATTCTGACAGTTTTAAACTAGTTATCAGGCTATTGATGGTATTGATGGTATTGATGGAATTACCTAGAAGGTGGAACAAAGACACTGTATCAAGATGGGGTATGCTATGTGTTGCAATGGGATGGGGTAATACTCACAATCAGCACTTGAGTTTGGGATTTGGGACAGCCAACCGGGTTTCTGGACTCAAAGGATCTGGTCACGGCCCAACGGCGGGCTCACCTAAAAGAAAACAGCTGGGCCTGTCTGGTCACTGGATAGCGAGGGTATAGCTGGCATGCAGGTAGTGGGGCGAAAAGCCGGTCTGGTCACAGGATACTCTCCAAAAGGGTACCACAGCTTTTCCCCCTTTCTCCCTGAGTTATTGGGATTTTCAGTGGGGTTTCTTTTTGGATCAGTAGTCCTGCCTGGATAGAGTCAGCTATGCCCTGGCAGTGGAATCTGGAATCTTGCAGGATGAATATGGAGTGTCTGGATACGCAGAAGCTGGAAAATTCAGAAGAGTGTGTCCTTTGTCTCTGTGAGCTTCCCCCTTTTATAAGGCGGGCGACATCACAGGATTATACAATGGGGCCGGCTTTGGCTGGACATGCCTCTAACAACGGGATAGGTCAGCCTATGTATCTCGCCTCCTCCCTAGAAGCAGATTGGACTGAAGGAGGGGACTCAGTATTATGGGGTGTGTTCCTCCTAATAATCTTTTGCAATTTTTGGTGGGAAATATTTCACCTGCAATTCTACAAATGTACACATGTGTACATATTATCATAGAGCATGTTTTCATTGATTACCAAAGTTGAACCATGGATACTTTTCCCATGATTTACATTTTTGAGTCTCCCATTTGCTAGGGGAATCAACAATGTTTTGTTTTAATGCCACCAAAATTACATTTAAACTATTAAACTGTCGTATTTCTGCATCTTCCCGTCACAGAGATAAAAGTCTTAAAGTTTATTAATTCTGAACAGTCTTTTGCTCCCAAAGGGCTAGCTTTGTCTCCCATATAAGGACATACTTCCAACACCCAGCAAATGTCAGGGTTTAGCCAGCTTAAATCCAATGTGGCTCTGGAGTTGCCTTTGAAGCTCCCCAGTTTAAGGTGAGGGGAGGTGTTGCTTAAAAAGTCACACCTACGTGTCCCAGAATCCATTCTATCAAGCTGGCGCACTGCCACATAGTCTGATGAGCGTGTTACATCCACCTCCCTTTCCTATTCAGATGCCTCAGTGGCTGTCTACTTGAAGGGAGGTAAATCCTTTTCCCAGGAAGCCATCTCCTTTGAAGCCAGGGGCTTGAAAAAACCTGTCCTGCTGGTTTCACAGTAGATTTATTTATTTATTTATTTATTTTTCATTTCCTGAACCAGAACCAAGTCCGTTGGGAATAAATATCCTACATATATTTCAAAACAACCCCCCTCACATTTCTATGCAAGGACATGGCCTTAATTCAACAATTTACTTTTAAACAGACATTTTCTTGTTTGCAAACGGCAACCATTTTTACATGTGGTGAATTTTCCTTTTGCTGTCACTTCCAATGTGGTTTTCTCTGACACCTAGATTCTAAACCTTATTTGCTAGCCAATTTCTCATACACAGAAATCTGTTCAAAGCAAGGGTCCACTGACACTAACATAAGCACAGAGAAATAGGGCTTCTTGTGAAGAGTTCAGCTGTGATATTTTGTTACAAAGTAAAGCATTTTTCCGTACAGCTTGAAGTGAAGTTTCTTTGTTACTTCACAGATCTCGCCTGTCACAGCCTGTCATTCAATGAGAAATGCACCTTTTTTTGCTGCAGCACAATCTGAAAGTGGATAAACATAGCTGGGTCTCACTGAATCAGAACTGTGTACTGTTGAAAGCGGTGGAAAAGAGCATCAGGGCACAGTCATTTTAAATGTAAAATATTTTGGGGTTTTCCAATGGGAAATTTTGAGCTAGCAGCAAAGCAGCGCTGCCTTTCAATTCCTTTCTTTGGTGCACATAAGGAAAACACTGTCAGCTATTCTCTGGGTGTTCCATGTTCCCTTTTGCCCAATATATGCTTGGCAAAGACAGCGCAGCCATCATTTTTGTAGCTGCAAAACGCAGCTTTGATGCGAGGCAATGGTGCTCAATAGAGCCAGCGCAGCCCTTCTGCTGGTACTGCTGAATTGCAGCTTGGTGATGGAGGGGAATTCTTCTGGGTTGGTAAATGTACCGCACAAATTCCCCCCTGACTCTCCCGAGACTTCTTGTTGAGGGAGAGTAGGGCAAAGTGGGGTTCATCAGGTGTTCTTCTTCCATCAGGGAGCAGTACGCCACAATCCTCCCGTTGTCTTTAGTTTGAGTGTGGAGCGACACCCCCATATTGTCCTTTGGTCTTTCCTTTCCAGCTCTCGGGGGAGGTCCTCCTTGGCCTCCTGAAGGAACAGAATTGAAACTAACTAGTGGATAGAGGGAGCGTGACTTAATGGCCGCGTAGAAGGACGTGCTCTGGAGGAGCTCCCGAGGATCCGACATAGATCCTGAGAAAAAAGGAGGTTTTCAGGAACATATGCATGCCGGCAGCATACCCATGGATTTGTGAATAGCTGGAGCACGCACTGAGCATCAAAAAGGGAACTAGCCACAGCTAAATAAGGAAGATGCAGTGGCCCGCGGAAAACTGAGTGCCCGAGCTTTGGAGGCAGACAAGATGGCCGGCAGCAGACAAAGGGCCATATACTGACCACATTGCAGCCGAGGAAATATTTGCTGCTGTGGCCGGGCTCGAGTCTGCCGCGACGTTGAGCCGCCTGTGGAGACTAGCCCGAGAAGGATATGGTGCGGCTGGCCGGAGGGGGCCCGCAGGACAAGCCGAAGCTGCATTTTGGATTGGTGCTGCGGGGGAGGCGCCCGATGCACTGAACAGCTGCCTGAGCCCTGCCGGTGGGCAGAAATGGGGTCCTGGTTGGAGGACCCAGCCGGACCTAGACACGGGCACTGTAGCCCGCGACAAGTGAGGACACGGCAGAAGGCTGTGCTGCCTCCAACTGCCGGGCACTGTGGAGTGCCGGAACAGCAGGATCTCGGCGGCGCTGCTGACAGCGAAGTAGGGCCGACAGGACGGTGACCCTGCGCGCACTACGCTCCGCGGGGAGACCCCGGTGGAGCGGGGGCCTCGCCGGAGCACAGGAGGGGGCAGGACATAACACGTCAGCCCCCACGAAGGCCCGGAACACCGGGGAGCTGGGACCGGACCTGGTGGAAACCCTGGGCTGGTAGAACGGTCCCCGCCGCACTTGGGAGAGGCGACGGAGGCCGCTCCGAATAGCTGGCCCCAATCAAAGACTGTGGTGCCCAGGAGAATCTTGTCAGGAAAGCCGGAGAGAACGAACAGCCCGGATATGGGTTGTCAGACACAGGCCCCCAGCACCACATAACGCCCCCTGCCCCGGAGCAGATGCTGGTGCAAAGCATGGGCTGGGGTGAGGAAACTGGAGTGCCCAGGCTGCAGGGTGCATACTGGGACCGGGAATTGGCCCAGGAGGGTGCCGGGGAGCACGAGCCCCCGCGCTGTACACCACCCGCTGCACATGAGCTGGGGATGCAGCAAACACAGCATAGGCTGGTGAAGGGGGACCTGTACAGGGTAGCCTGAGGACGAAGGGGGGCTGAACCGTGGCTGGAGCCATTCACAATTGCTGTGGATCCCACATATCTACACAAACAGGTAGATAATACAGGGTGCCGCCCAGACAAAACTCGAGTGCCGGGGAACCCTTCCGCCAGCTGAACAGGGCAGTGAAGGCAGCTCACCCCGGAACGGTTGAGGAATCCGAGGGTACACGCAAACAGGAAGTTTGCACCGGCACGGGGCTGGATAAAGGTGCCATAGGCAATACTGTGGGCCGGACGGTGGAGGGGCCCTGGTGGGTACCAGTGCAAAGGGGTGCAGGACCGGAGAAAGTGCCCGACCACTAGAGGGCCTGCGAAATTACACCGAGCGGAGGCGGGCACGTGGAAGATCACAGTCCAATCTGGGGGAGCAGCAGGCAGCAGAGAAGTACTTTTAACACAGCCAAAGCAGGTCCTATACATCAAAATAGTCGGACACCACGGAAACCCTCACAAAAAAGACAGTTGCATTGGCCCACATACTGCGGACATGCCACAATGTCTAACAAAGTCGTGAGACCAAAGAACAAACAGCCCACGCTGGAGGCCTACACCAAGGCACCCCCAGGGACAGAGGGTGCCAGGAGCAGGGACAGAACTACCGTTGCAATGGAGGAGGCCCCGGGCACAATACAGGAGGTGCTGGCAGCAATTGCGGACCTGAAAGTGGCCTGGGAGACTAAGTTGGGCCTCGCCATGAACGAACTGAAAGTGGCACTAGACCTTAAGGTTGGAGCGGTCCAGGAAGATGTGAACTTACTAAGACAGGACGTGAGAACACTTGCGGAGCGCACAGGGAACCTAGAAAAAGAGATGGCCCAAAACACAGCGGAATGCGCCGCCCACAGTTCAGAACTCCATGCCCTTCTGCAATGAGTAGGCAACCTGAAAAACAAAGCAGAAGAAGCGGAAGGTTACACTAGACGCAACAACATCCGCATTGTTGGATTGCCAGAAGGAATGGAAGGGTCTAACCCTACGGAATATGTGGAAACCATGTTGCTTCCGGAAATAACTGGAGGGGAACTGACCCAGGGGTTTGCCGTTGAAAGGGTGCACAGGGCTTTGATGAGGAGGCCGCCCCCGGGAGCTCCGACCAGGCCATTGATCGCAAAGATTCTAAACTACCAAGATAGGGAGAGAATACTTGAATTCTTCCGGAAAGGGGGGACGATCGAGAGGGAGCCCGCCAAAATAACTGCATACCCTGACTATACCTTGCAAGTACAAAGCAGCAGAATGAACTTTGGGGTAGTTAAAAGAAGATTGAGAGAAACAGGTCATAGATACATGTTGCTGTATCCAGCCAAACTGAAGGTGTTCCACAAGAACAAAACTTTGTTTTTTGATACGCCGGAGGACGCTATGGGCTGGCTGGATATGAAGAGCCACCCCCAAGAATTGGGGATCCAGACAGGAGCCGGAGAAGATAAGTAGCACGCTGGCGTGGCACCCATGGTGACATAGAGCGAGACACTGGGACTATAATATAGTATTAAAGAAGGCTCTCGGGGTTTGCGCTGTTGGGTATGTGCTGGTTTGCAGGATCCGTTTGGACTGAATAATTCTAATTACACAAGGGGGAGCTCCAGGGAGTCAACCCTTGAAATCCCATAGCAGTACGCTTAGTTAGGTCACTATTAGCTTGGTGACGCCCCGCGGGGTCCTAGCCCTCGATACCACGAGATAGGACCAGACACGGGTGGGCCTGAGATCCAGGGATGGAGCTGGGCATTTGTTGGGGTTGGGTAGGGTGGCGGGAGGGAAAGGGGTGTGTGCAGTGGGGTGTGGGGGAGGTTGGGGAAGTTGGGGGGGGAACTGAGTCAGGATACAAGCCATGGGGGGAGACACAGGAAGTGGTGGGGAGTAGGAGAACATCAAGCAAATGGAATTGGGTAACCTCAGAATAGTAACATGGAATGTGCGGGGCCTCAACAGTTACCTAAAACGGAATAAAATAATGATGTACTTAAAGAGGATGAGGATTGATATAGCTCTGCTACAAGAGACCCACCTCACCAAGGAGAAATTAGAGGTGGTAAGAAGAAAATGGAAGGGTAGCATCACGGGAGCCACATATTCGGCATACGCAAGAGGGGTGGTCACATGGGTGGCACCACATGTGCCGTTCCAGGTGCTCAGGTCGACGATAGACCCAGAAGGTAGAATGGTGGTGGTGGTGGGACTCCTGGAAAACAAAGAAGTAAACATCATAAAATTATATGCCCCTAACCATGATACCGCAACCTATTTTAGGTCACTGTATTGTAAAATTAGTCCCCTGTTGGGAGGCGCGATATTGTGGGGGAGGGAAGATTTTAATTGCACCCTGAACCCTGAAATAGACAGGTCAGATAGCAAGTTAATAAAGCCTGTGCCAGCAGTTAGAGTGTTGGGGACACTGTTGACAGACCTCAAACTGGAGGACGTGTGGAGACGGTTGCACCCAACGGACAGGCAATACTCGCATTACGTGGCGCCTCATGACCTGCATACCAGGCTAGATTATGTGTTCGCTGCTGCCGGGATAGCAGAAGAAATGGTGAGTGCAGAATACAAAGCCAGGGTGCTCTCGCCCCTGGTGGTGGAATGGCAATACCGCCCCCACAGGGTGCGAATGCCAACATGGAGGCTCAGAGCTGAGGCTCTAGAGGACCCGGGATTCCGAGAGGACTTGAGAGAGGCCATTGAGGAATACTTTGACATTAATACTGGCAGTGTACGATCTATGGGAACAGTATGGAAGGCATTTAAGGTGGTGGTGCGCGGGGTGGCAATATCAAAATCTATGGGTGTCCAGGGGGGCATAGAGCGGGATTTGCAGGAAACCGAGAGAGAGCTAGAGGACCTGATGCGAAGGGGGGAGACTTCACGAGAGGATAGCGCTAAGATAAGAGATTTACAGAGAGCTAGCAGTGATCTTTGGGACAGACTATGCAAGCTAAATTATAAGAAATACACAGAGAGACAACATGCGGGTGGAGACAAGCCAGGCAGACTACTGGCCTGGTTACATAAAAATGAGACTCAGTGATCAGAGAAGTCAGGAATGAGGAAGGCCAAATCCGTAACACCCAAGAAGGAGTAAACAAGGAGTTCCTTAAATATTATAAGCGCTTGTATGAGGATGCAGGCGGAGATGTGGGTCAAGAAATTCAGGACACGATAGAAGATATAGGTCCTCATTACACAGATGGCAGTAAGGGTTTACCGGTACCAGTATTTTACCGGTACCGGTAAATCCTTACAGCCTTACTACGAGGTCCCTTTGCGGGTTGGGGAGTTTAACGCCTGCTTTTTGCAGGCGTTAAAAACCAACCCCGCAAAGGGACCCAGGGAGCTAATTATGGTACCGCAATTTGCGTTACCGTAATTAGTGCCTTCCCCATTCCCATTATGCCCTATGGGGCAAAAATGCGAATGGGGAAGGGCAATGGTGGAAGGGGGAATTACTGTCCCGCCAACCTTGGAATGGGGCGGTAATTCCCCTTTCCACCAAGGCAGTGCCGGTATTTTACCGGCATGAACCATGGCACTAATAGCGCCATGGTTCTCCGCCATCCGTGTAATGAGGCCCATAGAGTTTCCCACCCTAGACAACTTAGAGCGAGCAGATCTGGAGGCCCCAATTACCTTAGATGAACTGGAAGCGGTGATCCAACACCTGCCCACGTGTAAAGCGCCTGGGCCGGATGGGTTGCCCAGCGAATTCTATAAAGCATATAAGCAGGAGCTACTCCAGCCACTGCTAGCCATGTTTAATGAGGCCTACGAACAAGGGAAGTTGCCGGAATCCCTCCGTGAGGCAGTGATTATCCCGCTCCTGAAATCGGGCAAGCCGAATGGGGACTGTGGGTCTTATAGGCCCTTATCAATGCTTAATCAAGATAGCAAGATACTCACGGCGGTTCTAGCTAATAGGCATAAGCGAGTAATTGGCAAATTGAGACACCCGGACCAAACGGGATACATATCCGGCAGTAATATTACAGATAACCATAGGAGGCTCCACCATATTATTGATTATACTGAAAAAGACCCGGGCGAACTGGCCATTGTGTCGCTGGATGCAGTCAAAGCTTTCGACTCAGTGAGATGGCCATGGTTAATGGCGGCCCTGAAAGACTACGGGATAGGACCGGGGTATATTAGATGTGTCAAAATGTTATGCAGCTCCCCGACTGCAAGGGTCAAAACGGGTACTATAATTTCAGATAAGTGGCAACCCAGTAGAGGGACTAGGCAGGGATGCCCCTGGTCGCCCATGTTATATATCCTCGCGTTGGAGCCATTGGCAGTTTGCCTGAGGCAACAATACGAAGAGGTGGTGGGGATTCAAACGATAGGAAATACGCACTTGATATCACTCTATGCAGATGACATACTCCTCTATCTGCGCTTCCCGGAAGAGAATATGCAATATGTGCTAGAAGTGATGGACCGCTACGCCGCCCTCTCTAGCATATCGGTAAACCCAGCTAAGTCCAGCGTATTCCCATTAGGGAGATACAAAGGTGTTCCACTGGAGAAACTGCCCATTCTGCATATACCATGGCAGACAGAGACGTTGAGATATTTAGGCATAAACATATACCATAAGGCAGAGGCAGAGCACAAATACAACACAGAGAAAGCTGTTGAAGGCATAAAAAATAGCATTGTGTTCTGGTCCAGGCTACCCCTTGCCATGATGGGGAGAGCAGCGTTGCTCAAAATGGTGGTTCTGCCCAGACTGCTGCATTTTTTTGTAAATATCCTGTTCCTGCTCCCCAAACGCTTCTTTGCTAGACTCCATAGCCAGTGCAGGGGCTTCATTTGGCATAATTCTAGGAACAGGGTGGCCCTGTGGAAACTACAAAATTCATGTGATAAGGGAGGCATAAACCTACCAAACTTCGAATTATATTACCTGGTGGGACAGCTATTATTTGTATCCAGATGGCTGTCTGCGGAGGACTCAGCGGAAGCCAGGCTCTTGCGGGGTGACTCTTCCCCATATTTTTTAAAAGAAACAGTGTGGTTGCATAAAACAAATGTGGCAAAGATGGGGCGACTGTTGAGGCTGGGTTGGGAGGTCTGGCGTAGGGCATGGAGAACTGTGGGGGACCCGGACCCGCTCTCTCAGCAGGTCCCGTTGGTGGTGCTATGTGGGGAAGACTCCCAACTGATCAAAGGGGTCCGTAAATACTGGGAACCTGTGGGCCTGGCCACCCTTGGAGACATATGGCAGGAGGGGGAGGCAGTGGAATTCCAGAGGTTGTTGGAAGAGACAGGGGTAAATGGGGGCCAATATATAACTTACAACAGGATTATAAAACAGGTGAGGGAAAGGTGGCCTGAAACAGTACTTGCAGAAGAACCCGATGCCACCCTAGAAATGATGTACGATGTCTCGGAGGGCGGGCATGAAATATCTCAGATATAAAAGCTCTTGAGTACGAAGGCGGCGAAAGAGTTGCTCCAATTGAGGCTCGACTGGGAGGGGGAGGTGTGTGAACCCATGACAGAGGGACAATGGGATAGAGCCCAGAGGTACCATAAAAAGGTGTCCCGGAATGCAAGACTCCAGCAGATCCAGCTATACGTCACCCACAGAGCGTACCTGACCCCCGGCAGAATAGCCAGGTTTGGCAGCTCGGCTATACAGAAATGCCCCAGGTGCGGGGAGGAGGAGGCTGGACTGTTGCATATGTTCTGGGCTTGCCCGGAGGTGAAGAGATTCTGGGTGGAATTGAAGACAAAAATGGCCAGCCGGGGGGTGGTGCTAGATGTGGGGTCCGCTTGGGCATGTATGCTTGGGAGCTTTCCTAGGCACGTACCCTAAAACATATTAGCAAGATGAAAGACCTGGCCTATATTTTAGCCAAGC
Source organism: Ambystoma mexicanum (assembly GCF_040938575.1). Lineage (NCBI taxonomy): Eukaryota > Metazoa > Chordata > Amphibia > Caudata > Ambystomatidae > Ambystoma > Ambystoma mexicanum. The sequence goes on from NC_090930.1 coordinate 653,667,956, forward strand.
ACAGAATAGCAATGTATTGGAAAGCGGCCCACAGGGCTAGAGTGGAGATGTGGTGGGCAGATTTCCTAATACGGGCAGAAGCAGAAACAGCAGTCTGGTATGAGGCAGTCACTAGAGGAGGGGAGGAGGAGGCAGGTCCCCTGATAGCCTGGAGGCAACTGGTGACCTCGATGGTGAACCCCCACCAAGTTAACCACGATGTGGTAGACCAGGATGAGATAATGATAATCAAGTCGCCTGAAAATGTTCAGGTTGATGGCATGGAAAAGATGGTTCAAGGTTTTGAGGAGGGAGGGGGGAGGACAGTAGAGGGCAATAAATAATATGATGACTTAACACTGATCATGTACGTCCAAAATGGTTATGTTTGGAGTGTTGTTTGTTTAAAATAATAAAAATTGTTTAAAAATAAATAAATAGTGGATAGATAAAAACAGATTACAACATTTTCCCACTGACTGTTTTCCAGAAAGGTTGACAGCAGTGGGACACACATACATTACAGTCATTCAAGTACTCGGACAATAACAAGAAATAATTACTTACAAGACACAGATAACTATCAATATTTATGCCATGTTTTTGTGACCCCTTTTTGCAATGGTAAAGAAAATAATATATATTTATACCTATGGACCTACCTGTTCCCTTCTGGTTTCTCTTTTCCTTGTTCTCATTCTCCAGATGTCTCCTCTACTTGACTTTCTCTTGGCTCCTCAATCAGCTGCAAAGTGTGTCTGGGGTGACAACTTTTTAACTGATTAATATGGACCAATTTCTGTTCTGCCAACTCTCCTTTGGGGATGCAGATTCTGTAGGCGACAGGTGAAATTTTATCTACAATTTCAAAAGGGCTGTGCCACCTAGGGAGAAATTTCCGCTCCTTCATCTGGTTCCTTTGAAAATTGTACAAGTAGACCCTATCTCCTACTTTGTATTCCTTTTTGGTTGTTTTTAAGTTCATCCCCTCTGCTGATCTTTCCAGATTCTGCTGAGCGTACGCAAAAGCTTGCTGAAGGTGTTTTCTTAGATTCTCAACATACTCATGTGTTGTGGAGTCGTTTATCAGTGTCTGCTCTTGTGCTCTATAGAGCAGATGCTGAGGTAGCACCATCCTTCGCCCAGTCATTAGCTCAAATGGAGACATTTTGGTCGCAGAAGATGGTGTAGATCTGATGGCGATCAGGACAAGCAGTAATCGGATGTCCCAACTGGCCCAGAATCTGCCACAATCTTTTTTAGAATGCTCACAT